>NW_027457650.1:2420555-2745277 GCF_050624435.1 Tenrec ecaudatus | reverse complement strand
TAGCCTTAGCCTAAGCGTGGGGTTCCCTAGCCTAAGTGTAGGGGTGCCCTAGCCTGAGCCTTGGGGTCCCTGAGCCTTATTCTACGCCTAGGGTTGCCCTAGCCTAAGCCCAGGGGTGCCCTAGCCTTAGGCTAGCTGAGCCCTAGCCTTAGCCTAAGCCTAGGGGTGCCCTAGCCTACGCCTAGGGGTGCCCTAGCCTAAACCTAGTGGTGCCCTAGCCTTAGGCTAGGGGAGCCCTAGCCTTAGCCTAAGCCTGGGAGTGCCCTAGCCTAAGACTAGGGGTGCCCTAGCCTAAGCCTAGGGGTGCCCTAGCCTAAGTCTAGTGGTGTCCTAGCCTAAACCTATGGGTACCCTTGCCTTAGGCTAGGGGAGTCCTCGCCTTAGCCGAAGTCTTGGGGTGCCCTAACCTAAGCCTAGGGCTTCCCTACCTAAGCTCAGGGGTGCCTTAGCCTAAGCCTAGGGGTGCCCTAGCCTTAGGCTAGGGAAACCCTAGCCTTAGCCTAAGCCTATGGTCGCCCTAACCTAAGCCTAGGGGTGCCCTAGCCTAAGCCTGGTGGTGCCCTAGCCTAAGCCTAGGGGTGCCCTAGCCTAAGCCTAGGGGTGTCCTAACCTTAGTCTAGGGGAGCCCTAGCCTTAGCCTAAGCCTTGGGGAGACCTAGCCTAAACCTACGGGTTCCCTAGCCTAAGTCTAGGGGTGACTTAGCCTTAGGCTAGGGGAGCCCTAGCCTTAGTCTAAGCCTAGGGCTGCCCTAGCCTAAGCCTAGGGGTACCTTAGCCAAAGTCTAGGGGTTCCCTACCAAAGCCTACGGGTGCCCTAGCCTAAGCCTAGGGGTGCCCTAGCCTAAGCCTAGGGGTGCCCTAGCCTAAGTCTAGTGGTGTCCTAGCCTAAACCTATGGGTACCCTTGCCTTAGGCTAGGGGAGTCCTCGCCTTAGCCGAAGTCTTGGGGTGCCCTAACCTAAGCCTAGGGCTTCCCTACCTAAGCTCAGGGGTGCCCTAACCTAAGCCTAGGGGTTCCCTACCTAAGCCTAGGGGTGCCCTAACCTAAGCCTAGGGGTGCCCTAGCCTATGCCTACTGGTGCCTTAGCCTAAGCCAAGGGGTTCCCTAACATTAGGCTAGGGAAACCCTAGCCTTAGCCTAAGCCTAGGGTCGCCCTAGCCTAAGCCTAGGGGTGCCCTAGCCTAAGCCTGGTGGTGCCCTAGCCTAAGCCTAGGGGTGCCCCAGCCTAAGCCTAGGGGTGCCCTAACCTAAGCCTAGGGGTGCCCTAGCCTTAAGCTAGGGGAGCCCTAGCCTTAACCTAAGCCTGGGGGTGCCCTAGCCTAAGCCTAGGTGTGCCCTAGCCAGAGCCTAGTGGTGCCCTATTCTAAGCCTAAGGGTGCCCTAGCCTTAGACTAGGGGAGCCCTAGCCTTAGCCTAAGCCTAAGGGTGCCCTAGCCTAAGCCTAGGGGTGACCTAGCCTAAGCCTAGGGGTGCCCTAGCCTTAGGCTAGGTGAGCCCTAGCTTTAGCCTAAGCCTAGGGGTGACCTAGCCTAAGTGTAGGGGTGCCCTAGCCTGAGCCTTGGGGTCCCAGAGCCTTATTCTACGCCTAGGGTTGCCCTAGCATAAGCCTAGGGGTGACCTAGCCTTAGGCTAGCTGAGCCCTAGCCTGAGCCTAAGCCCAGGGCTGCCCTAGCCTACGCCTAGCGGTGCCCTAGCCTAAGATTAGGGGTGCCCTAGCCTAAGCCTAGGGGTGCCCTAGCCTAAACCTAGTGGTGCCCTAGCCTTAGGCTAGGGGAGCCCTAGCCTTAGCCTAAGCCTAGGAGTGCCCTAGCCTAAGACTAGGGGTGCCCTAGCCTAATCTTAGGGGTGCCCTAGCCTAAGCCTAGGGGTGCCCTAGCCTAAGCCTAGGGGTGCCCTAGTGTTAGGCAAGGGGAGCCCTAGCCTTAGCCTAAGCGTAGGGGTGCCCTAGCCTTAGCCTAAGCCTAGTGGTGTCCTAGCCTTATCCTAGGGGTGCCCTAGCCTAAGCCAAGGGGTGCCCTAGCCTTAGACTAGGGGAGCCCTAGCCTTGGCCTAAGCTTAGGGGTACCCTAGCCCAAGCCTAGGGGTGCCCTAGCGTAAGCCTTGGGTTGGCCTAGCCTAAGCCTAGGGGTGCCCTAGCCTAAGACTAGGGGTGCCCTAGCCTAAGCCTAGGGGTACCCTAACCTTAGGCTAGGGGAGCCCTAGCCTTAGCCTAATCCTTGGGGAGCCCTAGCCTAAACCTTGGGGTTCCCTAGCCTAAGCCTAGGGGTGACCTAGCCTTAGGCTAGGGGAGCCCTAGCCTTAGTCTAAGCCTAGGGGTGCCCTAGCCTAAGCCTGGGGGTGCCCTAGCATAAGCCTAGGGGTGACCTAGCCTAAGCTTAGGGGTGCCCTAGCCTAAGCTTAGGGGTGCCCAAGCCTAAGGCTAGGGGTGCCCTAGTCTTAGGCTAGGGGATCCCTAGCCTTAGTCTAAGCCTAGGGTGCCCTAGCCTAAGCCTATGGGTTCCCTAGCCCAAGCCTTGGGATGCCCTAGCGTTAGGCTAGAGGAGCCCTAGCCTTAGCCTAAGCCTAGGGGTGCCCTAGCCTAAGCCTAGCGGTGCCCTAGCATAAGCCTAGATGTGCCCTAGCCTAAGCCTAGGGGTGCCCTAGCCTAAGTCTAGGGGTGCCCTAGCCTAAGCTTAGGGGTGCCCTAGCCAAAGTCTAGGTGTGTCCTAGCCTAAACCTAGGGGTTCCCTAGCCTAAGTCTAGGGGTGACCTAGCCTTAGGCTAAGGGAGCCCTAGCCTTAGTCTAAGCCTAGTGGTGCCCTAGCCTAAGTCTAGGGGTTCCCTACCTAAGCCTAGGGGTGCCCTAGCCTAAGCCTACGGGTGCCCTAGCCTAAGCCTAGGGGTGCCCTAGCATAAGCCTAGGGGTGCCCTAGCATAAGCTTAGGGGTGATCTAGCCTAAGCTGAGGGGTACCCTAGCCTAAGGCTAGGGGTGCACTAGTCTTAGGCTAGGGGAGCCCTAGCCTTAGTCTAAGCCGAGGGTGCCCTAGCCTAAGCCTAGAGATGCCCTAGCGTTAGGATAGAGGTACACTAGCCTTAGGCTAAGCCTAGGGGTACCCTAGCCTAAGCCTAGGGGTGCCCTAGCATAAGCCTAAGGGTGCCCTAGCCTAAGTCTAGGGGTACCCTAGCCTAAGCCTAGGGGTTCCCTTCCTAAGCCTAGGGGAGCCCTAGCCTTAGCCTAAGCCTAGGGGTTCCCCAGCCTAAGCCTAGGGGTGCCCTAGCCTAAGTCTAGGGGTGGCTAGCCTAAGAATAGGGGTGCCCTAACCTAAGCCTAGGGGTTCCCTTCCTAAGCCTAGGGGTGCCCTAGCCTAAGCCTACGGGTGCGCTAGCCTAAGCCTAGGGGTGCCCTAACCATAGTCTAGGGGAGCCCTAGTCTTAGCCTAAGTCTTGGGGCGCCCTAGCCTAAACCTAGGGGTTCCCAAGCCTAAGCCTAGGGGTGACCTAGCCTTAGGCTATGGGATCCCAAGCCTTAGCCTAAGCCTAGGGGTGCCCTAGCCTAAGCCTAGGGGTGCCCTAGCCGAAGTCTAGGGTTTCCCTACCTAAGCCTAGGGGTGCCCTAGCCTAAGCCTACGGGTGCCCTAGCCTAAGCCTAGGGGTGACCTAGCATAAGCCTAGGGGTGCCCTAGCCTAAGCTTAGGGGTGCCCTAGCCTAAGCTTAGGGGTTCCCTAGCCTAAGGCTAGGGGTGCCCTAGTCTTAGGCTAGGGGATCCCTAGCCTTAGTCTAAGCCTAGGGTGCCCTAGCCTAAGCCTAGTGGTACCCTAGCCCAAGCCTAGGGATGCCCTAGCGTTAGGCTAGAGGAGCCCTAGCCTTAGCCTAAGCCTAGGGGTGCCCTAGCCTATGCCTAGGGGTGCCCTATTATAAGCCTAGTGGTGCCCTAGCCTAAGTCTAGGGGTGCCCTAGCCTAAGCTTAGGGGTGTCCTACCCTAAGGCTAGGGGTGCCCTAGTCTTAGGCTATGGGAGCCCTAGCCTTAGCCTAAGCCTAGGGGTGCCCTAGCCTAAGACTAGGGGGGTCCTAGCCTAAGCCTACGGGTGTCCTAGCCTAAGCCTAGGGGTGCCCTAGCCTAAGCCTAGGGGTGCCCTAACCTTAAGCCAGGGGAGCCCTCGCCTTAGCCTAAGCCTAGGGGTGCCCTAGCCTATGCCTAGGGGTGCCCTAGCATAAGCCTAGGGGTGCCCTAGACTACGTCTAGGGGTGCCCTAGCCTAAGCCTAGGGGTGCCCTAGCCTAAGTCTAGGGGTGCCCTAGCTTAAGCCTAGGGGTGCCCTAGCCTAAGCCTAGGGGTGCCCTAGCCTTAGGCTAGGGGAGCCCTAGCCTTAGCCTAAGCCTTGGGGCGCCCTAGCCTAAACCTAGGGGTTCCCTAGCCTAAGCCTAGGGGTGCCCTAGCCTTAGGCAAGGGGAGCCCTAGCTTTAGCCTAAGCCTAGGGGTCACCTAGCCTATGCCTAGGGGTGCCTTAGCCTTAGGCTAGGGATCCCTAGCCTTAGCCTAAGCGTGGGGTTCCCTAGCCTAAGTGTAGGGGTGCCCTAGCCTGAGCCTTGGGGTCCCTGAGCCTTATTCTACGCCTAGGGTTGCCCTAGCCTAAGCCTAGGGGTGCCCTAGCCTTAGGCTAGCTGAGCCCTAGCCTTAGCCTAAGCCTAGGGGTGCCCTAGCCTACGCCTAGGGGTGCCCTAGCCTAAACCTAGTGGTGCCCTAGCCTTAGGCTAGGGGAGCCCTAGCCTTAGCCTAAGCCTGGGAGTGCCCTAGCCTAAGACTAGGGGTGCCCTAGCCTAATCTTAGGGGTGCCCTAGCCTAAGCCTAGGGGTGCCCTAGCCTAAGCCTAGGGGTGCCCTAGCCTAAGCCTAGGGGTGCCCTAGCCTAAGTCTAGTGGTGTCCTAGCCTAAACCTATGGGTACCCTTGCCTTAGGCTAGGGGAGTCCTCGCCTTAGCCGAAGTCTTGGGGTGCCCTAACTAAGCCTAGGGCTTCCCTACCTAAGCTCAGGGTTGCCTTAGCCTAAGCCTAGGGGTGCCCTAGCCTTAGGCTAGGTAAACCCTAGCCTTAGCCTAAGCCTATGGTCGCCCTAACCTAAGCCTAGGGGTGCCCTAGCCTAAGCCTGGTGGTGCCCTAGCCTAAGCCTAGGGGTGCCCTAGCCTAAGCCTAGGGGTGCCCTAACCTTAGTCTAGGGGAGCCCTAGTCTTAGCCTAAGCCTTGGGGAGACCTAGCCTAAACTACGGGTTCCCTAGCCTAAGTCTAGGGGTGAATTAGCCTTAGGCTAGGGGAGCCCTAGCCTTAGTCTAAGCCTAGGGCTGCCCTAGCCTAAGCCTAGGGGTACCTTAGCCAAAGTCTAGGGGTTCCCTACCAAAGCCTACGGGTGCCCTAGCCTAAGCCTAGGGGTGCCCTAGCCTAAGCCTAGGGGTGCCCTAGCCTAAGTCTAGTGGTGTCCTAGCCTAAACCTATGGGTACCCTTGCCTTAGGCTAGGGGAGTCCTCGCCTTAGCCGAAGTCTTGGGGTGCCCTAACCTAAGCCTAGGGCTTCCCTACCTAAGCTCAGGGGTGCCCTAACCTAAGCCTAGGGGTTCCCTACCTAAACCTAGGGGTGCCCTAACCTAAGCCTAGGGGTGCCCTAGCCTATGCCTACGGGTGCCTTAGCCTAAGCCAAGGGGTGCCCTAACCTTAGGCTAGGGAAACCCTAGCCTTAGCCTAAGCCTAGGGTCGCCCTAGCCTAAGCCTAGGGGTGCCCTAGCCTAAGCCTGGTGGTGCCCTAGCCTAAGCCTAGGGGTGCCCTAGCCTAAGCCTAGGGGTGCCCTAACCTAAGCCTAGGGGTGCCCTAGCCTTAAGCTAGGGGAGCCCTAGCCTTAACCTAAGCCTGGGGGTGCCCTAGCCTAAGCCTAGGTGTGCCCTAGCCAGAGCCTAGTGGTGCCCTATTCTAAGCCTAATGGTGCCCTAGCCTTAGACTAGGGGAGCCCTAGCCTTAGCCTAAGCCTAAGGGTGCCCTAGCCTAAGCCTAGGGGTGACCTAGCCTAAACCTAGGGGTGCCCTAGCCTTAGGCTAGGTGAGCCCTAGCTTTAGCCTAAGCCTAGGGGTGACCTAGCCTAAGCGTAGGGGTGCCCTAGCCTGAGCCTTGGGGTCCCAGAGCCTTATTCTACGCCTAGGGTTGCCCTAGCGTAAGCCTAGGGGTGCCCTAGCCTTAGGCTAGCTGAGCCCTAGCCTGAGCCTAAGCTCAGGGCTGCCCTAGCCTACGCCTAGCGGTGCCCTAGCCTAAGATTAGGGGTGCCCTAGCCTAAGCCTAGGGGTGCCCTAGCCTAAACCTAGTGGTGCCCTAGCCTTAGGCTAGGGGAGCCCTAGCCTTAGCCTAAGCCTAGGAGTGCCCTAGCCTAAGACTAGGGGTGCCCTAGCCTAATCTTAGGGGTGCCCTAGCCTAAGCCTAGGGGTGCCCTAGCCTAAGCCTAGGGGTGCCCTAGTGTTAGGCAAGGGGAGCCCTAGCCTTAGCCTAAGCGTAGGGGTGCCCTAGCCTTAGCCTAAGCCTAGTGGTGTCCTAGCCTTATCCTAGGGGTGCCCTAGCCTAAGCCGAGGGGTGCTCTAGCCTTAGCCTAGCTGAGCCCTAGACTTAACCTAAGCCTAGGGGTGCCCTAGCCGAAGCCTGGGGGTGCCCTCGCCTACGCCTCGGCTTTCCCTAGCCTAAGCCTAGTGGTGCCCTAGCCTTAGGCTAGGGGAGCCCTAAACTTAGCCTAAGCCTAGGGGTGCCCTACCCTAAGCCTAGGGGTGTCCTCGCCTAAGCCTAGGGGTGCCCTAGCCTAAGCCTAGGGGTGCCCTAGCCTACGCCTAGGCTTTCCCTAGCCTAAGCCTAGTGGTGCCCTAGCCTTAGGCTAGGGGAGCCCTAGACTTAGCCTAAGCCTAGGGGTGCCCTAGCCTAAGCCTAAGGGTGCCCTAGCCTAAGCCTAGGGGTGCCCTAGGGTTAGACAAGGGGAGCCATAACCTTAGCCTAAGCCTAGGGGTGCCCTAGCCTAAGCTTAGGGGTGCCCTAGCCTAAGCCTAGGGGTGCCCTAGCCTAAGCCTAGGGGTCCCATAGCCTTAGGCTAGGGGGCCCTAGCCTTAGCCTAAGCCTAGGGGTGCCCTAGCCTAATCCTAGTGGTGTCCTAGCCTAAGCCTAGGGGTGCCCTAGCCTAAGCATAGGGGTGCCCTAGCCCAAGCCTAGGGGTTCCCTAACCTTAGGCTAGGGGAGCCCTAGCCTTAGCGTAAGCCTTGGGGTGCCCTAGCCTAAGCCAAGGGGTGCCCTAGCCCAATCCTAGGGATGCCCTAGCGTTAGGCTAGAGGAGCCCTAGCCTTAGCTTAAGCCTAGGGCTGCCCTAGCCTAAGCCTAGGGGTGCCCTAGCCTATGTCTAGGGGTGCCCTAGCCTAAGGCAAGTGGTACCCTAGTCTTAGGCTAGGAGAGCCCTAGCCTTAGCCTAAGCCTAGGGGTGACCCAGCCTAAGCCTAGGGGTGCCCTAGCCCAAGTCTAGGGGTGCCTAGCCTAAGCATAGGGGTGCCCTAACCTAAGCCTAGGGGTTCCCTACCTAAGCCTAGGGGTGCCCTAGCCTAAGCCTAGGGGTGCCCTAGCCTAAGGCTAGGGGTGCCCTAGCCTTAGGCTAGGGGATCCCTAGCCTTAGTCTAAGCTAGGGGTGCCCTAGCCTAAGCCTAGGGGTGCCGTAGCCTAAGCTTAGGGGTGTCCTAGCCAAAGTCTAGGGGTGTCCTAGCCTAAGCATATGGGTACCCTTGCCTTAGGCTAGGGGAGTCCTCGCCTTAGCCGAAGTCTTGGGGTACCCTAACCTAAGCCTAGGGCTTCCCTACCTAAGCTCAGGGGTGCCCTAACCTAAGCCTAGGGGTGCCCTAGCCTATGCCTACGGGTGCCTTAGCCTAAGCCTAGGGGTGCCCTAGCCTTAGGCTAGGGAAACCCTAGCCATAGCCTAAGCCTAGGGTTGCCCTAGGCTAAGCTTAGGGGTGCCCTAGCCTAAGCCTGGTGGTGCCCTAGCCTAAGCCTAGGGGTGCCCTAGCCTAAGCCTAGGGGTGCCCTGACCTAAGCCTAGGGGTGCCCTAGCCTTAAGCTAGGGGAGCCCTAGCTTTAACCTAAGCCTGGGGCTGCCCTAGCCTAAGCCTAGGGGTGCCCTAGCCTAAGCCTAGGGGTGCCCTATTCTAAGCCTAAGGGTGCCCTAGCCTTAGTCTAGGGTAGCCCTAGCCTTAGCCTAAGCCTAGGGGTGCCCTAGCCTAAGCCTAGGGGTGCCCTAGCCTTAGGCTAGGGGAGCCCTAGCTTTAGCCTAAGCCTAGGGGTCACCTAGCCTATGCCTAGGGGTGCCTTAGCCTTAGGCTAGGGATCCCTAGCCTTAGCCTAAGCGTGGGGTTCCCTAGCCTAAGTGTAGGGGTGCCCTAGCCTGAGCCTTGGGGTCCCTGAGCCTTATTCTACGCCTAGGGTTGCCCTAGCCTAAGCCCAGGGGTGCCCTAGCCTTAGGCTAGCTGAGCCCTAGCCTTAGCCTAAGCCTAGGGGTGCCCTAGCCTACGCCTAGGGGTGCCCTAGCCTAAACCTAGTGGTGCCCTAGCCTTAGGCTAGGGGAGCCCTAGCCTTAGCCTAAGCCTGGGAGTGCCCTAGCCTAAGACTAGGGGTGCCCTAGCCTAAGCCTAGGGGTGCCCTAGCCTAAGTCTAGTGGTGTCCTAGCCTAAACCTATGGGTACCCTTGCCTTAGGCTAGGGGAGTCCTCGCCTTAGCCGAAGTCTTGGGGTGCCCTAACCTAAGCCTAGGGCTTCCCTACCTAAGCTCAGGGGTGCCTTAGCCTAAGCCTAGGGGTGCCCTAGCCTTAGGCTAGGGAAACCCTAGCCTTAGCCTAAGCCTATGGTCGCCCTAACCTAAGCCTAGGGGTGCCCTAGCCTAAGCCTGGTGGTGCCCTAGCCTAAGCCTAGGGGTGCCCTAGCCTAAGCCTAGGGGTGTCCTAACCTTAGTCTAGGGGAGCCCTAGCCTTAGCCTAAGCCTTGGGGAGACCTAGCCTAAACCTACGGGTTCCCTAGCCTAAGTCTAGGGGTGACTTAGCCTTAGGCTAGGGGAGCCCTAGCCTTAGTCTAAGCCTAGGGCTGCCCTAGCCTAAGCCTAGGGGTACCTTAGCCAAAGTCTAGGGGTTCCCTACCAAAGCCTACGGGTGCCCTAGCCTAAGCCTAGGGGTGCCCTAGCCTAAGCCTAGGGGTGCCCTAGCCTAAGTCTAGTGGTGTCCTAGCCTAAACCTATGGGTACCCTTGCCTTAGGCTAGGGGAGTCCTCGCCTTAGCCGAAGTCTTGGGGTGCCCTAACCTAAGCCTAGGGCTTCCCTACCTAAGCTCAGGGGTGCCCTAACCTAAGCCTAGGGGTTCCCTACCTAAGCCTAGGGGTGCCCTAACCTAAGCCTAGGGGTGCCCTAGCCTATGCCTACTGGTGCCTTAGCCTAAGCCAAGGGGTTCCCTAACATTAGGCTAGGGAAACCCTAGCCTTAGCCTAAGCCTAGGGTCGCCCTAGCCTAAGCCTAGGGGTGCCCTAGCCTAAGCCTGGTGGTGCCCTAGCCTAAGCCTAGGGGTGCCCCAGCCTAAGCCTAGGGGTGCCCTAACCTAAGCCTAGGGGTGCCCTAGCCTTAAGCTAGGGGAGCCCTAGCCTTAACCTAAGCCTGGGGGTGCCCTAGCCTAAGCCTAGGTGTGCCCTAGCCAGAGCCTAGTGGTGCCCTATTCTAAGCCTAAGGGTGCCCTAGCCTTAGACTAGGGGAGCCCTAGCCTTAGCCTAAGCCTAAGGGTGCCCTAGCCTAAGCCTAGGGGTGACCTAGCCTAAGCCTAGGGGTGCCCTAGCCTTAGGCTAGGTGAGCCCTAGCTTTAGCCTAAGCCTAGGGGTGACCTAGCCTAAGTGTAGGGGTGCCCTAGCCTGAGCCTTGGGGTCCCAGAGCCTTATTCTACGCCTAGGGTTGCCCTAGCATAAGCCTAGGGGTGACCTAGCCTTAGGCTAGCTGAGCCCTAGCCTGAGCCTAAGCCCAGGGCTGCCCTAGCCTACGCCTAGCGGTGCCCTAGCCTAAGATTAGGGGTGCCCTAGCCTAAGCCTAGGGGTGCCCTAGCCTAAACCTAGTGGTGCCCTAGCCTTAGGCTAGGGGAGCCCTAGCCTTAGCCTAAGCCTAGGAGTGCCCTAGCCTAAGACTAGGGGTGCCCTAGCCTAATCTTAGGGGTGCCCTAGCCTAAGCCTAGGGGTGCCCTAGCCTAAGCCTAGGGGTGCCCTAGTGTTAGGCAAGGGGAGCCCTAGCCTTAGCCTAAGCGTAGGGGTGCCCTAGCCTTAGCCTAAGCCTAGTGGTGTCCTAGCCTTATCCTAGGGGTGCCCTAGCCTAAGCCAAGGGGTGCCCTAGCCTTAGACTAGGGGAGCCCTAGCCTTGGCCTAAGCTTAGGGGTACCCTAGCCCAAGCCTAGGGGTGCCCTAGCGTAAGCCTTGGGTTGGCCTAGCCTAAGCCTAGGGGTGCCCTAGCCTAAGACTAGGGGTGCCCTAGCCTAAGCCTAGGGGTACCCTAACCTTAGGCTAGGGGAGCCCTAGCCTTAGCCTAATCCTTGGGGAGCCCTAGCCTAAACCTTGGGGTTCCCTAGCCTAAGCCTAGGGGTGACCTAGCCTTAGGCTAGGGGAGCCCTAGCCTTAGTCTAAGCCTAGGGGTGCCCTAGCCTAAGCCTGGGGGTGCCCTAGCATAAGCCTAGGGGTGACCTAGCCTAAGCTTAGGGGTGCCCTAGCCTAAGCTTAGGGGTGCCCAAGCCTAAGGCTAGGGGTGCCCTAGTCTTAGGCTAGGGGATCCCTAGCCTTAGTCTAAGCCTAGGGTGCCCTAGCCTAAGCCTATGGGTTCCCTAGCCCAAGCCTTGGGATGCCCTAGCGTTAGGCTAGAGGAGCCCTAGCCTTAGCCTAAGCCTAGGGGTGCCCTAGCCTAAGCCTAGCGGTGCCCTAGCATAAGCCTAGATGTGCCCTAGCCTAAGCCTAGGGGTGCCCTAGCCTAAGTCTAGGGGTGCCCTAGCCTAAGCTTAGGGGTGCCCTAGCCAAAGTCTAGGTGTGTCCTAGCCTAAACCTAGGGGTTCCCTAGCCTAAGTCTAGGGGTGACCTAGCCTTAGGCTAAGGGAGCCCTAGCCTTAGTCTAAGCCTAGTGGTGCCCTAGCCTAAGTCTAGGGGTTCCCTACCTAAGCCTAGGGGTGCCCTAGCCTAAGCCTACGGGTGCCCTAGCCTAAGCCTAGGGGTGCCCTAGCATAAGCCTAGGGGTGCCCTAGCATAAGCTTAGGGGTGATCTAGCCTAAGCTGAGGGGTACCCTAGCCTAAGGCTAGGGGTGCACTAGTCTTAGGCTAGGGGAGCCCTAGCCTTAGTCTAAGCCGAGGGTGCCCTAGCCTAAGCCTAGAGATGCCCTAGCGTTAGGATAGAGGTACACTAGCCTTAGGCTAAGCCTAGGGGTACCCTAGCCTAAGCCTAGGGGTGCCCTAGCATAAGCCTAAGGGTGCCCTAGCCTAAGTCTAGGGGTACCCTAGCCTAAGCCTAGGGGTTCCCTTCCTAAGCCTAGGGGAGCCCTAGCCTTAGCCTAAGCCTAGGGGTTCCCCAGCCTAAGCCTAGGGGTGCCCTAGCCTAAGTCTAGGGGTGGCTAGCCTAAGAATAGGGGTGCCCTAACCTAAGCCTAGGGGTTCCCTTCCTAAGCCTAGGGGTGCCCTAGCCTAAGCCTACGGGTGCGCTAGCCTAAGCCTAGGGGTGCCCTAACCATAGTCTAGGGGAGCCCTAGTCTTAGCCTAAGTCTTGGGGCGCCCTAGCCTAAACCTAGGGGTTCCCAAGCCTAAGCCTAGGGGTGACCTAGCCTTAGGCTATGGGATCCCAAGCCTTAGCCTAAGCCTAGGGGTGCCCTAGCCTAAGCCTAGGGGTGCCCTAGCCGAAGTCTAGGGTTTCCCTACCTAAGCCTAGGGGTGCCCTAGCCTAAGCCTACGGGTGCCCTAGCCTAAGCCTAGGGGTGACCTAGCATAAGCCTAGGGGTGCCCTAGCCTAAGCTTAGGGGTGCCCTAGCCTAAGCTTAGGGGTTCCCTAGCCTAAGGCTAGGGGTGCCCTAGTCTTAGGCTAGGGGATCCCTAGCCTTAGTCTAAGCCTAGGGTGCCCTAGCCTAAGCCTAGTGGTACCCTAGCCCAAGCCTAGGGATGCCCTAGCGTTAGGCTAGAGGAGCCCTAGCCTTAGCCTAAGCCTAGGGGTGCCCTAGCCTATGCCTAGGGGTGCCCTATTATAAGCCTAGTGGTGCCCTAGCCTAAGTCTAGGGGTGCCCTAGCCTAAGCTTAGGGGTGTCCTACCCTAAGGCTAGGGGTGCCCTAGTCTTAGGCTATGGGAGCCCTAGCCTTAGCCTAAGCCTAGGGATTCCCTAGCCTAAGACTAGGGGGGTCCTAGCCTAAGCCTACGGGTGTCCTAGCCTAAGCCTAGGGGTGCCCTAGCCTAAGCCTAGGGGTGCCCTAACCTTAAGCCAGGGGAGCCCTCGCCTTAGCCTAAGCCTAGGGGTGCCCTAGCCTATGCCTAGGGGTGCCCTAGCATAAGCCTAGGGGTGCCCTAGACTACGTCTAGGGGTGCCCTAGCCTAAGCCTAGGGGTGCCCTAGCCTAAGTCTAGGGGTGCCCTAGCTTAAGCCTAGGGGTGCCCTAGCCTAAGCCTAGGGGTGCCCTAGCCTTAGGCTAGGGGAGCCCTAGCCTTAGCCTAAGCCTTGGGGCGCCCTAGCCTAAACCTAGGGGTTCCCTAGCCTAAGCCTAGGGGTGCCCTAGCCTTAGGCAAGGGGAGCCCTAGCTTTAGCCTAAGCCTAGGGGTCACCTAGCCTATGCCTAGGGGTGCCTTAGCCTTAGGCTAGGGATCCCTAGCCTTAGCCTAAGCGTGGGGTTCCCTAGCCTAAGTGTAGGGGTGCCCTAGCCTGAGCCTTGGGGTCCCTGAGCCTTATTCTACGCCTAGGGTTGCCCTAGCCTAAGCCTAGGGGTGCCCTAGCCTTAGGCTAGCTGAGCCCTAGCCTTAGCCTAAGCCTAGGGGTGCCCTAGCCTACGCCTAGGGGTGCCCTAGCCTAAACCTAGTGGTGCCCTAGCCTTAGGCTAGGGGAGCCCTAGCCTTAGCCTAAGCCTGGGAGTGCCCTAGCCTAAGACTAGGGGTGCCCTAGCCTAATCTTAGGGGTGCCCTAGCCTAAGCCTAGGGGTGCCCTAGCCTAAGCCTAGGGGTGCCCTAGCCTAAGCCTAGGGGTGCCCTAGCCTAAGTCTAGTGGTGTCCTAGCCTAAACCTATGGGTACCCTTGCCTTAGGCTAGGGGAGTCCTCGCCTTAGCCGAAGTCTTGGGGTGCCCTAACTAAGCCTAGGGCTTCCCTACCTAAGCTCAGGGTTGCCTTAGCCTAAGCCTAGGGGTGCCCTAGCCTTAGGCTAGGTAAACCCTAGCCTTAGCCTAAGCCTATGGTCGCCCTAACCTAAGCCTAGGGGTGCCCTAGCCTAAGCCTGGTGGTGCCCTAGCCTAAGCCTAGGGGTGCCCTAGCCTAAGCCTAGGGGTGCCCTAACCTTAGTCTAGGGGAGCCCTAGTCTTAGCCTAAGCCTTGGGGAGACCTAGCCTAAACTACGGGTTCCCTAGCCTAAGTCTAGGGGTGAATTAGCCTTAGGCTAGGGGAGCCCTAGCCTTAGTCTAAGCCTAGGGCTGCCCTAGCCTAAGCCTAGGGGTACCTTAGCCAAAGTCTAGGGGTTCCCTACCAAAGCCTACGGGTGCCCTAGCCTAAGCCTAGGGGTGCCCTAGCCTAAGCCTAGGGGTGCCCTAGCCTAAGTCTAGTGGTGTCCTAGCCTAAACCTATGGGTACCCTTGCCTTAGGCTAGGGGAGTCCTCGCCTTAGCCGAAGTCTTGGGGTGCCCTAACCTAAGCCTAGGGCTTCCCTACCTAAGCTCAGGGGTGCCCTAACCTAAGCCTAGGGGTTCCCTACCTAAACCTAGGGGTGCCCTAACCTAAGCCTAGGGGTGCCCTAGCCTATGCCTACGGGTGCCTTAGCCTAAGCCAAGGGGTGCCCTAACCTTAGGCTAGGGAAACCCTAGCCTTAGCCTAAGCCTAGGGTCGCCCTAGCCTAAGCCTAGGGGTGCCCTAGCCTAAGCCTGGTGGTGCCCTAGCCTAAGCCTAGGGGTGCCCTAGCCTAAGCCTAGGGGTGCCCTAACCTAAGCCTAGGGGTGCCCTAGCCTTAAGCTAGGGGAGCCCTAGCCTTAACCTAAGCCTGGGGGTGCCCTAGCCTAAGCCTAGGTGTGCCCTAGCCAGAGCCTAGTGGTGCCCTATTCTAAGCCTAATGGTGCCCTAGCCTTAGACTAGGGGAGCCCTAGCCTTAGCCTAAGCCTAAGGGTGCCCTAGCCTAAGCCTAGGGGTGACCTAGCCTAAACCTAGGGGTGCCCTAGCCTTAGGCTAGGTGAGCCCTAGCTTTAGCCTAAGCCTAGGGGTGACCTAGCCTAAGCGTAGGGGTGCCCTAGCCTGAGCCTTGGGGTCCCAGAGCCTTATTCTACGCCTAGGGTTGCCCTAGCGTAAGCCTAGGGGTGCCCTAGCCTTAGGCTAGCTGAGCCCTAGCCTGAGCCTAAGCTCAGGGCTGCCCTAGCCTACGCCTAGCGGTGCCCTAGCCTAAGATTAGGGGTGCCCTAGCCTAAGCCTAGGGGTGCCCTAGCCTAAACCTAGTGGTGCCCTAGCCTTAGGCTAGGGGAGCCCTAGCCTTAGCCTAAGCCTAGGAGTGCCCTAGCCTAAGACTAGGGGTGCCCTAGCCTAATCTTAGGGGTGCCCTAGCCTAAGCCTAGGGGTGCCCTAGCCTAAGCCTAGGGGTGCCCTAGTGTTAGGCAAGGGGAGCCCTAGCCTTAGCCTAAGCGTAGGGGTGCCCTAGCCTTAGCCTAAGCCTAGTGGTGTCCTAGCCTTATCCTAGGGGTGCCCTAGCCTAAGCCGAGGGGTGCCCTAGCCTTAGACTAGGGGAGCCCTAGCCTTGGCCTAAGCTTAGGGGTGCCCTAGCCCAAGCCTAGGGGTGCCCTAGCGTAAGCCTTGGGTTGGCCTAGCCTAAGCCTAGGGGTGCCCTAGCCTAAGACAAGGGGTGCCCTAGCCTAAGCCTAGGGGTACCCTAACCTTAGGCTAGGGGAGCCCTAGCCTTAGCCTAATCCTTGGGGAGCCCTAGCCTAAACCTTGGGGTTCCCTAGCCTAAGCCTAGGGGTGACCTAGCCTTAGGCTAGGGGAGCCCTAGCCTTAGTCTAAGCCTAGGGGTGCCCTAGCCTAAGCCTGGGGGTGCCCTAGCATAAGCCTAGGGGTGACCTAGCCTAAGCTTAGGGGTGCCCTAGCCTAAGCTTAGGGGTGCCCAAGCCTAAGGCTAGGGGTGCCCTAGTCTTAGGCTAGGGGATCCCTAGCCTTAGTCTAAGCCTAGGGTGCCCTAGCCTAAGCCTATGGGTTCCCTAGCCCAAGCCTTGGGATGCCCTAGCGTTAGGCTAGAGGAGCCCTAGCCTTAGCCTAAGCCTAGGGGTGCCCTAGCCTAAGCCTAGCGGTGCCCTAGCATAAGCCTAGATGTGCCCTAGCCTAAGCCTAGGGGTGCCCTAGCCTAAGTCTAGGGGTGCCCTAGCCTAAGCTTAGGGGTGCCCTAGCCAAAGTCTAGGTGTGTCCTAGCCTAAACCTAGGGGTTCCCTAGCCTAAGTCTAGGGGTGACCTAGCCTTAGGCTAAGGGAGCCCTAGCCTTAGTCTAAGCCTAGTGGTGCCCTAGCCTAAGTCTAGGGGTTCCCTACCTAAGCCTAGGGGTGCCCTAGCCTAAGCCTACGGGTGCCCTAGCCTAAGCCTAGGGGTGCCCTAGCATAAGCCTAGGGGTGCCCTAGCATAAGCTTAGGGGTGATCTAGCCTAAGCTGAGAGGTACCCTAGCCTAAGGCTAGGGGTGCACTAGTCTTAGGCTAGGGGAGCCCTAGCCTTAGTCTAAGCCGAGGGTGCCCTAGCCTAAGCCTAGAGATGCCCTAGCGTTAGGCTAGAGGAGCACTAGCCTTAGGCTAAGCCTAGGGGTACCCTAGCCTAAGCCTAGGGGTGCCCTAGCATAAGCCTAGGGGTGCCCTAGCCTAAGTCTAGGGGTACCCTAGCCTAAGCCTAGGGGTTCCCTTCCTAAGCCTAGGGGAGCCCTAGCCTTAGCCTAAGCCTAGGGGTTCCCCAGCCTAAGCCTAGGGGTGCCCTAGCCTAAGTCTAGGGGTGGCTAGCCTAAGAATAGGGGTGCCCTAACCTAAGCCTAGGGGTTCCCTTCCTAAGCCTAGGGGTGCCCTAGCGTAAGCCTACGGGTGCGCTAGCCTAAGCCTAGGGGTGCCCTAACCATAGTCTAGGGGAGCCCTAGTCTTAGCCTAAGTCTTGGGGCGCCCTAGCCTAAACCTAGGGGTTCCCTAGCCTAAGCCTAGGGGTGACCTAGCCTTAGGCTATGGGATCCCAAGCCTTAGCCTAAGCCTAGGGGTGCCCTAGCCTAAGCCTAGGGGTGCCCTAGCATAAGCCTAGGGGTGCCCTAGCCTAAGCTTAGGGGTGCCCTAGCCTAAGCTTAGGGGTTCCCTAGCCTAAGGCTAGGGGTGCCCTAGTCTTAGGCTAGGGGATCCCTAGCCTTAGTCTAAGCCTAGGGTGCCCTAGCCTAAGCCTAGTGGTACCCTAGCCCAAGCCTAGGGATGCCCTAGCATTAGGCTAGAGGAGCCCTAGCCTTAGCCTAAGCCTAGGGGTGCCCTAGCCTATGCCTAGGGGTGCCCTATTATAAGCCTAGGGGTGCCCTAGCCTAAGTCTAGGGGTGCCCTAGCCTAAGCTTAGGGGTGTCCTACCCTAAGGCTAGGGGTGCCCTAGTCTTAGGCTATGGGAGCCCTAGCCTTAGCCTAAGCCTAGGGGTGCCCTAACCTAAGACTAGTGGGGTCCTAGCCTAAGCCTACGGGTGTACTAGCCTGAGCCTAGGGGTGCCCTAGCCTAAGCCTAGGGGTGCCCTAACCTTAAGCCAGGGGAGCCCTCGCCTTAGCCTAAGCCTAGGGGTGCCCTAGCCTAAGCCTAGGGGTGCCCTAGCCTAAGACGATGGGTGCCCTAGCCTTAGGCTAGGGGAGCCCTAGCCTTAGCCTAAACCTAGGGGTGCCCTAGCCTAAGGCTAGGGGAGCCCTAGCCTTAGGCTAGGGGTGCCCTAGCTTTAGCCTAAGGCTAGGGGTGCCCTAGCCTAAGCCTAGGGGTCACTTAGCCTACGCCTAGGGGTGCCTTAGCCTTAGGCTAGGGGATCCCTAACCTTAGCCTAAGCCTATTGGTTCCCTTTCCTAAGTGTAGGGGTGCCCTAGCCTGAGCCTAGGGTGCCCTAGCCTTAGCCTAGTGGTGCCCTAGCCTAAGCCTAGGGGTCCCCTAGCCTTGTTCTAAGCCTAGGGGTGCTCTAGCCTAAGCCTATGGCTGCCCTAGCCTTAGCCTCGAGGTGCCTTAGTCTAAGCCTAGGGGTCCCCTAGCCTTAGCCTAAGCCTAGGGGAGCCCTAGCCTAAGCGTAGGTATGCCCGAGACTAAGCCTAGGGGTGCCTTAGCCTAAACCTAGGGTTCCCCTAGCCTTAGCCTAAGCCTAGGGGTGCCCTAACCTGAGCGTAGGGGTGCCGTAGCCTTAGCATAGGGGTGCCCTAGCCTAAAACTAGGGGTGCCCTAGCCTAAGCCTAGGGGTGCCCTAGCCTAAGCCTAGGGGTTCCCTAGCCTTAGGCTAGGGGAGCCCTAGCCTTAGCCTAAGCCTAGGGGTTCCCTAGCCTATGACTAGGGGGGTCCTAGCCTAAGCCTACGGGTGTCCTAGCCTTAGCCTAGGGGTGCCCAAGCCTAAGCCTAGGGGTGCCCTAACCTTAGGCTAGGGGAGCCCTAGCCTTAGCCTAAGCCTTGGGCCGCCCTAGCTTAAACCTAGGGGTTCCCTAGCCTTAGGCTAGGAGAGCCCTAGCCTTAGCCTAAGCCTAGGGGTTCCCTAGCCTAAGACTAGGGGGGTCCTAGCCTAAGCCTACGGGTGTCCTAGCCTTAGCCTAGGGGTGCCCAAGCCTAAGCCTAGGGGTGCCCTAACCTTAGGCTAGGGGAGCCCTAGCCTTAGCCTAAGCCTTGGGGCGCCCTAGCTTAAACCTAGGGGTTCCCTAGCCTAAGCCTAGGGGTGACCTAGCCTTAGGCTACGGGAGCCCTAGCCTTAGTCTAAGCCTAGGGGTGCCCTAGCCTAAGTGTAGGGTTTCCCTACCTAAGCCTAGGGGTGCCCTAGCCTAAGCCTACGGGTGCCCTAGCCTAAGCATAGGGGTGCCCTAGCATAAGCCTAGGGGTGCCCTAGCCTAAGCTTAGGGGTGACCTAGCCTAAGCTTAGGGGTGTCCTACCCTAAAGCTAGGGGTGCCCTAGTCTTAGGCTATGGGAGCCCTAGCCTTAGTCTAAGCCTAGGGTGCCCTAGCCTAAGCCTAGGGATGCCCTAGCGTTAGGCTACAGGAGCCCGAGCCTTAGCCTAAGCCTAGGGGTGCCCTAGCCTAAGCCTAGGGGTGTCCTAGCATAAACCTAGGGGTGCCCTAGCCTCAGTCTAGGGGTGCCCTAACCTAGGCCTAGGGGTGTGCTAGCCTAAGCCTAGGGGTGCCCTAGCCTAAGCCTATGGGTGCCCTAGGCTAAGCCTAGGGGTGCCCTAGCCTAAGCCTAGGGGTGCCCTAACCTAAGCCAAAGGGTGCTCTAGCCTTAAGCTAGGTGAGCCCTAGCCTAAACCTAAACCTTGGGTTGCCCTTGCCTAAGCCTAGGGGTGCCCTAGCCTAAGCCTAGGGGTGCCCTAGTCTAAGGCTAAGGGTGCCCTAGCCTTCGACTAGGAGAGCCCTAGCCTTACCCTAAGCTTAGGGGTGCCCTAGCCTAAGCCAAGGGGTGCCCTAGCCTAAGACGATGGGTGCCATAGCCTTAGGCTAGGGGAGCCCTAGCCTTAGCCTAAGCCTAGGGGTCCCCTAGCCTATGCCTAGGGGTGCCCTAGCATAAGCCTAGGGGTGCCCTAGCCTAAGTCTAGGGGTGCCCTAGCCTAAGCCTAGGGGGCCCTAGCCTAAGTCTAGGGGTGCGCTAGCCTAAGCCTAGGGGTGCCCTAGCCTAAGCCTAGGGGTGCACTAGCCTTAGCCTAGGGGTGCCCAAGCCTAAGCCTAGGGGTGCACTAACCTTAGGCTAGGGGAGCCCTAGCCTTAGCCTAAGCCTAGGGGTGCCCTAGCCTATGCCTAGGGGTGCCCTAGCATAAGCCTAGGGGTGCCCTTGCCTAAGCCTAGAGGTGCCCTAGCCTAAGCCTAGGGGTGCCCTAGCCTAAGCCTAGGGGTGCCCTAGCCTAAGACTAGGGGTGCCCTTGCCTAAGTCTAGTGGTGCCCTAGCCTAAGCCTAGGGGTGCCCTAGCCTAAGCCTAGGGGTGCCCTAGCCTTAGGCTAGGGGAGCCCTAGCCTTACCCTAAGCCTAGTGGTGCCCTAGCCTAAGACTAGGGGGGTCCTAGCCTAAGCCTACGGGTGTCCTAGCCTAAGCCTAGGGGTGCCCTAGCCTAAGCCTTGGGGTGCCCTAACCTTAGGCTAGGGGAGCCCTAGCCTTAGCCTAAGCCTAGGGGTGCCCTAGGATATGCCTAGGGGTGCCCTAGCGTAAGCCTAGGGGTGCCCTCGCCTAAGTCTAGGGGTGCCCTAGCCTAAGCCTAGGGGTGCCCTAGCCTTAGGCTAGAGGAGCCCTAGCCTTAGCCTAAGCATAGGGGTGCCCTAGCCTAAGACTAGGGGGGTCCTAGCCTAAGTCTACGGGTGTCCTAGCCTAAGCCTAGGGGTGCCCAAGCCTAAGCCTAGGGGTGCCCTAACCTTAGGCTAGGGGAGCCCTAGCCTTAGCCTAAGCCTTGGGGCGCCCTAGCCTAAACCTAGGGGTTCCCTAGCCTAAGCCTAGGGGTGACCTAGCCTTAGGCTAGGGGAGCCCTAGCCTTAGTCTAAGCCTAGGGGTGACCTAGGCTAAGCCTAGGGGTGCCGTAGCCCAAGCCTAGGGATGCCTTAGTCTAAGCCTAGGGGTGCCCTAGCCTAAGTCTAGGGTTTCCCTACCTAAGCCTAGGGGTGCCCTAGCCTAACCCTACGGGTGCCCTAGCCTAAGCATAGGGGTGCCCTAGCATAAGCCTAGGGGTGCCCTAGCCTAAGCTTAGGGGTGACCTAGCCTAAGCTTAGGGGTGCCCTAGCCTAAGGCTAAGGGTGCCCTAGTCTTAGGCTATGGGAGCCCTAGCCTTAGTCTAAGCCTAGGGTGCCCTAGCCTAAGCCTAGGGATGCCCTAGCGTTAGGCTACAGGAGCCCTAGCCTTAGCCTAAGCCTAGGGGTGCCCTAGCCTAAGCCTAGGGGTGTCCTAGCATAAGCCTAGGGGTGCCCTAGCCTAAGTCTAGGGGTGTCCTAGCCTAAGCCTAGGGGTGCCCTAGCCTAAGCCTAGGGGTGCCCTAGCCTAAGCCTAGGGGTACGCTAGCCTAAGCCAAGGGGTGCACTAGCCTAAGCCTAGGGTTGCCCTAGCCTAAGCCTAGGGGTGCCCGAGCCTAATCCTAGGGGTGTCCTAGCCTAAGCCTAGGGGTGCCCTAACCTAAGCCTAGGGGTGCTCTAGCCTTAAGCTAGGTGAGCCCTAGCCTTAACCTAAGCCTTGGGGTGCCCTTGCCTAAGCCTAGGGGTGCCCTAGCCTAAGCCTAGGGGTGCCCTAGTCTAAGCCTACGGGTGCCCTAGCCTTGGACTAAGGGAGCCCTAGCCTTACCCTAAGCCTAGGGGTGCCCTAGCCTAAGCCTAGGGGTGCCCTAGCCTAAGACGATGGGTGCCCTAGCCTTAGGCTAGGGGAGCACTAGCCTTAGCCTAAACCTAGGGGTGCCCTAGCCTAAGGCTAGGGGAGCCCTAGCCTTAGGCTAGGGGAGCCCTAGCTTTAGCCTAAGCCTAGTGGTGCCCTAGCCTAAGCCTAGGGATCACCTAGCCTACGCCTAGGGGTGCCTTAGCCTTAGGCTAGGGGATCCCTAACCTTAGTCTAAGCCTAGGGGTTCCCTTTCCTAAGTGTAGGGTTGCCCTAGCCTGAGCCTAGGGGTGCGCTAGCCTTAGCCTAGGGGTGCCCTAGCCTAAGCCTAGGGGTACCTTAGACTAAGCCTAGGGGTCCCCTAGCCTTATTCTAAGCCTAGGGGTGCCCTAGCCTAAGCCTAGGAGTGCCTTAGCCTTTGCCTCGAGGTGCCTTAGCCTAAGCCTAGGGGTCCCCTAGCCTTAGCCTAAGCCTAGGGGAGCCCTAGACTAAGCCGAGGTATGCCCGAGACTAAGCCTAGGGGTGCCTTAGCCTAAACCTAGGGTTCCCCTAGCCTTAGCCTAAGCCTAGGGGTGCCCTAACCTGAGCGTAGGGGTGCCGTAGCCTTAGCCTAGGGGTGCCCTAGCCTAAAACTAGGGGTGCACTAGCCTAAGCCTAGGGGTGCCCTAGCCTTATGCTAGGGGAGCCCTAGCCTTAGCCTAAGACTAGGGGTGCCCTAGCCTAAGACTAGGGGGGTCCTAGCCTAAGCCTACGGGTGTCCTAGCCTAAGCCTAGGGGTGCCCTAGCCTAAGCCTAGGGGTGCGCTAACCTTAGGCTAGGGGAGCCCTAGCCTTAGCCTAAGCCTTGGGGCGCCCTAGCCTAAACCTAGGGGTTCCCTAGCCTAAGCCTAGGGGTGACCTAGCCTTAGGCTAGGGGAGCCCTAGCCTTAACCTAAGCCTTGGGGTGCCCTTGCCTAAGCATAGGGGTGCGTTAGTCTAAGCCTACGGGTGCCCTAGCCTTCGACTAGGGGAGCCCTAGCCTTACCCTAAGCCTAGGGGTGCCCTAGCCTAAGCCTAGGGGTGCCCTAGCCTAAGACGATGGGTGCCCTAGCCTTAGGCTAGGGGAGCTCTAGCCTTAGCCTAAACCTAGGGGTGCCCTAGCCTAAGGCTAGGGGTGCCCTAGCCTAAGGCTAGGGGAGCCCTAGCCTTAGGCTAGGGGAGCCCTAGCTTTAGCCTAAGCCTAGTGGTTCCCTAGCCTAAGCCTAGGGATCACCTAGCCTACGCCTAGGGGTGCCTTAGCCTTAGGCTAGGGGATCCCTAACCTTAGTCTAAGCCTAGGGGTTCCCTTTCTTAAGTGTAGTGTTGCCCTAGCCTGAGCCTAGGGGTGCGCTACCCTTAGCCTAGGGGTGCCCTAGCCTAAGCATAGGGGTGCCTTAGACTAAGCCTAGGGGTCCCCAAGCCTTATTCTAAGCCTAGGGGTGCCCTAGCCTAAGCCTAGGAGTGCCTTAGCCTTAGCCTCGAGGTGCCTTAGCCTAAGCCTAGGGGTCCCCTAGCCTTAGCCTAAGCCTACGGGAGCCCTAGCCTAAGCCGAGGTATGCCCGAGACTAAGCCTAGGGGTGCCTTAGCCTAAACCTAGGGTTCCCCTAGCCTTAGCCTAAGTCTAGGGGTGCCCTAACCTGAGCGTAGGGGTGCCGTAGCCTTAGCCTAGGGGTGCCCTAGCCTAAAACTAGGGGTGCACTAGCCTAAGCCTAGGGGTGCCCTAGCCTTAGGCTAGGGGAGCCCTAGCCTTAGCCTAAGACTAGGGGTGCCCTAGCCTAAGACTAGGGGGGTCCTAGCCTAAGCCTACGGGTGTCCTAGCCTAAGCTTAGGGGTGCCCTAGCCTAAGCCTAGGGGTGCGCTAACCTTAAGCTAGGGGAGCCCTAGCCTTAGCCTAAGCCTTGGGGCGCCCTAGCCTAAACCTAGGGGTTCCCTAGCCTAAGCCTAGGGGTGACCTAGCCTTAGGCTAGGGGAGCCCTAGCCTTAGTCTAAGCCTAGGGGTGACCTAGGCTAAGCCTAGGGGTGCCTTAGCCCAAGCGTAGGGATGCCCTAGCCTTAGGCTAGGGGAGCCCTAGCCTTAATCTAAGCATAGGGGTGCCCTAGCCTAAGTCTAGGGTTTCCCTACCTAAGCCTAGAGGTGACCTAGCGTAAGCCTACGGGTGCCCTAGCCTAAGCATAGGGGTGCCCTAGCATAAGACTAGGGGTGCCCTCGCCTAAGCTTAGGGGTGACCTAGCCTAAGCTATGGGGTGCCCTAGCCTAAGGCTAGGGGTGCCCTAGTCTTAAGCTATGGGAGCCCTAGCCTTAGTCTAAGCCTAGGGTGCCCTAGCCTAAGCCTAGGGATGCCCTAGCGTTAGGCTACAGGAGCCCTAGCCTTAGCCTAAGCCTAGGGGTGCCCTAGCCTAAGCCTAGGGGTGTCCTAGCATAAGCCTAGGAGTGCCCTAGCCTAAGTCTAGGGGTGCCCTAGCCTACGCCTAGGGGTGCCCTAGCCTAAGACTAGGGGTGCCCTAGCCTAAGCCAAGGGGTGCGCTAGCCTAAGCCTAGGGGTGCCCTAGCCTAAGCCTAGGCGTGCCCTATCCTAAGCCTAGGGGTGCCCTAGCCTAAGCCTAGGGGTGCCCTAACCTAAGCCTAGGGGTGCCCTAGCCTAACCCTAGGTGTGCCCTAGTCTAAGCCTAAGGGTGCCCTAGCCTTCGACTAGGGGAGCCCTAGCCTTACCCTAAGCCTAGGGGTGCCCTAGCCTAAGCCTAGGGGTGCCCTAGCCTAAGCCTAGGGGTGCCCTAGCCTTAGGCTAGGGGAGCCCTAGCCTTAGCCTAAGCCTAGGGGTGCCCTAGCCTATGCCTAGGGGTTCCCTAGCATAAGCCTAGGGGTGCCCTAGCCTAAGTCTAGGGGTGCCCTAGACTAAGCCTAGGGGTGCCCTAGCCTAAGTCTTGGGGTGCCCTAGCCTAAGCCTAGGGGTGCCCTAGCCTAAGCCTAGGGATGCCCTAGCCTTAGGCTAGGGGAGCTCTAGCCTTAGCCTAAGCCTAGGGGTGCCCTAGCCTAAGACTAGGGGGTCCTAGCCTAAGCCTACGGGTGTCCTAGCCTAAGCCTAGGGGTGCCCTAGCCTAAGCCTAGGGGTGCCCTAACCTTAGGCTAGGGGAGCCGTAGCCTTAGCCTAAGTCTAGGGGTGCCCTAGCCTATGCCTAGGGGTGCCCTAGCATAAGCCTAGGGGTGCCCTAGCCTAAGCCTAGGGGTGCGTTAGCCTAAGCCAATGGGTGCCCTAGCCTAAGCCTAGGGGTGCCCTAGTCTAAGCCTAGGGGTGTCCTAGCCTAAGCCTAGGGGTGCCCTAACCTAAGCCTAGGGGTGCTCTAGCCTTAAGCTAGGTGAGCCCTAGCCTTAACCTAAGCCTTGGGGTGCCCTTGCCTAAGCCTAGGGGTGCCCTAGCCTAAGCCTAGGGGTGCCCTAGTCTAAGCCTAAGGGTGCCGTAGCCTTCGACTAGGGGAGCCCTAGCCTTACCCTAAGCCTAGGGGTGCCCTAGCCTAAGCCTAGGGGTGCCCTAGCCTAAGACGATGGGTGCCCTAGCCTTAGGCTAGGGGAGCACTAGCCTTAGCCTAAACCTAGGGGTGCCCTAGCCTAAGGCTAGGGGAGCCCTAGCCTTAGGCTAGGGGAGCCCTAGCTTTAGCCTAAGCCTAGTGGTGCCCTAGCCTAAGCCTAGGGATCACCTAGCCTACGCCTAGGGGTGCCTTAGCCTTAGGCTAGGGGATCCCTAACCTTAGCCTAAGCCTAGGGGTTCCCTTTCCTAAGTGTAGGGGTGCCCTAGCCTGAGCCTAGGGGTGCCCTAGTCTTAGTCTAGGGGTGCCCTAGCCTAAGCCTAGGGGTACCTTAGACTAAGCCTAGGGGTCCCCTAGCCTTAGCCTAAGCCTAGGGGAGCCCTAGCCTAAGCCTAGGAGTGCCCTAGCCTTAGCCTCGAGGTGCCGTAGCCTAAGCCTAGGGGTCCCCTAGCCTTAGCCTAAGCCTAGGGGAGCCCTAGCCTAAGCCGAGGTATGCCCGAGACTAAGCCTAGGGGTGCCTTAGCCTAAGCCTAGGGTTCCCCTAGCCTTAGCCTAAGTCTAGTGGTGCCCTAACCTGAGCGTAGGGGTGCCGTAGCCTTAGCCTAGGGGTGCCCTAGCCTAAAACTAGGGGTGCACTAGCCTAAGCCTAGGGGTGCCCTAACCTAAGCCTAGGGGTGCCCTAGCCTTGGGTTGGGGGAGCCCTAGCCTTAGCCTAAGACTAGGGGTGCCCTAGCCTAAGACTAGGGGGTCCTAGCCTAAGCCTACGGGTGTCCTATCCTAAGCCTAGGGGTGCCCTAGCCTAAGCCTAGGGGTGCCCTAACCTTAGGGTAGGGGAGCCCTAGCCCTAGCCTAAGCCTTGGGGCACCATAGCCTAAAACTAGGGGTTCCCTAGCCTAAGCCTTGGGGTGACCAAGCCTTAGGCTAGGGGAGCCCTAGCCTTATTCTAAGCCTACGGGTGACCTAGGCTAAGCCTAGGGGTGCCGTAGCCCAAGCCTAGGGATGCCCTAGCCTTAGGCTAGGGGAGCCCTAGCCTTAATCTAAGCCTAGGGGTGCCCTAGCCTAAGTCTAGTGTTTCCCTACCTAAGCCTAGAGGTGCCCTAGCCTAAGCCTACTTGTGCCCTCGCCTAAGCTTAGGGGTGACCTAGCCTAAGCTTAGGGGTGCCCTAGGCTAAGGCTAGGGGTGCCCTAGTCTTAGGCTATGGGAGCCCTAGCCTTAGTCTAAAACTAGGGTGCCCTAGCCTAAGCCTAGGGATGCCCAAGCGTTAGGCTACAGGAGCCCTAGCCTTAGCCTGAGCCTAGGGGTGCCCTAGCCTAAGTCTAGGGGTGTCCTAGCATAAGCCTAGGGGTGCCCTAGCCTAAGTCTAGGGGTGCCCTAGCCTAAGCCTAGGGGTGCCCTAGCCTAAGCCTAGGGGTGCCCTAGCCTAAGCCAAGGGGTGCGCTAGCCTAAGCCTAGGGGTGCCCTAGCCTAAGCCTAGGGGTGCCCTATCCTAAGCCTAGGGGTGTCCTAGCCTAAGCCTAGGGGTGCCCTAACCTAAGCCTAGGGGTGCTCTAGCCTTAAGCTAGGTGAGCCCTAGCCTTAACCTAAGCCTTGGGGTGCCCTTGCCTAAGCCTAGGGGTGCCCTAGCCTAAGCCTAGGGGTGCCCTAGTCTAAGCCTTAGGGTGCCCTAGCATTTGACTAGGGGAGCCCTAGCCTTACCCTAAGCCTAGGGGTGCCCTAGCCTAAGCCTAGGGGTGCCCTAGCCTAAGACGATGGTTGCCCTAGCCTTAGAATAGGGGAGCCCTAGCCTTAGCCTAAGCCTAGGGGTGCCCTAGCCTATGCCTAGGGGTGCCCTAGCATAAGCCTAGGGGTGCCCTAGCCTAAGTCTAGGGGTGCCCTAGCCTAAGCCTAGGGGTGCCCTAGCCTAAGTCTTGGGGTGCCCTAGCCTAAGCCTAGGGTGCCCTAGCCTAAGCCTAGGGATGCCCTAGCGTTAGGCTACAGGAGCCCGAGCCTTAGCCTAAGCCTAGGGGTGCCCTAGCCTAAGCCTAGGGGTGTCCTAGCATAAACCTAGGGGTGCCCTAGCCTCAGTCTAGGGGTGCCCTAACCTAGGCCTAGGGGTGTGCTAGCCTAAGCCTAGGGGTGCCCTAGCCTAAGCCTATGGGTGCCCTAGGCTAAGCCTAGGGGTGCCCTAGCCTAAGCCTAGGGGTGCCCTAACCTAAGCCAAAGGGTGCTCTAGCCTTAAGCTAGGTGAGCCCTAGCCTAAACCTAAACCTTGGGTTGCCCTTGCCTAAGCCTAGGGGTGCCCTAGCCTAAGCCTAGGGGTGCCCTAGTCTAAGGCTAAGGGTGCCGTAGCCTTCGACTAGGAGAGCCCTAGCCTTACCCTAAGCTTAGGGGTGCCCTAGCCTAAGCCAAGGGGTGCCCTAGCCTAAGACGATGGGTGCCATAGCCTTAGGCTAGGGGAGCCCTAGCCTTAGCCTAAGCCTAGGGGTCCCCTAGCCTATGCCTAGGGGTGCCCTAGCATAAGCCTAGGGGTGCCCTAGCCTAAGTCTAGGGGTGCCCTAGCCTAAGCCTAGGGGGCCCTAGCCTAAGTCTAGGGGTGCGCTAGCCTAAGCCTAGGGGTGCCCTAGCCTAAGCCTAGGGGTGCACTAGCCTTAGCCTAGGGGTGCCCAAGCCTAAGCCTAGGGGTGCACTAACCTTAGGCTAGGGGAGCCCTAGCCTTAGCCTAAGCCTAGGGGTGCCCTAGCCTATGCCTAGGGGTGCCCTAGCATAAGCCTAGGGGTGCCCTTGCCTAAGCCTAGAGGTGCCCTAGCCAAAGCCTAGGGGTGCCCTAGCCTAAGCCTAGGGGTGCCCTAGCCTAAGACTAGGGGTGCCCTTGCCTAAGTCTAGTGGTGCCCTAGCCTAAGCCTAGGGGTGCCCTAGCCTAAGCCTAGGGGTGCCCTAGCCTTAGGCTAGGGGAGCCCTAGCCTTACCCTAAGCCTAGTGGTGCCCTAGCCTAAGACTAGGGGGGTCCTAGCCTAAGCCTACGGGTGTCCTAGCCTAAGCCTAGGGGTGCCCTAGCCTAAGCCTTGGGGTGCCCTAACCTTAGGCTAGGGGAGCCCTAGCCTTAGCCTAAGCCTAGGGGTGCCCTAGGATATGCCTAGGGGTGCCCTAGCGTAAGCCTAGGGGTGCCCTCGCCTAAGTCTAGGGGTGCCCTAGCCTAAGCCTAGGGGTGCCCTAGCCTTAGGCTAGAGGAGCCCTAGCCTTAGCCTAAGCATAGGGGTGCCCTAGCCTAAGACTAGGGGGGTCCTAGCCTAAGTCTACGGGTGTCCTAGCCTAAGCCTAGGGGTGCCCAAGCCTAAGCCTAGGGGTGCCCTAACCTTAGGCTAGGGGAGCCCTAGCCTTAGCCTAAGCCTTGGGGCGCCCTAGCCTAAACCTAGGGGTTCCCTAGCCTAAGCCTAGGGGTGACCTAGCCTTAGGCTAGGGGAGCCCTAGCCTTAGTCTAAGCCTAGGGGTGACCTAGGCTAAGCCTAGGGGTGCCGTAGCCCAAGCCTAGGGATGCCTTAGTCTAAGCCTAGGGGTGCCCTAGCCTAAGTCTAGGGTTTCCCTACCTAAGCCTAGGGGTGCCCTAGCCTAACCCTACGGGTGCCCTAGCCTAAGCATAGGGGTGCCCTAGCATAAGCCTAGGGGTGCCCTAGCCTAAGCTTAGGGGTGACCTAGCCTAAGCTTAGGGGTGCCCTAGCCTAAGGCTAAGGGTGCCCTAGTCTTAGGCTATGGGAGCCCTAGCCTTAGTCTAAGCCTAGGGTGCCCTAGCCTAAGCCTAGGGATGCCCTAGCGTTAGGCTACAGGAGCCCTAGCCTTAGCCTAAGCCTAGGGGTGCCCTAGCCTAAGCCTAGGGGTGTCCTAGCATAAGCCTAGGGGTGCCCTAGCCTAAGTCTAGGGGTGTCCTAGCCTAAGCCTAGGGGTGCCCTAGCCTAAGCCTAGGGGTGCCCTAGCCTAAGCCTAGGGGTACGCTAGCCTAAGCCAAGGGGTGCACTAGCCTAAGCCTAGGGTTGCCCTAGCCTAAGCCTAGGGGTGCCCGAGCCTAATCCTAGGGGTGTCCTAGCCTAAGCCTAGGGGTGCCCTAACCTAAGCCTAGGGGTGCTCTAGCCTTAAGCTAGGTGAGCCCTAGCCTTAACCTAAGCCTTGGGGTGCCCTTGCCTAAGCCTAGGGGTGCCCTAGCCTAAGCCTAGGGGTGCCCTAGTCTAAGCCTACGGGTGCCCTAGCCTTGGACTAAGGGAGCCCTAGCCTTACCCTAAGCCTAGGGGTGCCCTAGCCTAAGCCTAGGGGTGCCCTAGCCTAAGACGATGGGTGCCCTAGCCTTAGGCTAGGGGAGCACTAGCCTTAGCCTAAACCTAGGGGTGCCCTAGCCTAAGGCTAGGGGAGCCCTAGCCTTAGGCTAGGGGAGCCCTAGCTTTAGCCTAAGCCTAGTGGTGCCCTAGCCTAAGCCTAGGGATCACCTAGCCTACGCCTAGGGGTGCCTTAGCCTTAGGCTAGGGGATCCCTAACCTTAGTCTAAGCCTAGGGGTTCCCTTTCCTAAGTGTAGGGTTGCCCTAGCCTGAGCCTAGGGGTGCGCTAGCCTTAGCCTAGGGGTGCCCTAGCCTAAGCCTAGGGGTACCTTAGACTAAGCCTAGGGGTCCCCTAGCCTTATTCTAAGCCTAGGGGTGCCCTAGCCTAAGCCTAGGAGTGCCTTAGGCTTTGCCTCGAGGTGCCTTAGCCTAAGCCTAGGGGTCCCCTAGCCTTAGCCTAAGCCTAGGGGAGCCCTAGACTAAGCCGAGGTATGCCCGAGACTAAGCCTAGGGGTGCTTTAGCCTAAACCTAGGGTTCCCCTAGCCTTAGCCTAAGTCTAGGGGTGCCCTAACCTGAGCGTAGGGGTGCCGTAGCCTTAGCCTAGGGGTGCCCTAGCCTAAAACTAGGGGTGCACTAGCCTAAGCCTAGGGGTGCCCTAGCCTTAGGCTAGGGGAGCCCTAGCCTTAGCCTAAGACTAGGGGTGCCCTAGCCTAAGACTAGGGGGGTCCTAGCCTAAGCCTACGGGTGTCCTAGCCTAAGCCTAGGGGTGCCCTAGCCTAAGCCTAGGGGTGCGCTAACCTTAGGCTAGGGGAGCCCTAGCCTTAGCCTAAGCCTTGGGGCGCCCTAGCCTAAACCTAGGGGTTCCCTAGCCTAAGCCTAGGGGTGACCTAGCCTTAGGCTAGGGGAGCCCTAGCCTTAACCTAAGCCTTGGGGTGCCCTTGCCTAAGCATAGGGGTGCGTTAGTCTAAGCCTACGGGTGCCCTAGCCTTCGACTAGGGGAGCCCTAGCCTTACCCTAAGCCTAGGGGTGCCCTAGCCTAAGCCTAGGGGTGCCCTAGCCTAAGACGATGGGTGCCCTAGCCTTAGGCTAGGGGAGCACTAGCCTTAGCCTAAACCTAGGGGTGCCCTAGCCTAAGGCTAGGGGAGCCCTAGCCTTAGGCTAGGGGAGCCCTAGCTTTAGCCTAAGCCTAGTGGTTCCCTAGCCTAAGCCTAGGGATCACCTAGCCTACGCCTAGGGGTGCCTTAGCCTTAGGCTAGGGGATCCCTAACCTTAGTCTAAGCCTAGGGGTTCCCTTTCTTAAGTGTAGTGTTGCCCTAGCCTGAGCCTAGGGGTGCGCTACCCTTAGCCTAGGGGTGCCCTAGCCTAAGCATAGGGGTGCCTTAGACTAAGCCTAGGGGTCCCCTAGCCTTATTCTAAGCCTAGGGGTGCCCTAGCCTAAGCCTAGGAGTGCCTTAGCCTTAGCCTCGAGGTGCCTTAGCCTAAGCCTAGGGGTCCCCTAGCCTTAGCCTAAGCCTACGGGAGCCCTAGCCTAAGCCGAGGTATGCCCGAGACTAAGCCTAGGGGTGCCTTAGCCTAAACCTAGGGTTCCCCTAGCCTTAGCCTAAGTCTAGGGGTGCCCTAACCTGAGCGTAGGGGTGCCGTAGCCTTAGCCTAGGGGTGCCCTAGCCTAAAACTAGGGGTGCACTAGCCTAAGCCTAGGGGTGCCCTAGCCTTAGGCTAGGGGAGCCCTAGCCTTAGCCTAAGACTAGGGGTGCCCTAGCCTAAGACTAGGGGGGTCCTAGCCTAAGCCTACGGGTGTCCTAGCCTAAGCTTAGGGGTGCCCTAGCTTAAGCCTAGGGGTGCGCTAACCTTAGGCTAGGGGAGCCCTAGCCTTAGCCTAAGCCTTGGGGCGCCCTAGCCTAAACCTAGGGGTTCCCTAGCCTAAGCCTAGGGGTGACCTAGCCTTAGGCTAGGGGAGCCCTAGCCTTAGTCTAAGCCTAGGGGTGACCTAGGCTAAGCCTAGGGGTGCCTTAGCCCAAGCGTAGGGATGCCCTAGCCTTAGGCTAGGGGAGCCCTAGCCTTAATCTAAGCATAGGGGTGCCCTAGCCTAAGTCTAGGGTTTCCCTACCTAAGCCTAGAGGTGACCTAGCGTAAGCCTACGGGTGCCCTAGCCTAAGCATAGGGGTGCCCTAGCATAAGACTAGGGGTGCCCTCGCCTAAGCTTAGGGGTGACCTAGCCTAAGCTATGGGGTGCCCTAGCCGAAGGCTAGGGCTGCCCTAGTCTTAAGCTATGGGAGCCCTAGCCTTAGTCTAAGCCTAGGGTGCCCTAGCCTAAGCCTAGGGATGCCCTAGCGTTAGGCTACAGGAGCCCTAGCCTTAGCCTAAGCCTAGGGGTGCCCTAGCCTAAGCCTAGGGGTGTCCTAGCATAAGCCTAGGAGTGCCCTAGCCTAAGTCTAGAGGTGCCCTAGCCTACGCCTAGGGGTGCCCTAGCCTAAGACTAGGGGTGCCCTAGCCTAAGCCAAGGGGTGCGCTAGCCTAAGCCTAGGGGTGCCCTAGCCTAAGCCTAGGCGTGCCCTATCCTAAGCCTAGGGGTGCCCTAGCCTAAGCCTAGGGGTGCCCTAACCTAAGCCTAGGGGTGCCCTAGCCTAACCCTAGGTGTGCCCTAGTCTAAGCCTAAGGGTGCCCTAGCCTTCGACTAGGGGAGCCCTAGCCTTACCCTAAGCCTAGGGGTGCCCTAGCCTAAGCCTAGGGGTGCCCTAGCCTAAGCCTAGGGGTGCCCTAGCCTTAGGCTAGGGGAGCCCTAGCCTTAGCCTAAGCCTAGGGGTGCCCTAGCCTATGCCTAGGGGTTCCCTAGCATAAGCCTAGGGGTGCCCTAGCCTAAGTCTAGGGGTGCCCTAGACTAAGCCTAGGGGTGCCCTAGCTAAGTCTTGGGGTGCCCTAGCCTAAGCCTAGGGGTGCCCTAGCCTAAGCCTAGGGATGCCCTAGCCTTAGGCTAGGGGAGCTCTAGCCTTAGCCTAAGCCTAGGGGTGCCCTAGCCTAAGACTAGGGGGTCCTAGCCTAAGCCTACGGGTGTCCTAGCCTAAGCCTAGGGGTGCCCTAGCCTAAGCCTAGGGGTGCCCTAACCTTAGGCTAGGGGAGCCGTAGCCTTAGCCTAAGTCTAGGGGTGCCCTAGCCTATGCCTAGGGGTGCCCTAGCATAAGCCTAGGGGTGCCCTAGCCTAAGCCTAGGGGTGCGTTAGCCTAAGCCAATGGGTGCCCTAGCCTAAGCCTAGGGGTGCCCTAGTCTAAGCCTAGGGGTGTCCTAGCCTAAGCCTAGGGGTGCCCTAACCTAAGCCTAGGGGTGCTCTAGCCTTAAGCTAGGTGAGCCCTAGCCTTAACCTAAGCCTTGGGGTGCCCTTGCCTAAGCCTAGGGGTGCCCTAGCCTAAGCCTAGGGGTGCCCTAGTCTAAGCCTAAGGGTGCCGTAGCCTTCGACTAGGGGAGCCCTAGCCTTACCCTAAGCCTAGGGGTGCCCTAGCCTAAGCCTAGGGGTGCCCTAGCCTAAGACGATGGGTGCCCTAGCCTTAGGCTAGGGGAGCACTAGCCTTAGCCTAAACCTAGGGGTGCCTTAGCCTAAGGCTAGGGGAGCCCTAGCCTTAGGCTAGGGGAGCCCTAGCTTTAGCCTAAGCCTAGTGGTGCCCTAGCCTAAGCCTAGGGATCACCTAGCCTACGCCTAGGGGTGCCTTAGCCTTAGGCTAGGGGATCCCTAACCTTAGCCTAAGCCTAGGGGTTCCCTTTCCTAAGTGTAGGGGTGCCCTAGCCTGAGCCTAGGGGTGCCCTAGTCTTAGTCTAGGGGTGCCCTAGCCTAAGCCTAGGGGTACCTTAGACTAAGCCTAGGGGTCCCCTAGCCTTAGCCTAAGCCTAGGGGAGCCCTAGCCTAAGCCTAGGAGTGCCCTAGCCTTAGCCTCGAGGTGCCGTAGCCTAAGCCTAGGGGTCCCCTAGCCTTAGCCTAAGCCTAGGGGAGCCCTAGCCTAAGCCGAGGTATGCCCGAGACTAAGCCTAGGGGTGCCTTAGCCTAAGCCTAGGGTTCCCCTAGCCTTAGCCTAAGTCTAGTGGTGCCCTAACCTGAGCGTAGGGGTGCCGTAGCCTTAGCCTAGGGGTGCCCTAGCCTAAAACTAGGGGTGCACTAGCCTAAGCCTAGGGGTGCCCTAACCTAAGCCTAGGGGTGCCCTAGCCTTGGGTTGGGGGAGCCCTAGCCTTAGCCTAAGACTAGGGGTGCCCTAGCCTAAGACTAGGGGGTCCTAGCCTAAGCCTACGGGTGTCCTAGCCTAAGCCTAGGGGTGCCCTAGCCTAAGCCTAGGGGTGCCCTAACCTTAGGGTAGGGGAGCCCTAGCCTTAGCCTAAGCCTTGGGGCACCCTAGCCTAAAACTAGGGGTTCCCTAGCCTAAGCCTTGGGGTGACCAAGCCTTAGGCTAGGGGAGCCCTAGCCTTAGTCTAAGCCTACGGGTGACCTAGGCTAAGCCTAGGGGTGCCGTAGCCCAAGCCTAGGGATGCCCTAGCCTTAGGCTAGGGGAGCCCTAGCCTTAATCTAAGCCTAGGGGTGCCCTAGCCTAAGTCTAGGGTTTCCCTACCTAAGCCTAGAGGTGCCCTAGCCTAAGCCTACTTGTGCCCTCGCCTAAGCTTAGGGGTGACCTAGCCTAAGCTTAGGGGTGCCCTAGGCTAAGGCTAGGGGTGCCCTAGTCTTAGGCTATGGGAGCCCTAGCCTTAGTCTAAAACTAGGGTGCCCTAGCCTAAGCCTAGGGATGCCCAAGCGTTAGGCTACAGGAGCCCTAGCCTTAGCCTGAGCCTAGGGGTGCCCTAGCCTAAGTCTAGGGGTGTCCTAGCATAAGCCTAGGGGTGCCCTAGCCTAAGTCTAGGGGTGCCCTAGCCTAAGCCTAGGGGTGCCCTAGCCTAAGCCTAGGGGTGCCCTAGCCTAAGCCAAGGGGTGCGCTAGCCTAAGCCTAGGGGTGCCCTAGCCTAAGCCTAGGGGTGCCCTATCCTAAGCCTAGGGGTGTCCTAGCCTAAGCCTAGGGGTGCCCTAACCTAAGCCTAGGGGTGCTCTAGCCTTAAGCTATGTGAGCCCTAGCCTTAACCTAAGACTTGGGGTGCCCTTGCCTAAGCCTAGGGGTGCCCTAGCCTAAGCCTAGGGGTGCCCTAGTCTAAGCCTAAGGGTGCCCTAGCATTTGACTAGGGGAGCCCTAGCCTTACCCTAAGCCTAGGGGTGCCCTAGCCTAAGCCTAGGGGTGCCCTAGCCTAAGACGATGGGTGCCCTAGCCTTAGACTAGGGGAGCCCTAGCCTTAGCCTAAGCTTAGGGGTGCCCTAGCCTATGCCTAGGGGTGCCCTAGCATAAGCCTAGGGGTGCCCTAGCCTAAGTCTAGGGGTGCCCTAGCCTAAGCCTAGGGGTGCCCTAGCCTAAGTCTTGGGGTGCCCTAGCCTAAGCATTGGGGTGCCCTAGCCTAAGCCTAGGGGTGCCCTAGCCTTAGGCTAGGGGAGCCCTAGCCTTAGCCTAAGCCTAGGGGTGCCCTAGCCTAAGTCTAGGGGGGTCCTAGCCTAAGCATACGGGTGTCCTAGCCTAAGCCTAGGGGTGCCCTACCCTAAGCCTAGGGGAGCCCTAACCTTAGGCTAGGGGAGCCGTAGCCTTAGCCTAAGCCTAGGGGTGCCCTAGCCTATGCCTAGGGGTGCCCTAGCATAAGCCTAGGGGTGCCCTAGCCTAAGTCTAGGGGTGCCCTAGCCTAAGCCTAGGGGTGCCCTAGCCTAAGTCTAGGGGTGCCCTAGCCTAAGACTAGGGGTGCCCTGGCCTAAGCCTAGGGGTGCCCTAGCCTTAGGCTAGGGGAGCCCTAGCCTTAGCCTAAGCCTAGGGGTGCCCTAGCCTAAGACTAGGGGGGTCCTAGCCTAAGCCTACGGGTGTCCTAGCCTAAGCCTAGGGGTGCCCTAGCCTAAGCCTAGGGGTGCCCTAACCTTAGGCTAGGGGAGCCCTAGCCTTAGCCTAAGCCTTGGGGCGCCCTAGCCTAAACCTAGGGGTTCCCTAGCCTATGCCTAGGGGTGACCTAGCCTTAGGCTAGGGGAGCCCTAGCCTTAGTCTAAGCCTAGGGGTGCCCTAGGCTAAACCAGGGGTGCCGTAGCCCAAGCCTAGGAATGCCCTAGCCTTAGGGTAGGGGAGCCCTAGCCTTAGTCTAAGCCTAGGGGTGCCCTAGCCTAAGTCTAGGGTTTCCCTACCTAAGCCTAGGGGTGCCCTAGCCTAAGCCTAAGGGTGCCCTAGCCTAAGCATAGGGGTTCCCTAGCATAAGCCTAGGGGTGCCCTAGCCTAAGCTTAGGGGTGCCCTAGCCTAAGCTTAGGGGTGCCCTAGCGTAAGGCTAGGGGTACCTTAGTCTTAGGCTATGGGAGCCCTAGCCTTAGTCTAAACCTAGGGTGCCCTAGCCTAAGCCTAGGGATGACCTAGCGTTAGGCTACAGGAGCCCTAGCCTTAGCCTAAGCCTAGGGGTGCTCTAGCCTAAGCCTAGGGGTGTCCTAGCCTAAGCCTAGGGGTGCCCTAGCCTAAGCCTAGGGGTGCCCTAGCCTAAGCCTAGGGGTGCCCTAGCCTAAGCCAAGGGGTGTGCTAGCCTAAGCCTAGGGGTACCCTAGCCTAAGCCTAGGGGTGCCCTAGCCTAAGCCTAGGGGTTCCCTAGCCTAAGCCTAGGGGTGCCCTAACCTAAGCCTAGGGGTGCTCTAGCCTTAAGCTAGGTGAGCCCTAGCCTTAACCTAAGCCTTAGGGTGCCCTTGCCTAAGCCTAGGGGTGCCCTAGCATAAGCCTAGGGGTGCCCTAGTCTAAGCCTAAGGGTGCCCTAGCCTTCGACTAGGGGAGCCCTAGCCTTACCCTAAGCCTACGGGTGCCCTAGCCTAAGCCTAGGGGTGCCCTAGCCTAAGACGATGGGTGCCTTAGCCTTAGGCTAGGGGAGCCCTAGCCTTAGCCTAAACCAAGGGGTGCCCTAGCCTAAGGCTAGGGGAGCCCTAGCCTTAGGCTAGGGGAGCCCTAGCTTTAGCCTAAGCCTAGGGGTGCCCTAGCCTAAGCCTAGGGGTCACCTAGCCTACGCCTAGGGGTGCCTTAGCCTTAGGCTAGGGGATCCCTAACCTTAGCCTAAGCCTAGGGGTTCCCTTTCCTAAGTGTAGGGGTGCCCTACCCTGAGCCTAGGGGTGCCCTAGCCTTAGCCTAGGGGTGCCCTGGCCTAAGCATAGGGGTGCCCTAGCCTAAGCCTAGGGGTGCCCTAGCCTTAGCCTCAAGGTGCCTTAGCCTAAGCCTAGGGGTCCCCTAGCCTTAGCCTAAGCCTAGGGGAGCCCTAGCCTAAGCCGAGGTATGCCTGAGACTAAGCCTAGGGGTGCCTTAGCCTAAACCTAGGGTTCCCCTAGCCTTAGTCTAAACCTAGGGGTGCCCTAACCTGAGCGTAGGGGTGCCGTAGCCTTAGCCTAGGGGTGCCCTAGCCTAAAACTAGGGGTGCCCTAGCCTAAGCCTAGGGGTGCCCTAGCCTAAGCCTAGGGGTGCCCTAGCCTTAGGCTAGGGGAGCCCTAGCCTTAGCCTAAGCCTAGGGGTGCCCTAGCCTAAGACTAGGGGGGTCCTAGCCTAAGACTACGGGTGTCCTAGCCTAAGCCTAGGGGTGCCCTAACCTTAGGCTAGGGGAGCCCTAGCCTTAGCCTAAGCCTTTGGGCGCCCTAGCCTAAACCTAGGGGTTTCCTAGCCTAAGCCTAGGGGTGACCTAGCCTTAGGCTAGGGGAGCACTAGTCTTAGTCTAAGCCTAGGGGTGCCCTAGGCTAAGCCTACGGGTGCCGTAGCCCAGCCTAGGGATGCCCTAGCCTTAGGCTAGGGGAGCCCTAGCCTTAGTCTAAGCCTAGGGATGCCCTAGCCTAAGCCTAGGGGTGCCCTAGCCTAAGCCTACGGGTGCCCTAGCCTAAGCATAGGGGTGCCCTAGCATAAGCCTAGGGGTGCCCTAGCCTAAGCTTAGGGGTGACCTAGCCTAAGCTTAGGGGAGCCCTAGCCTAAGGCTAGGGGTGCCCTAGTCTTAGGCTATGGGAGCCCTAGCCTTAGACTAAGCCTAGGGTGCCCTAGCCTAAGCCTAGGGATGCACTAGCGTTAGGCTACAGGAGCCCTAGCCTTAGCCTAAGCCTAGGCGTGCCCTAGCCTAAGCCTAGGGGTGTCCTAGCATAAGCCTAGGGTTGCCCTAGCATAAGTCTAGGGGTGCCCTAGCCTAAGCCTAGGGTGCCCTAGCCTAAGCCTAGGGTTGCCCTAGCCTAAGCCAAGGGGTGCTCTAGCCTAAGCCTAGGGGTGCCCTAGCCTAAGCCTAGGGGTGCCCTAGCCTAAGCCTAGGGGTGCCCTAACCTAAGCCTAGGGGTGCTCTATCCTTAAGCTAGGTGAGCCCTAGCCTTAACCTAAGCCTTGGGGTGCCCTTGCCTAAGCCTAGGGGTGCCCTAGCCTAAGCATAGGGGTGCCCTAGTCTAAGCCTAAGGGTGCCCTAGCCTTCGACTAGGGGAGCCCTAGCCTTACCCTAAGCCTACGGGTGCCCTAGCCTAAGCCTAGGGGTGCCCTAGCCTAAGACGATGGGTGCCCTAGCCTTAGGCTAGGGGAGCCATAGCCTTAGCCTAAACCTAGGGGTGCCCTACCCTAAGGCTAGGGGAGCCATAGCCTTAGGCTAGGGGAGCCCTAGCTTTAGCCTAAGCCTAGGGGTGCCCTAGCCTAAGCCTAGGGGTCACCTAGCCTACGCCTAGGGGTGCCTTTGCCTCACGCTAGGGGATCCCTAACCTTAGCCTAAGCCTAGGGGTTCCCTTTCCTATGTGTAGGGGTGCCCTAGCCTGAGCCTAGGGGTGCCCTAGCCTTAGCCTAGGGGTGCCCTAGCCTAAACCTAGGGGTGCCTTAGACTAAGCCTAGGGGTGCCCTAGCCTTAGCCTCGAGGTGCCTTAGCCTAAGCCTAGGGGTCCCCTAGCCTTAGCCTAAGCCTAGGGGAGCCCTAGCCTAAGCCGAGGTATGCCCGAGACCAAGCCTAGGGGTGCCTTAGCCTAAACCTAGGGTTCCCCTAGCCTTAGCCTAAGCCTAGGGGTGCCCTAACCTGAGCGTAGGGGTGCCATAGCCTTAGCCTAGGGGTGCCCTAGCCTAAAACTAGGGGTGCCCTAGCCTAAGCCTAGGGGTGCCCTAGCATAAGCCTAGGAGTGCCCTAGCCAAAGCTTATAGGTGACCTAGCCTAAGATTAGCGGTGCCCTAGCGTAAGGCTACGGGTGCCCTAGTCTTAGGCTAGGGGAGCCCTAGCCTTAGTCTAAGCCTAGGGTGCCCTAGCCTAAGCCTAGCGATGCCCTAGCGTTAGGCTAGAGGAGCCCTAGCCTTAGCCTAAGCCTATGGGTGCCCTAGCCTAAGCCTAGGGGTGCCCTAGCATGAGCCAAGGGGTGCCCTAGCCTAAGCCTACGGGTGCCCTAGCCTCAGCATAAGGGTGCCCTAGCATAAGCCTAGGGGTGCCCTCGCCTAAGCTTAGGGGTGACCTAGCCTAAGCTTAGGGGTGCCCTAGCCTAAGGCTAGGGGTGCCCTAGTCTTAGGCTATGGGAGCCCTAGCCTTAGTCTAAAACTAGGGTGCCCTAGCCTAAGCCTAGGGATGCCCAAGGGTTAGGCTACAGGAGCGCTAGCCTTAGCCTAAGCCTAGGCGTGCCCTAGCCTAAGCCTAGGGGTGTCCTAGCATAAGCCTAGGGGTGCCCTAGCCTAAGTCTAGGGGTGCCCTAGCCTAAGCCTAGGGGTGCCCTAGCCTAAGCCTAGGGGTGCCCTAGCCTAAGCCAAGGGGTGCGCTAGCCTAAGCCTAGGGGTGCCCTAGCCTAAGCCTAGGGGTGCCCTATCCTAAGCCTAGGGGTGTTCTAGCCTAAGCCTAGGGGTGCCCTAACCTAAGCCTAGGGATGCTCTAGCCTTAAGCTAGGTGAGCCCTAGCCTTAGCCTAATCCTAGGGGTGCCCTAGCCTATGCCTAGGGGTGCCCTAGCATAAGCCTAGGGGTGCCCTAGCCTAAGTCTAGGGGTGCCCTAGCCTAAGCCTAGGGGTGCCCTAGCCTAAGTCTTGGGGTGCCCTAGCCTAAGCCTTGGGGTGCCCTAGCCTAAGCCTAGGGGTGCCCTAGCCTTAGGCTAGTGGAGCCCTAGCCTTAGCCTAAGCCTAGAGGTGCCCTAGCCTAAGACTAGGTGGTCCTAGCCTAAGCATACGGGTGTCCTAGCCTAAGCTTAGGGGTGCCCTAGCCTAAGCCTAGGGGAGCCCTAACCTTAGGCTAGGGGAGCCGTAGCCTTAGCCTAAGCCTAGGGGTGCCCTAGCCTATGCCTAGGGGTGCCCTAGCATAAGCCTAGGGGTGCCCTAGCCTAAGTCTAGGGGTGCCCTAGCCTAAGCCTAGGGGTGCCCTAGCCTAAGTCTAGGGGTGCCCTAGCCTAAGCCTAGGGGTGCCCTGGCCTAAGCCTAGGGGTGCCCTAGCCTTAGGCTAGGGGAGCCCTAGCCTTAGCCTAAGCCTAGGGGTGCCCTAGCCTAAGACTAGGGGGGTCCTAGCCTAAGCCTATGGGTGTCCTAGCCTAAGCCTAGGGGTGCCCTAGCCTAAGCCTAGGGGTGCCCTAACCTTAGGCTAGGGGAGCCCTAGCCTTAGCCTAAGCCTTCGGGCGCCCTAGCCTAAACCTAGGGGTTCCCTAGCCTATGCCTAGGGGTGACCTAGCCTTAGGCTAGGGGAGCCCTAGCCTTAGTCTAAGCCTAGGGGTGCCCTAGGCTAAACCAGGGGTGCCATAGCCCAAGCCTAGGAATGCCCTAGCCTTAGGCTAGGGGAGCCCTAGCCTTAGTCTAAGCCTAGGGGTGCCCTAGCCTAAGTCTAGGGTTTCCCTACCTAAGCCTAGGGGTGCCCTAGCCTAAGCCTACGGGTGCCCTAGCCTAAGCATAGGGGTGCCCTAGCATAAGCCTAGGGGTGCCCTAGCCAAAGCTTAGGGGTGACCTAGCCTAAGCTTAGGGGTGCCCTAGCGTAAGTCTAGGGGTACCTTAGTCTTAGGCTATGGGAGCCCTAGCCTTAGTCTAAACCTAGGGTGCCCTAGCCTAAGCCTAGGGATGACCTAGCGTTAGGCTACAGGAGCCCTAGCCTTAGCCTAAGCCTAGGGGTGCTCTAGCCTAAGCCTAGGGGTGTCCTAGCATAAGCCTAGGGGTGCCCTAGCCTAAGCCTAGGGGTGCCCTAGCCTAAGCCTAGGGGTGCCCTAGCCTAAGCCTAGAGGTGCCCTATACTAAGCCAAGGGGTGCGCTAGCCTAAGCCTAGGGGTGCCCTAGCCTAAGCCTAGGGGTGCCCTAGCCTAAGCCTAGGGGTTCCCTAGCCTAAGCCTAGGGGTGCCCTAACCTAAGCCTAGGGGTGCTCTACCCTTAAGCTAGGGGAGCCCTAGCCTTACCCTAAGCCTACGGGTGCCCTAGCCTAAGCCTAGGGGTGCCCTAGCCTAAGACGATGGGTGCCCTAGCCTTAGGCTAGGGGAGCCCTAGCCTTAGCCTAAACCAAGGGGTGCCCTAGCCTAAGGCTAGGGGAGCCCTAGCCTTAGGCTAGGGGAGCCCTAGCTTTAGCCTAAGCCTAGGGGTGCCCTAGCCTAAGCCTAGGGGTCACCTAGCCTACGCCTAGGGGTGCCTTAGCCTTAGGCTAGGGGATCCCTAACCTTAGCCTAAGCCTAGGGGTTCCCTTTCCTAAGTGTAGGGGTGCCCTAGCCTGAGCCTAGGGGTGCCCTAGCCTTAGCCTAGGGGTGCCCTGGCCTAAGCCTAGGGGTGCCCTAGCCTAAGCCTAGGGGTGCCCTAGCCTTAGCCTCAAGGTGCCTTAGCCTAAGCCTAGGGGTCCCCTAGCCTTAGCCTAAGCCTAGGGGAGCCCTAGCCTAAGCCGAGGTATGCCTGAGACTAAGCCTAGGGGTGCCTTAGCCTAAACCTAGGTTTCCCCTAGCCTTAGTCTAAACCTAGGGGTGCCCTAACCTGAGCGTAGGGGTGCCGTAGCCTTAGCCTAGGGGTGCCCTAGCCTAAAACTAGGGGTGCCCTAGCCTAAGCCTAGGGGTGCCCTAGCCTAAGCCTAGGGGTGCCCTAGCCTTAGGCTAGGGGAGCCCTAGCCTTAGCCTAAGCCTAGGGGTGCCCTAGCCTAAGACTAGGGGGGTCCTAGCCTAAGACTACGGGTGTCCTAGCCTAAGCCTAGGTGTGCCCTAGCCTAAGCCTAGGGGTGCCCTAACCTTAGGCTAGGGGAGCCCTAGCCTTAGCCTAAGCCTTTGGGCGCCCTAACCTAAACCTAGGGGTTCCCTAGCCTAAGCCTAGGGGTGACCTAGCCTTAGGCTAGGGGAGCCCTAGTCTTAGTCTAAGCCTAGGGGTGCCCTAGGCTAAGCCTACGGGTGCCGTAGCCCAGCCTAGGGATGCCCTAGCCTTAGGCTAGGGGAGCCCTAGCCTTAGTCTAAGCCTAGGGATGCCCTAGCCTAAGCCTAGAGGTGCCCTAGCCTAAGCCTACGGGTGCCCTAGCCTAAGCATAGGGGTGCCCTAGCATAAGCCTAGGGGTGCCCTAGCCTAAGCTTAGGGGTGACCTAGCCTAAGCTTAGGGGAGCCCTAGCCTAAGGCTAGGGGTGCCCTAGTCTTAGGCTATGGGAGCCCTAGCCTTAGTCTAAGCCTAGGGTGCCCTAGCCTAAGCCTAGGGATGCACTAGCGTTAGGCTACAGGAGCCCTAGCCTTAGCCTAAGCCTAGGGGTGCCCTAGCCTAAGCCTAGGGGTGTCCTAGCATAAGCCTAGGGTTGCCCTAGCCTAAGTCTAGGGGTGCCCTAGCCTAAGCCTAGGGTGCCCTACCCTAAGCCTAGGGTTGCCCTAGCCTAAGCCAAGGGGTGCGCTAGCCTAAGCCTAGGGGTGCCCTAGCCTAAGCCTAGGCGTGCCCTAGCCTAAGCCTAGGGGTGCCCTAACCTAAGCCTAGGGGTGCTCTATCCTTAAGCTAGGTGAGCCCTAGCCTTAACCTAAGCCTTGGGGTGCCCTTGCCTAAGCCTAGGGGTGCCCTAGCCTAAGCATAGGGGTGCCCTAGTCTAAGCCTAAGGGTGCCCTAGCCTTCGACTAGGGGAGCCCTAGCCTTACCCTAAGCCGACGGGTGCCCTAGCCTAAGCCTAGGGGTGCCCTAGCCTAAGACGATGGGTGCCCTAGCCTTAGGCTAGGGGAGCCGTAGCCTTAGCCTAAACCTAGGGGTGCCCTACCCTAAGGCCAGGGGAGCCATAGCCTTAGGCTAGGGGAGCCCTAGCTTTAGCCTAAGCCTAGGGGTGCCCTAGCCTAAGCCTAGGGGTCACCTAGCCTACGCCAAGGGGTGCCTTTGCCTCACGCTAGGGGATCCCTAACCTTAACCTAAGCCTAGGGGTTCCCTTTCCTATGTGTAGGGGTGCCCTAGCCTGAGCCTAGGGGTGCCCTAGCCTTAGCCTAGGGGTGCCCTAGCCTAAACCTAGGGGTGCCTTAGACTAAGCCTAGGGGTGCCCTAGCCTTAGCCTCGAGGTGCCTTAGCCTAAGCCTAGGGGTCCCCTAGCCTTAGCCTAAGCCTAGGGGAGCCCTAGCCTAAGCCGAGGTATGCCGGAGACCAAGCCTAGGGGTGTCTTAGCCTAAACCTAGGGTTCCCCTAGCCTTAGCCTAAGCCTAGGGGTGCCCTAACCTGAGCGTAGGGGTGCCGTAGCCTTAGCCTAGGGGTGCCCTAGCCTAAAACTAGGGGTGCCCTAGCCTAAGCCTAGGGGTGCCCTAGCATAAGCCTAGGGGTGCCCTAGCCTAAGCTTATAGGTGATCTAGCCTAAGCTTAGCGGTGCCCTAGCGTAAGGCTAGGGGTGCCCTAGCCTAAGCCTAGGGGTGCCCTAGCCTAAGCCTAGGGGTGCCCTAGCCTAAGCCAAGGGTGCCCTAGCCTAAGCCTAGGGGTGCCCTAGCCTAAGCCTAGGGGTGCCCAGGCCTTAGGATAGAGGAGCCCTAGCCTTAGCCCAAGCCTAGGGTTGCCCTAGCCTAAGCCTAGGGGTGCCCTAGCATGAGCCAAGGGGTTCCCTAGCCTAAGTCTAGGGGTGCCCTAGCCTAAGGCTAGGGGTGCGCTAGCCTAAGCCTCGGGGTGACCTAGCCTTAGGCTAGGGGAGCCCTAGCCTTAGTCTTAGCTTAGCGGTGCCCTAGCCTAGGGCTAGGGGAGCCCTAGTCTTAGGCTAGGGGAGCCCTAGCCTTAGTCTAAGCCTAGGGTGCCCTAGCCTATGCCTAGGGATGCCCTAGCGTTAGGCTAGCGGAGCCCTAGCCTTAGCCTAAGCCTAGGGGTGCCCTAGCCTAAGCCTAGGGTTGCCCTAGCATAAGCCTAGGGGTGCCCTAGCCTAAGCCTAGGGGTGCCCTATCCTAAGTCTAGGGATGCCCTGGCCTAAGCCTAGGGGTGCCCTAGCCTAAGCCTAGGGGTGCCCTATCTTAAGTCTAGGGGTGCCCTAGCCTAAGCCAAGGGGTTCGCTAGCCTAAGTATAGGGGTGCCCTAGCCTAAGCCTAGGTGTACCCTAGCCTTAGGCTAGCGGAACCTTAGCCTTAGCCTAAGCCTAGGGGTGCCCTAGCCTAAGCCTAGAGGTGCCCTTGCCTAAGCCTAGGGGTGCCCCAGCCTAAGCCTAGGGGTGCCCTAGCCTAAGTCTAGGGGTGCCTAGCCTAAGCATAGGGGTGCCCTAACCTGTGCCTAGGAGTTCCCTTCCTAAGCCTAGGGGTGCCCAAACCTAAGCCTACGGGTGCACTAGCCTAAGCCTAGGGATGCCCTACCCTTAGCCTAAGCCTTGAGGCACCCTAGCCTAAACCTAGGGGTTCCCTAGCCTAAGCCTAGGGGTGACCTAGCCTTAGGCTAGGGGAGCCCTAGCCTTAGTCTTAGCCTAGGGGTGCCCTAGCCCAAGCCTAGGGATGCCCTAGCGTTAGGCTAGAGGAGCCCAAGCCTTAGCCTAAGCCTAGGGGTGCCCTAGCCTAAGCCTAGTGTACCCTAGCCTAAGTCTAGGGGTTCCCTACCTAAGCCTAGGGGTGCCCTACCCTAAGCCTACGGGTGCCCTAGCCTAAGCCTAGGGGTGCCCTAGCATAAGCCTTGGGGTGCCCTAGCCTAAGCCTAGGGGTGTTCTAGCCTAAGTCTAGGGGTGCCTACCCTATGCATGGGGGTGCCCTAACCTAAGCCTAGGGGTGCCCTAGCCAAAGCTTAGGGGTGCCCTAGCCTAAGCTTAGGGGTGCCCTAGCCAAAGCCTAGGGATGCCCTAGCGTTAGGCTAGAGGAGCCCTAGCTTTAGCCTAAGCCAAGGGGTGCCCTAGCCTAAGCCTAGGCGTGCCCTAGCCTAAGCCTAGGGGTGCCCTAGCCCAAGCCTAGGGATGCCCTAGCGTTAGGCTAGATGAGCCCTAGCCTTAGCCTAAGCCTAGGGGTGCCCTAGCCTAAGCCAGGGGTGCCCTAGCCTAAGCCTAGGGGTGCCCTAGCCTAAGTCTAGGGGTGCCCTAGCCTAAGCCTCGGGGTGCCCTAGCCTAAGTATAGGCATGCCCTAGCCTAAGCCTAGGGGTGCCCTAGCCTAAGCTTAGGGGTGCCCTAGCCTTAGGCTAGGGGAGCCCTAGCCTTAGCCTAAGCCTAGGGTGCCCTAGCCTAAGCCTAGGTGTTCCCTATCCCAAGCCTAGGGATGCCCTAGCGTTAAGCTAGAGGAGCCCTAGCCTTAGCCTAAGCCTAAGGGTGCCCTAGCCTAAGCCTAGTGGTGCACTAGCCTAAGCCTAGGCGTGCCCTAGCCTAAGCCTAGGGGTGCCCTAGCCTAAGCCTAGGTGTGCACTAGCCTTAGTCTCGAGGTGCCTTAGCCTAAGCCTAGGGGTCCCCTAGCCTTAGCCTAAGCCTAGGGGAGCCCTAGCCTAAGCCGAGGTATGCCGGAGACCAAGCCTAGGGGTGTCTTAGCCTAAACCTAGGGTTCCCTAGCCTTAGCCTAAGCCTAGGGGTGCCCTAACCTGAGCGTAGGGGTGCCGTAGCCTTAGCCTAGGGGTGCCCTAGCCTAAAACTAGGGGTGCCCTAGCCTAAGCCTAGGGGTGCCCTAGCATAAGCCTAGGGGTGCCCTAGCCTAAGCTTATAGGTGACCTAGCCTAAGCTTAGCGGTGCCCTAGCGTAAGGCTAGGGGTGCCCTAGCCTAAGCCTAGGGATGCCATAGCCTAAGCCTAGGGGTGCCCTAGCCTAAGCCTAGGGGTGCCCTAGCCTAAGCCAAGGGTGCCCTAGCCTAAGCCTAGGGGTGCCCTAGCCTAAGCCTAGGGGTGCCCAGGCCTTAGGATTGAGGAGCCCTAGCCTTAGCCTAAGCCTAGGGTTGCCCTAGCCTAAGCCTAGGGGTGCCCTAGCATGAGCCAAGGGGTGCCCTAGCCTAAGTCTAGGGGTGCCCTAGCCTAAGGCTAGGGGTGCGCTAGCCTAAGCCTCGGGGTGACCTAGCCTTAGGCTAGGGGAGCCCTAGCCTTAGTCTTAGCTTAGCGGTGCCCTAGCCTAGGGCTAGGGGAGCCCTAGTCTTAGGCTAGGGGAGCCCTGGCCTTAGTCTAAGCCTAGGGTGCCCTAGCCTAAGCCTAGGGATGCCCTAGCGTTAGGCTAGCGGAGCCCTAGCCTTACCTAAGCCTAGGGGTGCCCTAGCCTAAGCCTAGGGGTGCCCTAGCATAAGCCTAGGGGTGCCCTAGCATAAGCCTTGGGGTGCCCTATCCTAAGTCTAGGGATGCCCTGGCCTAAGCCTAGGGGTGCCCTAGCCTAAGCCTAGGGGTGCCCTATCTTAAGTCTAGGGGTGCCCTAGCCTAAGCCAAGGGGTTCGCTAGCCTAAGTATAGGGGTGCCCTAGCCTAAGCCTAGGTGTACCCTAGCCTTAGGCTAGCGGAACCTTAGCCTTAGCCTAAGCCTAGGGGTGCCCTAGCCTAAGCCTAGAGGTGCCCTTGCCTAAGCCTAGGGGTGCCCCAGCCTAAGCCTAGGGGTGCCCTAGCCTAAGTCTAGGGGTGCCTAGCCTAAGCACAGGGGTGCCCTAACCTGTGCCTAGGAGTTCCCTTCCTATGCCTAGGGGTGCCCAAGCCTAAGCCTACGGGTGCACTAGCCTAAGCCTAGGGATGCCCTAACCTTAGGCTAGGGGAGCCCTAGCCTTAGCCTAAGCCTTGGGGCGCCCTAGCCTAAACCTAGGGGTTCCCTAGCCTAAGCCTAGGGGTGACCTAGCCTTAGGCTAGGGGAGCCCTAGCCTTAGTCTTAGCCTAGGGGTGCCCTAGCCCAAGCCTAGGGATGCCCTAGCGTTAGGCTAGAGGAGCCCAAGCCTTAGCCTAAGCCTAGGGGTGCCCTAGCCTAAGCGTAGGGGTACCCTAGCCTAAGTCTAGGGGTTCCCTACCTAAGCCTAGGGGTGCCCTAGCCTAAGCCTACGGGTGCCCTAGCCTAAGCCTAGGGGTGCCCTAGCATAAGCCTTGGGGTGCCCTAGCCTAAGCCTAGGTGTGTTCTAGCCTAAGTCTAGGGGTGCCTACCCTATGCATGGGGGTGCCCTAACCTAAGCCTAGGGGTGCCCTAGCCAAAGCTTAGGGGTGCCCTAGCCTAAGCTTAGGGGTGCCCTAGCCAAAGCCTAGGGATGCCCTAGCGTTAGGCTAGAGGAGCCCTAGCTTTAGCCTAAGCCAAGGGGTGCCCTAGCCTAAGCCTAGGCGTGCCCTAGCCTAAGCCTAGGGGTGCCCTAGCCCAAGCCTAGGGATGCCCTAGCGTTAGGCTAGATGAGCCCTAGCCTTAGCCTAAGCCTAGGGGTGCCCTAGCCTAAGCCAGGGGTGCCCTAGCCTAAGCCTAGGGGTGCCCTAGCCTAAGTCTAGGGGTGCCCTAGCCTAAGCCTCGGGGTGCCCTAGCCTAAGTATAGGCATGCCCTAGCCTAAGCCTAGGGGTGCCCTAGCCTAAGCTTAGGGGTGCCCTAGCCTTAGGCTAGGGGAGCCCTAGCCTTAGCCTAAGCCTAGGGTGCCCTAGCCTAAGCCTAGGTGTTCCCTAGCCCAAGCCTATGGATGCCCTAGCGTTAAGCTAGAGGAGCCCTAGCCTTAGCCTAAGCCTAAGGGTGCCCTAGCCTAAGCCTAGTGGTGCACTAGCCTAAGCCTAGGCGTGCCCTAGCCTAAGCCTAGGGGTGCCCTAGCCTAAGCCTAGGGGTGCCCAAGCCTAAGTCTAGGCGTGCCCTAGCCTAAGCCTCGGGGTGCCGTAGCCTAAGCCTAGGGGTGCCCAAGCCTTAGGCTAGGGGAGCCCTAGCCTTAGCCTAAGCTAGGGGTGCCCTAGCCTAAGACTAGGGGTTCCCTCGCCCAAGCTTAGGGATGCCCTAGCGTTAGGCTAGAGGAGCCCTAGCCTTAGCCTAAGCCTAGGGGTGCCCTAGCCTAAGCCTAGGGGTGCCCTAGCCTAAGCCTAGGGGTGCTCTCGCCTTAAGCTAGGGGAGCCCTAGCCTTAACCTAAGCCTAGGGGTGCCCTAGCCTAAGCCTAGGGGTGCCCTAGCCTAAGCCTAGGGGTGCCCTAGCCTAAGCCTAGGGGTGCCCTAGCCTAAGCCTAGGGGTGCCCTAGCCTAAGTCTAGGCGTGCCCTAGCCTAAGCCTAGGGGTGCCCTAGCCTAAGCCTAGGGGTGCCGTAGCCTTAGGCTAGGGGAGCCCTAGCCTTAGCCTAAGCCTTGGGTGCCCTAGCCTAAGCCTAGGGGTTTCCTAGCCCAAGCCTAGGGATGCCCTAGCGTTAGGCTACAGGAGCCCTAGCCTTAGCCTAAGCCTACGGGTGCCCTAGCCTAAGCCTAGGGGTGCCCTAGCCTAAGCCTAGGGGTGCCCTAGCCTAAGTCTAGGGGTGCCCTAGCCTAAGCCTAGGGGTGCCCAAGCCTTAGGCTAGGGAGCCCTAGCCTTAGCCTAAGCCTATGGGTGCCCTAGCCTAAGAATAGGGGTGCCCAAGCCTAAGCCTACGGGTGTCCTAGCCTAAGACTAGGGGTGCCCTAGCCTAGGCCTAGGGGTGCCCTAACCTAAGTCAAGGGGTGCCCTAGCTTAAGCCTAGGGGTGCCCTTGCCTAAGTCTAGGCTTGCCCTAGCCTAAGCCTAGGGGTGCCCTAGCCTAAGCCTAGGGGTGCCCTAGCCTTAGGCTAGGGGAGCCCTAGCCTTAGGCTAAGCCTAGGGGTGCCCTAGCCTAAGACTAGGGGTTCCCTAGCCCAAGCCTAGGGATGCCCTAGCGTTAGGCTAGAGGAGCCCTAGCCTTAGCCTAAGCCTAGGGGTGCCCTAGCCTAAGCCTAGGGGTGCCCTAGCCTAAGTCTACGGGTGCCCTAGCCTAAGCCTATGGGTGCCCTAGCCTAAGTCTAGGCGTGCCCTAGCCTAAGCCTAGGGGTGCCCTAGCCTAAGCCTAGGGGTGCCCTAGCCTTAGGCTAGGGGAGCCCTAGCCTTAGCCTAAGCCTAGGGGTGCCCTAGCCTAAGACTAGGGGTGCCCAAGCCTAAGCCTACGGGTGTCCTAGCCTAAGCCTAGGGGTGCCCTAGCCTAAGCCTAGGGGTTCCCTAACCTTAGGCTAGGGGAGCCCTAGCCTTAGCCTAAGCCTTCGGGCGCCCTAGCCTAAACCTAGGGGTGCCCTAGCCTAAGCCTAGGGGTGCCCTAGCCTAAGCCTAGGGGTCACCTAGCCTACGCCTAGGGGTGCCTTTGCCTCACGCTAGGGGATCCCTAACCTTAGCCTAAGCCTAGGAGTTCCCTTTCCTATGTGTAGGGGTGCCCTAGCCTGAGCCTAGGGGTGCCCTAGCCTTAGCCTAGGGGTGCCCTAGCCTAAACCTAGGGGTGCCTTAGACTAAGCCTAGGGGTGCCCTAGCCTTAGCCTCGAGGTGCCTTAGCCTAAGCCTAGGGGTCCCCTAGCCTTAGCCTAAGCCTAGGGGAGCCCTAGCCTAAGCCGAGGTATGCCGGAGACCAAGCCTAGGGGTGTCTTAGCCTAAACCTAGGGTTCCCCTAGCCTTAGCCTAAGCCTAGGGGTGCCCTAACCTGAGCGTAGGGGTGCCGTAGCCTTAGCCTAGGGGTGCCCTAGCCTAAAACTAGGGGTGCCCTAGCCTAAGCCTAGGGGTGCCCTAGCATAAGCCTAGGGGTGCCCTAGCCTAAGTTTATAGGTGACCTAGCCTAAGCTTAGCGGTGCCCTAGCGTAAGGCTAGGGGTGCCCTAGCCTAAGCCTAGGGATGCCGTAGCCTAAGCCTAGGGGTGCCCTAGCCTAAGCCTAGGGGTGCCCTAGCCTAAGCCAAGGGTGCCCTAGCATAAGCCTAGGGGTGCCCTAGCCTAAGCCTAGGGGTGCCCAGGCCTTAGGATAGAGGAGCCCTAGCCTTAGCCCAAGCCTAGGGTTGCCCTAGCCTAAGCCTAGGGGTGCCCTAGCATGAGCCAAGGGGTGCCCTAGCCTAAGTCTAGGGGTGCCCTAGCCTAAGGCTAGGGGTGCGCTAGCCTAAGCCTCGGGGTGACCTAGCCTTAGGCTAGGGGAGCCCTAGCCTTAGTCTTAGCTTAGCGGTGCCCTAGCCTAGGGCTAGGGGAGCCCTAGTCTTAGGCTAGGGGAGCCCTAGCCTTAGTCTAAGCCTAGGGTGCCCTAGCCTAAGCCTAGGGATGCCCTAGCGTTAGGCTAGCGGAGCCCTAGCCTTAGCCTAAGCCTAGTGGTGCCCTAGCCTAAGCCTAGGGGTGCCCTAGCATAAGCCTAGGGTTGCCCTAGCATAAGCCTAGGGGTGCCCTATCCTAAGTCTAGGGATGCCCTGGCCTAAGCCTAGGGGTGCCCTAGCCTAAGCCTAGGGGTGCCCTATCTTAAGTCTAGGGGTGCCCTAGCCTAAGCCAAGGGGTTCGCTAGCCTAAGTATTGGGTGCCCTAGCCTAAGCCTAGGTGTACCCTAGCCTTAGGCTAGCAGAACCTTAGCCTTAGCCTAAGCCTAGGGGTGCCCTAGCCTAAGCCTAGAGGTGCCCTTGCCTAAGCCTAGGGGTGCCCCAGCCTAAGCCTAGGGGTGCCCTAGCCTAAGTCTAGGGGTGCCTAGCCTAAGCATAGGGGTGCCCTAACCTGTGCCTAGGAGTTCCCTTCCTAAGCCTAGGGGTGCCCAAGCCTAAGCCTACGGGTGCACTAGCCTAAGCCTAGGGATGCCCTAACCTTAGGCTAGGCGAGCCCTAGCCTTAGCCTAAGCCTTGGGGCGCCCTAGCCTAAACCTAGGGGTTCCCTAGCCTAAGCCTAGGGGTGACCTAGCCTTAGGCTAGGGGAGCCCTAGCCTTAGTCTTAGCCTAGGGGTGCCCTAGCCCAAGCCTAGGGATGCCCTAGCGTTAGGCTAGAGGAGCCCAAGCCTTAGCCTAAGCCTAGGGGTGCCCTAGCCTAAGCCTAGGGGTACCCTAGCCTAAGTCTAGGGGTTCCCTACCTAAGCCTAGGGGTGCCCTAGCCTAAGCCTACGGGTGCCCTAGCCTAAGCCTAGGGGTGCCCTAGCATAAGCCTTGGGGTGCCCTAGCCTAAGCCTAGGGGTGTTCTAGCCTAAGTCTAGGGGTGCCTACCCTATGCATGGGGGTGCCCTAACCTAAGCCTAGGGGTGCCCTAGCCAAAGCTTAGGGGTGCCCTAGCCTAAGCTTAGGGGTGCCCTAGCCAAAGCCTAGGGATGCCCTAGCGTTAGGCTAGAGGAGCCCTAGCTTTAGCCTAAGCCAAGGGGTGCCCTAGCCTAAGCCTAGGCGTGCCCTAGCCTAAGCCTAGGGGTGCCCTAGCCCAAGCCTAGGGATGCCCTAGCGTTAGGCTAGATGAGCCCTAGCCCTAGCCTAAGCCTAGGGGTGCCCAAGCCTAAGTCTAGGCGTGCCCTAGCCTACGCCTAGGGGTGCCGTAGCCTAAGCCTAGGGGTGCCCAAGCCTTAGGCTAGGGGAGCCCTAGCCTTAGCCTAAGCCTAAGGGTGCCCTAGCCTAAGCCTAGGGGTGCCCTAGCCTAAGCTTATAGGTGACCTAGCCTAAGCTTAGCGGTGCCCTAGCGTAAGGCTAGGGGTGCCCTAGCCTAAGCCTAGGGATGCCGTAGCCTAAGCCTTGGGGTGCCCTAGCCTAAGCCTAGTGGTGCCCTAGCCTAAGCCAAGGGTGCCCTAGCCTAAGCCTAGGGGTGCCCTAGCCTAAGGCTAGGGGTGCCCAGGCCTTAGGATAGAGGAGCCCTAGCCTTAGCCTAAGCCTAGGGTTGCCCTAGCCTAAGCCTAGGGGTGCCCTAGCATGAGCCAAGGGGTGCCCTAGCCTAAGTCTAGGGGTGCCCTAGCCTAAGGCTAGGGGTGCGCTAGCCTAAGCCTCGGGGTGACCTAGCCTTAGGCTAGGGGAGCCCTAGCATTAGTCTTAGCTTAGCGGTGCCCTAGCCTAGGGCTAGGGGAGCCCTAGTCTTAGGCTAGGGGAGCCCTAGCCTTAGTCTAAGCCTAGGGTGCCCTAGCCTAAGCCTAGGGGTGCCCTAGCCTAAGCCTAGAGGTGCCCTTGCCTAAGCCTAGGGGTGCCCCAGCCTAAGCCTAGGGGTGCCCTAGCCTAAGTCTAGGGGTGCCTAGCCTAAGCATAGGGGTGCCCTAACCTGTGCCTAGGAGTTCCCTTCCTAAGCCTAGGGGTGCCCAAGCCTAAGCCTACGGGTGCACTAGCCTAAGCCTAGGGATGCCCTAACCTTAGGCTAGGGGAGCCCTAGCCTTAGCCTAAGCCTTGGGGCGCCCTAGCCTAAACCTAGGGGTTCCCTAGCCTAAGCCTAGGGGTGACCTAGCCTTAGGCTAGGGGAGCCCTAGCCTTAGTCTTAGCCTAGGGGTGCCCTAGCCCAAGCCTAGGGATGCCCTAGCGTTAGGCTAGAGGAGCCCAAGCCTTAGCCTAAGCCTAGGGGTGCCCTAGCCTAAGCCTAGGGGTACCCTAGCCTAAGTCTAGGGGTTCCCTACCTAAGCCTAGGGGTGCCCTAGCCTAAGCCTACGGGTGCCCTAGCCTAAGCCTAGGGGTGCCCTAGCATAAGCCTTGGGGTGCCCTAGCCTAAGCCTAGGGGTGTTCTAGCCTAAGTCTAGGGGTGCCTACCCTATGCATGGGGGTGCCCTAACCTAAGCCTAGGGGTGCCCTAGCCAAAGCTTAGGGGTGCCCTAGCCTAAGCTTAGGGGTGCCCTAGCCAAAGCCTAGGGATGCCCTAGCGTTAGGCTAGAGGAGCCCTAGCTTTAGCCTAAGCCAAGGGGTGCCCTAGCCTAAGCCTAGGCGTGCCCTAGCCTAAGCCTAGGGGTGCCCTAGCCCAAGCCTAGGGATGCCCTAGCGTTAGGCTAGATGAGCCCTAGCCTTAGCCTAAGCCTAGGGGTGCCCTAGCCTAAGCCAGGGGTGCCCTAGCCTAAGCCTAGGGGTGCCCTAGCCTAAGTCTAGGGGTGCCCTAGCCTAAGCCTCGGGGTGCCCTAGCCTAAGTATAGGCATGCCCTAGCCTAAGCCTAGGGGTGCCCTAGCCTAAGCTTAGGGGTGCCCTAGCCTTAGGCTAGGGGAGCCCTAGCCTTAGCCTAAGCCTAGGGTGCCCTAGCCTAAGCCTAGGTGTTCCCTAGCCCAAGCCAAGGATGCCCTAGCGTTAAGCTACAGGAGCCCTAGCCTTAGCCTAAGCCTAAGGGTGCCCTAGCCTAAGCCTAGTGGTGCACTAGCCTAAGCCTAGGCGTGCCCTAGCCTAAGCCTAGGGGTGCCCTAGCCTAAGCCTAGGGGTGCCCAAGCCTAAGTCTAGGCGTGCCCTAGCCTACGCCTAGGGGTGCCGTAGCCTAAGCCTAGGGGTGCCCAAGCCTTAGGCTAGGGGAGCCCTAGCCTTAGCCTAAGCTAGGGGTGCCCTAGCCTAAGACTAGGGGTTCCCTCGCCCAAGCCTAGGGATGCCCTAGCGTTAGGCTAGAGGAGCCCTAGCCTTAGCCTAAGCCTAGGGGTGCCCTAGCCTAAGCCTAGGGGTGCCCTAGCCTAAGCCTAGGGGTGCTCTCGCCTTAAGCTAGGGGAGCCCTAGCCTTAACCTAAGCCTAGGGGTGCCCTAGCCTAAGCCTAGGGGTGCCCTAGCCTAAGCCTAGGGGTGCCCTAGCCTAAGCCTAGGGGTGCCCTAGCCTAAGTCTAGGCGTGCCCTAGCCTAAGCCTAGGGGTGCCCTAGCCTAAGCCTAGGGGTGCCGTAGCCTTAGGCTAGGGGAGCCCTAGCCTTAGCCTAAGCCTTGGGTGCCCTAGCCTAAGCCTAGGGGTTTCCTAGCCCAAGCCTAGGGATGCCCTAGCGTTAGGCTACAGGAGCCCTAGCCTTAGCCTAAGCCTACGGGTGCCCTAGCCTAAGCCTTGGGGTGCCCTAGCCTAAGCCTAGGGGTGCCCTAGCCTAAGTCTAGGGGTGCCCTAGCCTAAGCCTAGGGGTGCCCAAGCCTTAGGCTAGGGAGCCCTAGCCTTAGCCTAAGCCTATGGGTGCCCTAGCCTAAGAATAGGGGTGCCCAAGCCTAAGCTTACGGGTGTCCTAGCCTAAGACTAGGGGTGCCCTAGCCTAGGCCTAGGGGTGCCCTAACCTAAGTCAAGGGGTGCCCTAGCTTAAGCCTAGGGGTGCCCTTGCCTAAGTCTAGGCTTGCCCTAGCCTAAGCCTAGGGGTGCCCTAGCCTAAGCCTAGGGGTGCCCTAGCCTTAGGCTAGGGGAGCCCTAGCCTTAGGCTAAGCCTAGGGGTGCCCTAGCCTAAGACTAGGGGTTCCCTAGCCCAAGCCTAGGGATGCCCTAGCGTTAGGCTAGAGGAGCCCTAGCCTTAGCCTAAGCCTAGGGGTGCCCTAGCCTAAGCCTAGGGGTGCCCTAGCCTAAGTCTACGGGTGCCCTAGCCTAAGCCTAGGGGTGCCCTAGCCTAAGTCTAGGCGTGCCCTCGCCTAAGCCTAGGGGTGCCCTAGCCTAAGCCTAGGGGTGCCCTAGCCTTAGGCTAGGGGAGCCCTAGCCTTAGCCTAAGCCTAGGGGTGCCCTAGCCTAAGACTAGGGGTGCCCAAGCCTAAGCCTACGGGTGTCCTAGCCTAAGCCTAGGGGTGCCCTAGCCTAAGCCTAGGGGTGCCTTAACCTTAGGCTAGGGGAGCCCTAGCCTTAGCCTAAGCCTTCGGGCGCCCTAGCCTAAACCTAGGGGTGCCCTAGTCTAAGCCTAGGGGTGTCCTAGCCTAAGCCTAGTGGTGCCCAAGCTTAAGACAAGGGGTGCCCTAGCATAAGCCTAGGGGTGCGCTAGCCTGAGCCTAGGGGAGCCCTAGCCTTAGCCTAAGCTTATGGGTGCCCTAGCCTGAGCCTAGGGGTGCCCTAGCCTGAGCCTACGGATGCCCTATTCTGAGGCTAGGGGAGCACTAGCCTTAGTCTATCCAAGGGGTGCCCTAACCTAAGCCTAGGGGTGCCCTAGTCTGAGACTAGGGGTGCCCTAGCCTGAGCCTAGGGGTGCCCTAGCTTTATGGTAGGGGGGCCCTAGCCTTAGCCTAAGCCTAGGGGTGCCCTAGCCTAATCCTAGGGGTGCCCTACCCAAAGCCTAGGGGTGCCCTAGCCTTAGTCTAAGCCTAGGGGTGCCCTAGCCTGAGCCTAGGGGTGCCCAAGCCTGAGCCTAGAGGTGCCCAAGCCTTAGGGTAGGGGAGGCCTAGCCATAGCCTAAGCCTTGGGGTACCCTAGCCTAAGCCTAGGGGTGCCCTAGCCTAAGCCTAGGGGTGCCCTAGCCTGAGGCAAGGGGACCCTAGCCTTAGCCTACGCCTAGGGGTGCACTAGCCTAAGCCTAGAGGTGCCCTAGCCTAAGCCTAGGGGTGCCCTAGCCTTAGCCTAAGCCTAGTGGTGCCCTAGCCTGAGCCTAGGGGTGCCCTAGCCTGAGTCTACGGGTGCCCTAGCCTGAGGCTAGGGGAGCACTAGCCTTAGTCTAGCCTAGGGTGCCCTAGCCTGAGCCTAGGGGTGCCCTAGCCTGAGCCTAGGGGCGCCCTAGCCTGAGGCAAGGGGAGCCCTAGCCTTAGTTTACCCCTAGGGGTGCCCTAGCATAAGCCTAGGGGTGCGCTAGCCTGAGCCTAGGGGAGCCCTAGGCTTAGCCTAAGCCTATGGGTGCCTTAGCCTGAGCCTAGAGGTGCTCTAGCCTGAGCCTACGGGTGCCCTATTCTGAGGATAGGGGAGCACTAGCCTTAGTCTAGCCAAGGGGTGCCCTAGCCTAAGCCTAGATGTGCCTGGCCTAAGCCTAGGGGTGCCCTACCCAAAGCCTAGGGGTGACCTAGCCTAAGCCTAGGGGTGCCCTAGCCTTAGCCTAAGTCTAGGGTTGCCCTAGCCTGAGCCTAGAGGTGCCCCAGCCTTAGGGTAGGGGAGGCCTAGCCTTAGCCTAAGCCTAGGGGTACCCTATCCTAAGCCTAAGGGTGCCCTAGCCTTAGCCTAGGGGTGCCCTAGCCTGAGGCAAGGGGAACCTAGCCTTAGCTACGCGTAGGGGTGCACTAGCCTAAGCCTAGGGGTGCCATAGCCTGAGTCTAGGGGAGCCCTAGCCTTAGGCTAGGGGTGCCCCAGCCTAAGCCTAGGGGTGCCCTAGCCCAAGCCAAGGGGTGCTCTAGCCTTAGGTTAGGGAAGTCCTAGCCTTAGCCTAAGCCTAGGGGTGCCATAGCTTAAGCCTTGGGGTGCCGTAGCCTAAGCCAAGGGGTGCCCTACCCAAAACCTAGGGGTGCCCTAGCCTAAGCCTAGGGGTGCCCTAGCCTTAGCCTAAGCCTAGGGGTGCCCTAGCCTGAGACTAGGGGTGCATTAACCTGAGCCTACGGGTGCCCTAGCCTGAGCCTAGGGGTGCCCTAGCCTGAGCCTAGGGGTGCCCTAGCCTGAGCCTAGAGGTGCCCCAGCCTTATGGTAGGGGAGGCCTAGCCTTAGCCTAAGCCTAGGGGTACCCTAGCCTCAGCCTAGGGGTGCCCTAGCCTAAGCCTAGGGGTGCCCTATCCTGAGGCAAGGGGAGCCCTAGCCTTAGTTTACGCCTATGGGTGCAATAGCCTAAATCTGGCGGTGCCAAAGCCTGAGTCTAGGGGAGCCCTAGCCTTAGGCTAGTGGAGTCGTAGCCTTAGCCTAAGCCTAGGGGTGCCCTAGTTTAAGCCTAGGGGCTACCTAGCCTAAGCCTAGGGGTGCCCTAGCCTAAGCCTAGGGGTGCACTAGCCTAAGCCTAGGAGTGCCATAGCCTAAGCTTACGGGTGCCTTAGCCTAAGCCTAGGGGTGCCCTAGCCTTAGTCTAGGGGAGCCCTAGCATTAGCCTAAGCCTAGGTGTGCCCTAGCCTAAGCCTTTGCGTGCCCTAGCCTAAGTCTAGGGGTGCCCTCACCTAAGCCTCGGGGTACCCTAGCCTAAACCTAGGGGTGCCCTAGCCTGAGGCTAGGGGAGCACTAGCCTTAGTCTAGCCTAGGGGTGCCCTAGCCTAAGCCTAGGGGTGCCCTAGCCTAAGCTTAGGGGTGCCCTAGCCTAAGCTTAGGGGTGCCCTGGCCTAAGCCTACGGGTGCTCTAGCCTTAGGCTCGGGGAGCCTAAACCTTAGCATAAGACTAGGGGTGCCCTACCCTAAGCCTAGGGGTGCCCTAGCATAAGCCTAGGGGTGCCCTAGCCTGAGGCTAGGGGAGCCGTAGCCTTAGCCTAAACCTAGTGGTGCCCTAGCCTGAGCCTAGGAGTGCCCTAGCCTGAGCCTACGGGTGCCCTAGCCTGATGCTAGGGGAGCACTAGCCTTAGTCTACACAAGGTGTGCCCTAGCCTAAGCCTAGGGGTGCCCTAGCCTGAGCCTTGGGGTGCCCTAGCCTGAGCCTAGGGGTGCCCTAGCCTTAGGGTAGGGGAGCCCTAGCCTTAGCCTAAGCCTAGGGGTGCCCTAGCCTAAGACTAGGGGTGCCCTAACCTAAGCCTAGGGGTGCCCTAACCAAAGCTTAGGGTTGCCCTAGCCTGAGCCTACGGGTGCCCTAGCCTGAGGCTAGGGGAGCAATAGCCTTAGTCTAGCCAAGGGGTGCCCTAGCCTAAGCCTAAGGGGTGCCCTAGCCTGTGCCTAGGGGTGTCCTAACCTGAGCCTAGGGGTGCCCTAGCCTTAGGGTAGGGGAGCCCTAGCCTTAGCCGAAGCCTATGGGTGCCCTAGCCTAAGACTAGGGGTGCCCTAGCCTAAGCCTAGGGGTGCCCTAGCCAAAGCCTAGGGGTGCCCTAGCCTGATCCTAGGGGTACCCTAGCCTGAGCCTAGGGGTGCCATAGCCTGAGGCTAGGGAGCACTAGCCTTAGTCTAGCCTAGGGGTGCCCTAGCCTAAGCCTAGGGGTGCCCTAGTCTAAACTTAGGGGTGCCCTAGCCTTAGCCTAGGGGTGCCCTAGCCTGAGCCTAGGGGTTCCCTATACCTAGGGTAGGGGAGCCCTAGACTTAGCCTAAACCTATGGGTTCCTTGGCCTAAGCCTAGGGGTGCCCTAGCCTAAGCCTAGGGGTGCCCTAGCCTAAATCTAGGGGTGCCCTAGCCTAAGCCTAGGGATGCCCTAGCCCTAGGGTAGGGGAGCCCTAGACTTAGAATAAGCCTATGGGTTCCCTAGCGTAAGCCTAGGGGTGCCCAAGCCTTAGCCTACGGGTGCCCTAGCCTAAACCTAGGGGTGCCCTAGCCTGAGCCTAGAGGTGCCCCAGCCTTAGGGTAGGGGAGGCCTAACCTTAGCCTAAGCCTAGGGCTACCCTAGCCTAAGCCTAGGGGTGCCCTAGCCTAAGCCTAGGGGTTCCCTAGCCGGAGGCAAGGGGAACCTAGCCTTAGCCTACGCCTAGGGGTGCACTAGCCTAAGCCTAGGGTTGCCATAGCCTGAGTCTAGGGGAGCCGTAGCCTTAGGCTAGGGGAACCGTAGCCCTAGCCTAAGCCTAGGGGTGCCCTAGCCTAAGCCTAGGGGTGCACTAGCCTAAGCCTAGGGGTGCCATACCCTAAGCTTACGGATGCCTTAGCCTGAGCCTAGGGGTGCCCTAGCCTTAGTCTTTGTTAGCCCTAGCATTTGCCTAAGCCTAGGTGTGCCCTAGCCTATGCCTAGGGGTGCCCTCGCCTAAGCCTCGGGGTACCCTAGCCTAAACCTGGGGGTGCCCTATCCTTAGACTACGGGAGCCATAGAATTAGCTTAAGCCTAGGGGTGCCCTAGCATAAGCCTAGGGGTGCCCTCGCCTAAGCTTAGGGGTGCCCTAGCCTAAGCTTAGGGGTGCCCTCGCCTAAGCCTAGGGGTGCTCTAGCCTTAGGCTAGGCGAGCCTTAACCTTAGCCTAAGACTAGGGGTGCCCTAGCCTAAGCCTAGTGGTGCCCTAGCCTAAGCCTAGGGGTGCCCTATCCTAAGACTATGGGTGCCCTAGCCTGTGCCTAGGGGTGCCCTAGCCTGAGCCTACGGGAGCACTAGCCTTAGTCTAGCCAAGGGGTGCCCTAGCCTAAGCCTAGGGGTGCCCTAGCCTGAGACTAGGGGTGCCCTAGCCTAAGCTTAGGGGTGCCCTAGCCTAAGCTTAGGGGTGCCCTCGCCTAAGCCTAGGGGTGCTCTAGCCTTAGGCTAGGCGAGCCTTAACCTTAGCCTAAGACTAGGGGTGCCCTAGCCTAAGCCTAGTGGTGCCCTAGCCTAAGCCTAGGGGTGCCCTATCCTAAGACTATGGGTGCCCTAGCCTGTGCCTAGGGGTGCCCTAGCCTGAGCCTACGGGAGCACTAGCCTTAGTCTAGCCAAGGGGTGCCCTAGCCTAAGCCTAGGGGTGCCCTAGCCTGAGACTAGGGGTGCCCTAGCCTGAGACTAGGGGTGCCCTAGCCTGATCCTAGGGGTGCCCTAGCCTTAGGGTAGGGGAGCCCTAGCCTTAGCCTAAGCCTAGGGGTGCCCTAGCCTAAGCCTAGGGGTGCCCTACCCAAAGCCTAGGGGTGCCCTAGCCTAAGCCTAGGGGTGCCCTAGCCTTAGCCTAAACCTAGGGGTGCCCTAGCCTGAGCCTAGGGGTGCCCTAGCCTGAGCCTAGAGGTGCCCCAGCCTTAGGGTAGGGGAGGCCTAGCCTTAGCCTAAGCCTAGGGGTGCCCTAGCCGAAGCCTAGGGGTGCCCTAGCCTAAGCCTAGGGGTGCCCTAGCCTAAGCCTCGGGGTACCCAAGCCCAAGCCAAGGTGTGCCCTAGCATTAGGTTAGGGAAGTCCTAGCCTTAGCCTAAGCCTAGGGGTGCCATAGCCTAAGCCTAGGGGTGCCCTAGCCTAAGCCTAGGGGTGCCCTAGCCTTAGGCTAAGCCTAGGGGTGCCCTAGTCTGAGCCTAGGGGTGCCCTAACCTGAGCCTACGGGTGCCCTAGCCTGAGGCTAGGGGAGCACTAGCCTTAGTCTAGCCTAGGGGTGACCTAGCCTAAGCCTAGGGGTGCCCTAGTCTGAGCCTAGGGGTGCCCTAGCCTGAGCCTAGGGGTGCCCTAGCCTTAGGGTAGGGGAAGCCTAGCCTTAGCCTAAGCCTAGGGGTACACTAGCCTAAGCCTAGGGGTGCCCTAGCCTAAGCCTAGGGGTGCCGTAGCCTGAGGGTAGGGGAGCCCTAGCCTTAGCCTAAGCCTAGGGGTGCCCTAGCCTGATCCTAGGGGTGCCCTAGCCTGAGCCTACGGGTGCCCTAGCCTGAGGCTAGGGCAGTCCTAGCCTGAGTCTTGCCTAGGATTGCCCTAGCCTAAGCCTAGGGGTGCCGTAGCCTTAGCCTAAGCTTAGTGGTGCCCTAGTTTAAGCCTAGTGGTGCCTTAGCCTAAGCATAGTGGTGCCATAGCCTAAGCCTAGGGGTGCCCTAGCCTTAGGCTAGGGGAGCACTAGCCTTAGCCTAAGCCTAGGGGTGCACTAGGCTGAGCCTAGGTGTGCCCTAGCCTGAGACTGGGGTGCCCAAGCCTGAGGCTAGGGGAACTCTAGCCTTAGCCTAAGCCTAGGGGTGCCCTAGACTAAGCCTAGTGGTGCCCTAGCCTGAGCCAAGGGTGCCCTAGCCTGAGGCTAGGGGAGCCCTAGCCTTAGCCTAAGCGTAGGATTGCCCTAGCCTAAGTCTAGGGATGCCCTATCCTAAGCCTAGGGGTACCCTAGGTTAAGCCTAGGGGTGCCCTAGCCTTAGGCTAGGGGAGCCCTAGCCTTAGCCTAAGCCTAGTCGTACCCTAGCCTAAGCTTAAGGGTGCCCTAGACTAAGCCTAGGGGTACCCTAGCCTAAACCTAAGGGTGCCCTATCCTAAGCCTTGGGGTGCCCTAGCCTAAGCCTAGGGGTGCTCTAGCTTAGGCTAGGGGAGCCTTAACTTTAGTCTAAGACTAGGGGTGTCCTAGCCTAACCCTAGTGGTTCCCAAGCTTAAGACAAGGGGTGCCCTAGCATAAGCCTAGGGGTGCGCTAGCCTGAGCCTAGGCGAGCCCTAGCCTTAGCCTAAGCTTATGGGTGCCCTAGCCTTAGCCTAGGGGTGCCCTAGCATAAGCCTAGGGGTGCACAGCCTGAGGCTAGGGGAGCCGTAGCCTTAGCTTAAACCTAGCGGTGCCCTAGCCTGAGCCTAGGGGTGCCCTAGCCTGAGCCTACGGGTGCCCTAGCCTGAGGCTAGGGGAGCACTAGCCTTAGCCTAGCCAAGGTTTGCCCTAGCCTAAGCCTAGGGGTGCCCTAGCCTGAGCCTATGGGTGCCCTAGCCTTAGGGTAGGGGAGCCCTAGCCTTAGCCTAAGCCTAGGGGTGCCCTAGCCTAAGACTAGGGTTGCCCTAGCCTAAGCCTAGGGGTACCCTAGCCAAAGCCTAGGGTTGCCCTAGCCTGAGCCTACGGGTGCCCTAGCCTGAAGCTAGGGGAGCACTAGCCTTAGTCTAGCCAAGGGGTGCCCTAGCCTAAGCCTAGGGGTGCCCTAGCCTGAGCCTAGGGAGCCCTCGCCTGAGCCTAGGGGTGCCCTAGCCTTAGGGTAGGGGAGCCCTAGCCTTAGCCTAAGCCTATGAGTGCCCTAGCCTAAGATTGGGGTGCCCTAGCCTAAGCCTAGGGATACCCTAGCCAAAGCCTAGGGGTGCCCTAGCCTGAGCATAGGGGTGCCCTAGCCTGAGCCTAGGGGTACCATAGCCTGAGGCTAGGGGAGCACTAGCCTTAGTGTAGCCTAGGGGTGCCCTAGCCTAAGCCTAGGGGTGCACTAGCCTAAGCCTAGGAGTGCCATAGCCTAAGCTTACGGGTGCCTTAGCCTAAGCCTAGGGGTGCCCTAGCCTTAGTCTAGGGGAGCCCTAGCATTAGCCTAAGCCTAGGTGTGCCCTAGCCTAAGCCTTTGCGTGCCCTAGCCTAAGTCTAGGGGTGCCCTCACCTAAGCCTCGGGGTACCCTAGCCTAAACCTAGGGGTGCCCTAGCCTGAGGCTAGGGGAGCACTAGCCTTAGTCTAGCCTAGGGGTGCCCTAGCCTAAGCCTAGGGGTGCCCTAGCCTAAGCTTAGGGGTGCCCTAGCCTAAGCTTAGGGGTGCCCTGGCCTAAGCCTACGGGTGCTCTAGCCTTAGGCTCGGGGAGCCTAAACCTTAGCATAAGACTAGGGGTGCCCTACCCTAAGCCTAGGGGTGCCCTAGCATAAGCCTAGGGGTGCCCTAGCCTGAGGCTAGGGGAGCCGTAGCCTTAGCCTAAACCTAGTGGTGCCCTAGCCTGAGCCTAGGAGTGCCCTAGCCTGAGCCTACGGGTGCCCTAGCCTGATGCTAGGGGAGCACTAGCCTTAGTCTACACAAGGTGTGCCCTAGCCTAAGCCTAGGGGTGCCCTAGCCTGAGCCTTGGGGTGCCCTAGCCTGAGCCTAGGGGTGCCCTAGCCTTAGGGTAGGGGAGCCCTAGCCTTAGCCTAAGCCTAGGGGTGCCCTAGCCTAAGACTAGGGGTGCCCTAACCTAAGCCTAGGGGTGCCCTAACCAAAGCTTAGGGTTGCCCTAGCCTGAGCCTACGGGTGCCCTAGCCTGAGGCTAGGGGAGCAATAGCCTTAGTCTAGCCAAGGGGTGCCCTAGCCTAAGCCTAAGGGGTGCCCTAGCCTGTGCCTAGGGGTGTCCTAACCTGAGCCTAGGGGTGCCCTAGCCTTAGGGTAGGGGAGCCCTAGCCTTAGCCGAAGCCTATGGGTGCCCTAGCCTAAGACTAGGGGTGCCCTAGCCTAAGCCTAGGGGTGCCCTAGCCAAAGCCTAGGGGTGCCCTAGCCTGATCCTAGGGGTACCCTAGCCTGAGCCTAGGGGTGCCATAGCCTGAGGCTAGGGAGCACTAGCCTTAGTCTAGCCTAGGGGTGCCCTAGCCTAAGCCTAGGGGTGCCCTAGTCTAAACTTAGGGGTGCCCTAGCCTTAGCCTAGGGGTGCCCTAGCCTGAGCCTAGGGGTTCCCTATACCTAGGGTAGGGGAGCCCTAGACTTAGCCTAAACCTATGGGTTCCTTGGCCTAAGCCTAGGGGTGCCCTAGCCTAAGCCTAGGGGTGCCCTAGCCTAAATCTAGGGGTGCCCTAGCCTAAGCCTAGGGATGCCCTAGCCCTAGGGTAGGGGAGCCCTAGACTTAGAATAAGCCTATGGGTTCCCTAGCGTAAGCCTAGGGGTGCCCAAGCCTTAGCCTACGGGTGCCCTAGCCTAAACCTAGGGGTGCCCTAGCCTGAGCCTAGAGGTGCCCCAGCCTTAGGGTAGGGGAGGCCTAACCTTAGCCTAAGCCTAGGGCTACCCTAGCCTAAGCCTAGGGGTGCCCTAGCCTAAGCCTAGGGGTTCCCTAGCCGGAGGCAAGGGGAACCTAGCCTTAGCCTACGCCTAGGGGTGCACTAGCCTAAGCCTAGGGTTGCCATAGCCTGAGTCTAGGGGAGCCGTAGCCTTAGGCTAGGGGAACCGTAGCCCTAGCCTAAGCCTAGGGGTGCCCTAGCCTAAGCCTAGGGGTGCACTAGCCTAAGCCTAGGGGTGCCATACCCTAAGCTTACGGATGCCTTAGCCTGAGCCTAGGGGTGCCCTAGCCTTAGTCTTTGTTAGCCCTAGCATTTGCCTAAGCCTAGGTGTGCCCTAGCCTATGCCTAGGGGTGCCCTCGCCTAAGCCTCGGGGTACCCTAGCCTAAACCTGGGGGTGCCCTATCCTTAGACTACGGGAGCCATAGAATTAGCTTAAGCCTAGGGGTGCCCTAGCATAAGCCTAGGGGTGCCCTCGCCTAAGCTTAGGGGTGCCCTAGCCTAAGCTTAGGGGTGCCCTCGCCTAAGCCTAGGGGTGCTCTAGCCTTAGGCTAGGCGAGCCTTAACCTTAGCCTAAGACTAGGGGTGCCCTAGCCTAAGCCTAGTGGTGCCCTAGCCTAAGCCTAGGGGTGCCCTATCCTAAGACTATGGGTGCCCTAGCCTGTGCCTAGGGGTGCCCTAGCCTGAGCCTACGGGAGCACTAGCCTTAGTCTAGCCAAGGGGTGCCCTAGCCTAAGCCTAGGGGTGCCCTAGCCTGAGACTAGGGGTGCCCTAGCCTAAGCTTAGGGGTGCCCTAGCCTAAGCTTAGGGGTGCCCTCGCCTAAGCCTAGGGGTGCTCTAGCCTTAGGCTAGGCGAGCCTTAACCTTAGCCTAAGACTAGGGGTGCCCTAGCCTAAGCCTAGTGGTGCCCTAGCCTAAGCCTAGGGGTGCCCTATCCTAAGACTATGGGTGCCCTAGCCTGTGCCTAGGGGTGCCCTAGCCTGAGCCTACGGGAGCACTAGCCTTAGTCTAGCCAAGGGGTGCCCTAGCCTAAGCCTAGGGGTGCCCTAGCCTGAGACTAGGGGTGCCCTAGCCTGAGACTAGGGGTGCCCTAGCCTGATCCTAGGGGTGCCCTAGCCTTAGGGTAGGGGAGCCCTAGCCTTAGCCTAAGCCTAGGGGTGCCCTAGCCTAAGCCTAGGGGTGCCCTACCCAAAGCCTAGGGGTGCCCTAGCCTAAGCCTAGGGGTGCCCTAGCCTTAGCCTAAACCTAGGGGTGCCCTAGCCTGAGCCTAGGGGTGCCCTAGCCTGAGCCTAGAGGTGCCCCAGCCTTAGGGTAGGGGAGGCCTAGCCTTAGCCTAAGCCTAGGGGTGCCCTAGCCGAAGCCTAGGGGTGCCCTAGCCTAAGCCTAGGGGTGCCCTAGCCTAAGCCTCGGGGTACCCAAGCCCAAGCCAAGGTGTGCCCTAGCATTAGGTTAGGGAAGTCCTAGCCTTAGCCTAAGCCTAGGGGTGCCATAGCCTAAGCCTAGGGGTGCCCTAGCCTAAGCCTAGGGGTGCCCTAGCCTTAGGCTAAGCCTAGGGGTGCCCTAGTCTGAGCCTAGGGGTGCCCTAACCTGAGCCTACGGGTGCCCTAGCCTGAGGCTAGGGGAGCACTAGCCTTAGTCTAGCCTAGGGGTGACCTAGCCTAAGCCTAGGGGTGCCCTAGTCTGAGCCTAGGGGTGCCCTAGCCTGAGCCTAGGGGTGCCCTAGCCTTAGGGTAGGGGAAGCCTAGCCTTAGCCTAAGCCTAGGGGTACACTAGCCTAAGCCTAGGGGTGCCCTAGCCTAAGCCTAGGGGTGCCGTAGCCTGAGGGTAGGGGAGCCCTAGCCTTAGCCTAAGCCTAGGGGTGCCCTAGCCTGATCCTAGGGGTGCCCTAGCCTGAGCCTACGGGTGCCCTAGCCTGAGGCTAGGGCAGTCCTAGCCTGAGTCTTGCCTAGGATTGCCCTAGCCTAAGCCTAGGGGTGCCGTAGCCTTAGCCTAAGCTTAGTGGTGCCCTAGTTTAAGCCTAGTGGTGCCTTAGCCTAAGCATAGTGGTGCCATAGCCTAAGCCTAGGGGTGCCCTAGCCTTAGGCTAGGGGAGCACTAGCCTTAGCCTAAGCCTAGGGGTGCACTAGGCTGAGCCTAGGTGTGCCCTAGCCTGAGACTGGGGTGCCCAAGCCTGAGGCTAGGGGAACTCTAGCCTTAGCCTAAGCCTAGGGGTGCCCTAGACTAAGCCTAGTGGTGCCCTAGCCTGAGCCAAGGGTGCCCTAGCCTGAGGCTAGGGGAGCCCTAGCCTTAGCCTAAGCGTAGGATTGCCCTAGCCTAAGTCTAGGGATGCCCTATCCTAAGCCTAGGGGTACCCTAGGTTAAGCCTAGGGGTGCCCTAGCCTTAGGCTAGGGGAGCCCTAGCCTTAGCCTAAGCCTAGTCGTACCCTAGCCTAAGCTTAAGGGTGCCCTAGACTAAGCCTAGGGGTACCCTAGCCTAAACCTAAGGGTGCCCTATCCTAAGCCTTGGGGTGCCCTAGCCTAAGCCTAGGGGTGCTCTAGCTTAGGCTAGGGGAGCCTTAACTTTAGTCTAAGACTAGGGGTGTCCTAGCCTAACCCTAGTGGTTCCCAAGCTTAAGACAAGGGGTGCCCTAGCATAAGCCTAGGGGTGCGCTAGCCTGAGCCTAGGCGAGCCCTAGCCTTAGCCTAAGCTTATGGGTGCCCTAGCCTTAGCCTAGGGGTGCCCTAGCATAAGCCTAGGGGTGCACAGCCTGAGGCTAGGGGAGCCGTAGCCTTAGCTTAAACCTAGCGGTGCCCTAGCCTGAGCCTAGGGGTGCCCTAGCCTGAGCCTACGGGTGCCCTAGCCTGAGGCTAGGGGAGCACTAGCCTTAGCCTAGCCAAGGTTTGCCCTAGCCTAAGCCTAGGGGTGCCCTAGCCTGAGCCTATGGGTGCCCTAGCCTTAGGGTAGGGGAGCCCTAGCCTTAGCCTAAGCCTAGGGGTGCCCTAGCCTAAGACTAGGGTTGCCCTAGCCTAAGCCTAGGGGTACCCTAGCCAAAGCCTAGGGTTGCCCTAGCCTGAGCCTACGGGTGCCCTAGCCTGAAGCTAGGGGAGCACTAGCCTTAGTCTAGCCAAGGGGTGCCCTAGCCTAAGCCTAGGGGTGCCCTAGCCTGAGCCTAGGGAGCCCTCGCCTGAGCCTAGGGGTGCCCTAGCCTTAGGGTAGGGGAGCCCTAGCCTTAGCCTAAGCCTATGAGTGCCCTAGCCTAAGATTGGGGTGCCCTAGCCTAAGCCTAGGGATACCCTAGCCAAAGCCTAGGGGTGCCCTAGCCTGAGCATAGGGGTGCCCTAGCCTGAGCCTAGGGGTACCATAGCCTGAGGCTAGGGGAGCACTAGCCTTAGTGTAGCCTAGGGGTGCCCTAGCCTAAGCCTAGGGGTGCCCTAGCCTGAGCCTCTGGGTTCCCTAGACCTAGGGTAGGGGAGCCCTAGACTTAGCCTAAGCCTATGGGTTCCCTAGCCTAAGCCTAGGGGTGCCCTAGCCAAAGCCTAGGGGTGCCCTAGCCTGAGCCTAGGGGTGCCCTAGCCTGAGCCTAGGGGTGCCCTAGCCTGAGCCTACGGGTGCCCTAGCCTGAGCCTAGGGGATCACTAGCCTTAGTCTAGCCTAGGGGTGCCCTAGCCTAAGCCTAGGGGTGCCCTAGCCTGAGCCTAGGGGTGCCCTAGCCTGAGCCTAGGGATGCCCTAGCCCTAGGGTAGGGGAGCCCTAGACTTACCCTAAGCCTATGGGTTCCCTAGCCTAAGCCTAGGGGTGCCCTAGCCAAAGCCTAGGGGTGCCCTAGCCTGAGGCAAGGGGACCCTAACCTTAGCCTACGCCTAGGGGTGCACTACCCTAAGCCTAGGGGTGCCATAGCCTGAGTCTAGGGGAGCCGTAGCCTTAGGCTAGGGGAACGGTAGCCTTAGCCTAAGCCTAGGGGTGCCCTAGTTTAAGCCTAGGGGTGCCCTAGCCTAAGCCTAGGGGTGCCCTAGCCTAAGCCCAGGGGTGCACTAGCCTAAGCCTAGGGGTGCCATAGCCTAAGCTTACGGGTGCCTTAGCCTAAGCCTAGGGGTGCCCTAGCCTTAGTCTTGGGGAGCCCTAGCAATTGCCTAAGCCTAGGTGTGCCCTAGCCTAAGCCTAGGAGTGCCCTCGCCTAAGCCTCGGGGTACCCTAGCCTAAGCCTAGGGGTGCCCTATCCTTAGACTAGGGGAGCCCTAGCCTTAGCCTAAGCCTAGGGGTGCCCTAGCATAAGCCTAGGGGTGCCCTACCCTAAGTCTAGGGGTGTCCTAGCCTAAGCCTAGGGGTGCCCTCGCCTAAGCCTAGGGGTGCTCTAGCTTAAGGCAAGGGGTGCCCTAGCATAAGCCTAGGGGTGCGCTAGCCTGAGCCTAGGGGAGCCTTAGCCTTACCCTAAGGTTATGGGTGCCCTATCCTGAGCCTAGGGGTGCCCTAGCCTGAGCCTACGGATGCCCTATTCTGAGGCTAGGGGAGCACTAGCCTTAGTCTAGCAAAGGGGTGCCCTAGCCTAAGCCTAGGGGTGCCCTAGCCTGAGCATAGGGGTGCCCAAGCCTGAGCCTAGAGGTGCCCCAGCCTTAGGGTAGGGGAGGCCTAGCCTTAACCTAAGCCTAGGGGTACCCTAGCCTAAGCCTAGGGGTGCCCTAGCCTAAGCCTAGGGGTGCCGTAGCGTGAGGCAAGGGGACCCTAGCCTTAGCCTACGCCTAGGGGTGCCCTAGCCTAAGCCTAGGGTTGCCCTAGCCTAAGCCTAGGGGTGCCCTAGCCTTAGCCTAAGCCTAGGGGTGGCCTAGCCTGAGCCTAGGGGTGCCCTAGCCTGAGCCTACGGGTGCCCTAGCCTGAGGCTTGGGGAGCACTAGCCTTAGTCTAGCCTAGGGGTGCCCTAGACTAAGCATAGGGGTGCCCTAGCCTGAGTCTAGGGGTGCCCTAACCTGAGCCTAGCGGTGCCCCAGCCTTAGGGTAGGGGAGGCCTAGCCTTAGCCTAAGCCAAGGGGTACCCTAGCCTAAGCCTAGGGGTGCCCTAGCCTAAGCCTAGGGGTGCCCTAGCCTGAGGCAAGGGGAGCCCTGGCCTTAGTTTACGCCTAGGGGTGCACTAGCCTAAGCCTAGGGGTGCCATAGCCTGTGTCTAGGGGAGCCCAAGCCTTAGGCTAGGGGAGCCGTAGCCTTAGCCTAAGCCTAGGGGTGCCCTAGTTTAAGCCTATGGGTGCCCTAACCTAAGACTAGGGGTGCCCTATCCTAAGCCTAGGGGTGCCCTATCCAAAGCCTAGGGGTGCCCTAGCCAAAGCTTGGGTTGCCCTAGCCTGAGCCTACGGGTGCCCTAGCCTGAGGCTAGGGGAGCACTAGCCTTAGTCTAGCCTATGGGTTCCCTAGCCTAAGCCTAGGGGTGCCCTAGCCAAAGCGTAGGGGTGCCCTAGCCTAAGCCGAGGGGTGCCCTAGCCTTAGGCTAGGGGAGCCCTAGCCTTAGCCTAAGCCTAGAAGTACCCTAGCCTCAGCCTAGGGCTGCCCTAGCCTAAACCTAGGGGTGCTCTAGCCTTAGGCTAGGGGAACCCTAGCCTTAGCCTAAGCCTAGGGGTGCCCTAGCCTAAGCCTTGGGGTGCCCAAGCCTGAGGCTAGGGGATCCCTAGCTTTAGCCTAAGCCTCGGGGTGCCCTAGCCAAAGCCTAGGGGTGCCCTAGCCTGAGCCTAGGGGTGGCCTAGCCTGAGCCTAGGGGTGCCCAATCCTGAGCCTACGGGTGCCCTAGCCTGAGGCTAGGGGAGCACTAGCCTTAGTCTAGCCTAGGGGTGCCCTAGCCTAAGCCTAGGGGTGCCCTAGCCTGAGCCTAGAGGTGCCCCAGCCTTAGGGTAGGGGAGGCCTAATCTTAGCCTAAGCCTGGGGGTACCCTAGCCTAAGCCTAGGGGTGCCCTAGCCTAAGCCTAGGGGTGCCCTAGCCTGAGGCAAGGGGACCCTAGCCTTGGCCTATGCCTAGGGGTGCACTAGCCTAAGCCTAGGGGTGCCATAGCCTGAGTCTAGGGGAGCCGTAGCCTTAGGCTAGGGGAACCGTAGCCTTAGCCTAAGCCTAGGGGTGCCCTAGTTTAAGCCTAGCGGTGCCCTAGCCTAAGCCTAGGGGTGCCCTACCCTAAGCCTAGGGGTGCCCTACCCTAAGCCTAGGGGTGCACTATCCTAAGCCTAGGAGTGCCATAGCCTAAGCTTACGGGTGCCTTAGCCTAAGCGTAGGGGTGCCCTAGCCTTAGTCTAGGGGAGCCCTAGCATTAGCCTAAGCCTAGGTGTGCCCTAGCCTAAGCCTAGGGTGCCCTAGCATAAGTCTAGGGGTGCCCACACCTAAGCCTCGGGGTACCCTAGCCTAAGCCTAGGGGTGCCCTAGCCTGAGGCTAGGGGAGCACTAGCCTTAGTCTAGCCTAGGGGTGCCCTAGCATAAGCCTAGGGATGCCCTAGCCTAAGCCTAGGGGTGCCCTAGCCTTAGCCTAGGGGTGCCCTTGCCTAAGCCTAGGGGTGCTCTAGCCTTATGCCAGGGGAGCCTTAACCTTAGCATAAGACTAGGGGTGCCCTAGCCTAAACCTAGGGGTGACCTAGCATAAGCCTAGGGGTGCCCTAGCCTGAGGCTAAGGGAGCCGTAGCCTTAGCTTAAACCTAGCGGTGCCCTAGCCTGAGCCTAGGGGTGCCCTAGCCTGAGGCTAGGGGAGCATTAGCCTTAGTCTAGCCAAGGTGTGCCCTAGCATAAGCCTAGGGGTGCCCTAGCCTGAGCCTAGGGGTGCCCTAGCCTTAGGGTAGGGGAGCCCTAGCCTTAGCCTAAGCCTAGGGGTGCCCTAGCCTAAGACTAGGGGTGCCCTAGCCTAAGCCTAGCGTTGCCCTAGCCTGAGCCTACGGGTGCCCTAGCCTGAGGCTAGGGGAGCACTAGCCTTAGTCTAGCCAAGGGGTGCCCTAGCCTAAGCCTAGGGGTGCCCTAGCCTGAGCATAGGGGTGCCCTAGCCTGAGCCTAGGGGTGCCCTAGCCTTAGGGTAGGGGAGCCCTAGCCTTAGCCTAAGCCTATGGGTGCCCTAGCCTAATACTAGGGGTGCCCTAGCCTAAGCCTAGGGGTGCTCTAGCCAAAGACTAGGGGTGCCCTAGCCTGAGCCTAGGGGTGCCCTAGCCTGAGCCTAGGGGTGCCATAGCCTGAGGCTAGGGGAGCACTAGCCTTAGTCTAGCCTAGGGGTGCCCTAGCCTAAGCCTAGGGGTGCCCTAGCTTAAACTTAGGGGTGCCCTAGCCTGAGCGTAGGGGTGCCCAAGCCTGAGCCTAGGGGTTCCCTAGACCTAGGGTAGGGGAGCCCTAGACTTAGCCTAAGCCTATGGGTTCCCTAGCCTAAGCCTAGGGGTGCCCTAGCCAGAGCCTAGGTGTGCCCTAGCCTGAGCCTAGGGGTGCCCTAGCCTGAGCCTAGGGGTGCCCTAGCCTGAGCATATGGGTGCCCTAGTCTAAGCCTAGGGGTGCCCTAGCCTAAACCTAGGGGTGCCCTAGCCTGAGCCTAGGGATGCCCTAGCCCTAGGGTAGGGGAGCCCTAGACTTAGCCTAAGCCTATGGGTTCCCTAGCCTAAGCCTAGGGGTGCCCTAGCCAAAGCCTAGGGGTGCCCTAGCCTAAGCCGAGGGGTGCCCTAGCCTTAGGTTAGGGGAGCCCTAGCTTTAGCCTAAGCCTAGGGGTGCCCTATCCTGAGGCTAGGGGAGCCCTAGCTTTAGCCTAAGCCTAGGGGTGCCCTAGCCAAACCTAGGGGTGCCCTAGCCTGAGCCTAGGGTTGCCCTAGCCTGAGCCTAGGGGTGCCCAAGCCAGAGCCTACGGGTGCCGTAGCTTGAGACTAGGGGAGCACTAGCCTTAGTCTAGCCTAGGGGTGCCCTAGCCTAAGCCTAGGGGTGCCCTAGCCTGAGCCTAGAGGTGCCCCAGCCTTAGGGTAGGGGAGGCCTAATCTTAGCCTAAGCCTAGGGGTACCCTAGCCTGTGCCTAGGGGTGCCCTAGCCTGAGCCTAGGGGTGCCCTCGCCTTAGGGTAGTGGAGCCCTAGCCTTAGCCTAAGCCTAGGGGTGCCCTTGCCTAAGACTAGGGGTGCCCTAGCCTAAGCCTAGGGGTGCCCTAGCCAAAGCCTAGGGTTGCCTTAGCCTCAGCCTACGGGTGCCCTAGCCTAAGCCTAGGGGTGCCCTAGCCTGAGGCTAGGGGAGCCCTAGCTTTAGCCTAAGCCTTGGGGTACCCTAGCCAAAGCCTAGGGGTGCCCGAGCTAAAGCCTAGGGGTGCCCTAGCCTGAGCCTACAGATGCCCTAGCCTGAGGATAGGGGATCACTAGCCTTAGTCTAGCCTAGGGGTGCCCTAGCCTAAGCCTAGGGGTGCCCTAGCCTGAGCCTTTAGGTGCCCCAGCCTTAGGGTAGGGGAGGCCTAATCTTAGCCTATGCCTGGGGGTACCCTAGCCTAAGCCTAGTGGTGCCCTAGCTTAAGACAAGGGGTGCCCTTGCATAAGCCTAGGGGTGTGCTAGCCTGAGCCTAGGGGAGCCCTAGCCTTAGCCTAAGCTTATGGGTGCCCTAGCCTGAGCCTACTGGTGCCCTATTCTGAGGCTAGGGGAGCACTAGCCTTAGGGTAGCGGAGCCCTAGCCTTTGCCTAAGCCTAGGGATGCCCTAGCCTAAGCCTAGGGGTGCCCAACCCAAAGCCTAGGGGTGCCCTAGCCTAAGCCTAGGGGTGCCCTAGCCTTAGCCTAAGCCTTGGGGTGCCCTAGCCTGAGACTAGGGGTGCCCTAGCCTGAGCCTAGAGGTGCCCCAACCTTAGGGTAGGGGAGCCTTAACATTAGCCTAAGCCTAGGGGTACCCTAGCCTAAGCCTAGGGGTGCCCTAGCCTAAGCCTAGGGGTGCCCTAGCCTGAGGCAAGGGGAACCTAGCCTTAGGCTACGCCTAGGGGTGCACTAGCCTAAGCCTAGGGGTGCCATAGCCTGAGTCTAGGGGAGCCCTAGCCTTAGGCTAGGGGTACCGTAGCCTTAGCCTAAGCCTAAGGGTGCCCTAGTTTAAGCCTAGGGATGCCCTTGCCTAAGCCTAGGGGTGCCCTAGCCTAAGCCTAGGGGTGCACTAGCCTAAGCCTAGGGGTGCCCTAGCCTAAGCCTAGGGGTGCCTGAGCCTAAGCCTCGGGGTACCCTAGCCTAAGCCTAGGGGTGCCCTATCCTTAGACTAGGGGAGCCCTAGCCTTAGCCTAAGCCTAGGGGTGCCCTAGTATGAGCCTAGGGGTGCCTAGCCTAAGCCTAGGGGTGCCCTAGCCTAAGCTTAGGTGTGCCCTCGCCTAAGCCTAGGGGTGCTCTAACCTTAGGCTAGAGGAGCCTTAACCTTAGCCTAAGACTATGGGTGCCCTAGCCTAAGCCTAGTAGTGCCCTAGCCTAAGCCTAGGGGTGCCTTAGCATAAGCCTAAGGGTGCCCTAGCCTGAGGCTAGGGGAGCCCTAGCCTTAGCCTAAACCTAGGTGTGTCCTAGCCTGAGCCTACGGGTGCCCTAGCCTGAGGTTAGGGGAGCACTAGCCTTAGTCTAGCCAAGGTGTGCCCTAGCCTAAGCCTAGGGGTGCCCTAGCCTGAGCCTAGGGGTGCCCTAGCCTTAGGGTAGGGGAGCCCTAGCCTTAGTCTAAGACTAGGGGTGCCCTAGCCTAAGACTAGGGGTGCCCTAGCCTAAGCCTAGGGGTGCCCTAGCCTAAGCCTAGGGGTGCCGTAGCATAAGCCTTGGGATGCCCTGGCCTGAGGCTAGAGGAGCCCTAGCCTTAGTCTAAACCTAGGGGTGCCCTAGCCTGAGCCTACGGGTGCCCTAGTCTGAGGTTAGGGGAGCACTAGCCTTAGTCTAGCCAAGGGGTGCCCTAGCCTAAGCCTAGGGGTGCCCTAGCCTGAACCTAGGGGTGCCCTAGCCTAAGCCTAGGGGTGCCCTAGCCAAAGCCTAGGGGTGCCCTAGCCTGAGCCTAGGGGTGCCCTAGCCTGAGGCTAGGGGAGCACTAGCATTATTCTAGCCTAGGGGTGCCCTAGCCTAAGCCTAGGGGTGCCCTAGCCTAAACATAGGGGTGTCCTAGCCTGAGACTAGGGGTGCCCTAGCCTGAGCCTAGGGGTTCCATAGACCTCGGTTGGGGAGCCCTAGACTTAGCCTAAGCCTATGGGTTCCCTAGCCTAAGCCTAGGGGTGCCCTAGCCAAAGCCTAGGGGTGCCCTAGCCTGAGCCTTGGGGTGCCCTAGCCTGAGCCTACGGGTGGCCTAGCCTGAGGCTAGGGGAGCACTAGCCTTAGTCTAGCCTAGGTGGGCCCTAGCCTAAGCCTAGGGGTGCCCTAACCTAAACCTAGGGGTGCCCTAGACTGAGCCTAGGGATGCCCTAGCCCTAGGTTAGGGGAGCCCTAGAGTTAGCCTAAGCCTATGGGTTCCCTAGCCTAAGCCTAGGGGAGCCCTAGCCTAAGCCGAGGGGTGCCCTAGCTTAGGCTAGGGGAGCCCTAGCCTTAGGCTAAGCCTAGGGGTACCCTAGCCTCAGCCTAGGGGTGCCCTAGCCTAAGCCTAGGGGTGCTCTAGCCTTAGGCTAGGGGAACCCTAGCCTTAGCCTAAGCCTAGGGGTGCCCTAGCCTAAGCTTAGGGGTGCCCTAGCCTGAGGCTAGGGGAGCCCTAGCTTTAGCCTAAGCCTAGGGGTGCCCTAGCCAAAGCCTAGGGGTGCCCTATCCTGAGCCTAGGGGTGCCCTAGCCTGAGCCTAGGGGTGCCCAAGCCTGAGCTTACAGGTGCCCTAGCCTGAGGCTAGCGGAGCACTAGCCTTAGTCTAGCCTAGGGGTGCCCTAGCCTAAGCCTAGGGGTGCCCTAGCCTGAGCCTAGGGGTGACCTAACCTGAGCCTAAGGGTGCCCTAGCCTGAGCCTAGAGGTGCCCCAGCCTTAGGGTAGGGGAGGCCTAACCTTAGCCTAAGCCTAGGGGTACCCTAGCCTAAGCCTAGGGGTGCCCTAGCCTAAGCCTAGGGGTGCCCTAGCCTGAGGCAAGGGGACCCTAGCCTTAGCCTATGCCTAGGGGTGCACTAGCCTAAGCCTAGGAGTGCCATAGCCTGAGTCTAGGGGAGCCGTAGCCTTAGGCTAGGGGAACCGTAGCCTTAGCCTAAGCCTAGGGGTGCCCTAGTTTAAGCCCAGGGGTGCCCTAGCCTAATCCTAGGGGTGCCCTAGCCTAAGCCTAGGGGTGCACTAGCCTAAGCCTAGGGGTGCCATAGCCTAAGCTTACGGGTGCCTTAGCCTAAGCCTAGGGGTTCCCTAGCCTTAGTCTTGGGGAGCCCTAGCATTTGCCTAAGCCTAGGTGTGCCCTAGCCTAAGCCTAGGGGTACCCTAGCCTAAGCCTAGGGGATGCCCTCGCCTAAGCCTACGGGTGCCCTATCCTTAGACTAGGGGAGCCCTAGCCTAAGCCTAGGGGTGCCCTAGCCTAAGCCTAGGGGTGCCCTCGCCTAAGCCTAGGGGTGCTCTAGCCTTAGGCTTAGGGAGCCTTAACCTTAGCCTAAGACTAGGGGTGCCCTAGCCTAAGCTTAGTGGTGCCCTAGCTTAAGCCTAGGGGTGCCGTAGAATAAGCCTAGGGGTGCCCTAGCCTGAGCCTAGGGGTGCCCTAGCCTGAGCCTACGGGTGCCCTAGCCTGAGGCTAGGGTAGCACTAGCCTTAGTCTAGCCAAGGGGTGCCCTAGCCTAAGCCTAGGGGTGCCCTAGCCTACCTTGGTGTGCCCTAGCCTGAGCCTAGGGGTTCCCTAGACCTAGGGTAGGGGAGCCATTGTCTTAGCCTAAGCCTATGGGTTCCCTAGCCTAAGCCTAGGGGTGCCCTAGCCAAAGCCTAGGGGTGCCCTAGCCTGAGCCTAGGGGTGCCCTAGCCTGAGCCTAGGGGTGCCCTAGCCTGAGCCTACGGGTGCCCTAGCCTGAGGCTAGGGGAGCACTAGCCTTAGTCTAGCCTAGGGGTCCCCTAGCCTAAGCCTAGGGGTGCCCTAGCCTAAACCTAGAGGTGCCCTAGCCTAGCCTATGGATGCCCTAGCCCTAGGTTAGTGGAGCCCTACACTTAGCCTAACCCTATGTGTTCCCTAGCCTAAGCCTAGGGGTGCCCTAGCCAAAGCATAGGGGTGCCCTAGCCTAAGCCGAGGGGTGCCCTAGCCTTAGGCTAGGGGAGCCCTAGCCTTAGCCTAAGCCTAGGGGTACCCTAGCCTAAGCGTAGGGGTGCTCAAGCCTTAGGCTAGGGGAACCCTAGCCTTAGCCTAAGCCTAGGGGTACCCTAGCCTAAGCCTAGGGGTGCCCTAGCCTGAGCCAAGGGGAGCCCTAGCTTTAGCCAAAGCCTAGGGGTGCCCTAGCCTGAGCCTAGGGGTGCCCTAGCCTGAGCCTAGGGGTGCCCAAGCCTGAGCCTATGGGTGCCCTAGCCTGAGGCTAGGGGAGTACTAGCCTTAGTCGAGACTAGGGGTGCCCTAGCCTAAGACTAGGGGTGCCCTAGGCTAAACCTAGGGGTGCCCTAGCCTGAGCTTATGGGTGCCCTAGTTTGAGCCTAGGGGTGCCCTAGCCCTAGGGTAGTGGAGCCATAGCCTTAGCCTAAGCCTAGGGGTGCCCTAGCCTAAGCCGAGGGGTGCCCTAACCTTAGGCTAGGGGAGCCCTAGCCTTAGCCTAACCCTAGGGGTACCCTAGCCTCAGCCTAGGGGTGCCCTAGCCTAAGCCTAGGGGTGCTCTAGCCTGAGCCTAGGGATGCCCTAGCCTGAGCCTATGGGTGCCCTATTCTGAGGCTAGGAGAGCACTAGCCTTAGTCTAGCCAAGGGGTGCCCTAGCCTAAGCCTAGGGGAGCCCTAGCCTTAGCCTAAGCCTATGGGTGCCCTAGCCTGAGCCTAGGGGTGCCCTAGCCTGAGCCTACGGGTGCCCTATTCTGAGGCTAGGGGAGCACTAGCCTTAGTCTAGCCAAGGGGTGCCCTAGCCTAAGCTTAGGGGTGCCCTAGCCTGAGCCTAGGGGTGCCCTAGCCTTAGGGTAGGGGAGCCTAGCCTTAGCCTAAGCCTAGGGGTGCCCTAGCCTAAGCCTAGGGGTGCCCTACCCAAAGCCTAGGGGTGCCCTAGCCTAAGCCTAGGGGTGCCCTCGCCTGAGCCTAGGGGTGCCCTAGCCTTAGCCTAAGCCTAGGGGTCCCCTGCTTGAGCCTAGGGGTGCCCTAGCCTGAGCTTACGGGTGCCCTAGCCTGAGGCTAGGGGAGCACTAGCCTTAGTCTAGCCTAGGGGTGCCCTAGCCTGAGCCTAGGCGTGCCCTAGTTTAAGCCTAGGGGTGCCCTAGCCTAAGCCTAGGGCTGCCCTACCCTAAGCCTAGGGGTGCACTAGCCTAAGCCTAGGAGTGCCATATCCTAAGCTTACGGGTGCTTTAGCCTAAGCCTAGGGGTGCCCTAGCTTTAGTCTAGGGGAGTCCTAGTATTAGCCTAAGCCTAGGTGTGCCCTAGCCTAAGCCTAGGGGTGCCCTAGCATAAGTCTAGGGGTGCCCTCAACTAAGCCTCGGGGTAACCTAGCCTAAGCCTGTGGGTGCCCTAGCCTGAGGCTAGGGGAGCACTAGCCTTAGTCTAGCCTAGGGGTGCCCTAGCCTATGCCTAGGGGTGCCCTAGCCTATGCCTAGGGGTGCCCTAGCCTAAGCCTAGTGGTGCCCTCGCCTAAGCCGTAGGGTGCTCTAGCCTTGGGCTAGGGAAGCCTTAACCTTAGCCTAAGACTAGGGGTGCCCTAGCCTAAGCCTAGGGTGCCCTAGCATAAGCCTAGGGGTGCCCTAGCCTGAGGCTAGGGGAGCCTTAGCCTTAGCCTAAACCTAGCGGTGCCCTAGCCTGAGCCTATGGGTGCCCTAGCCTGAGCCTACGCGTGGTGCCCTAGCCTGAGGCTAGGGGAGCACTAGCCTTAGTCTAGCCAAGGTGTGCCCTAGCCTAAGCCTAGGGGTGCCCTAGCCTGAGCGTAGGCGTGCCCTAGCCTTAGGGTAGGGGAGCCCTAGCCTTAGCCTGAGCCTAGGGGTGCCCAAGCCTGAGCTTACAGGTGCCCTAGCCTGAGGCTAGCGGAGCACTAGCCTTAGTCTAGCCTAGGGGTGCCCTAGCCTAAGCCTAGGGGTGCCCTAGCCTGAGCCTAGGGGTGACCTAACCTGAGCCTAAGGGTGCCCTAGCCTGAGCCTAGAGGTGCCCCAGCCTTAGGGTAGGGGAGGCCTAACCTTAGCCTAAGCCTAGGGGTACCCTAGCCTAAGCCTAGGGGTGCCCTAGCCTAAGCCTACGGGTGCCCTAGCCTGAGGCAAGGGGACCCTAGCCTTAGCCTATGCCTAGGGGTGCACTAGCCTAAGCCTAGGAGTGCCATAGCCTGAGTCTAGGGGAGCCGTAGCCTTAGGCTAGGGGAACCGTAGCCTTAGCCTAAGCCTAGGGGTGCCCTAGTTTAAGCCCAGGGGTGCCCTAGCCTAAGCCTAGGGGTGCCCTAGCCTAAGCCTAGGGGTGCACTAGCCTAAGCCTAGGGGTGCCCTAGCCTAAGCTTAGTGGTGCCCTAGCTTAAGCCTAGGGGTGCCGTAGAATAAGCCTAGGGGTGCCCTAGCCTGAGCCTAGGGGTGCCCTAGCCTGAGCCTACGGGTGCCCTAGCCTGAAGCTAGGGTAGCACTAGCCTTAGTCTAGCCAAGGGGTGCCCTAGCCTAAGCCTAGGGGTGCCCTAGCCTAAACCTTGGGGTGCCCTAGCCTGATCCTAGGGGTTCCCTAGACCTAGGGTAGGGGAGCCGTTGTCTTAGCCTAAGCCTATGGGTTCCCTAGCCTAAGCCTAGGGGTGCCCTAGCCAAAGCCTAGGGGTGCCCTAGCCTGAGCCTAGGGGTGCCCTAGCCTGAGCCTAGGGGTGCCCTAGCCTGAGCCTACGGGTGCCCTAGCCTGAGGCTAGGGGAGCACTAGCCTTAGTCTAGCCTAGGGGTCCCCTAGCCTAAGCCTAGGGGTGCCCTAGCCTAAACCTAGAGGTGCCCTAGCCTAGCCTATGGATGCCCTAGCCCTAGGTTAGTGGAGCCCTAGACTTAGCCTAACCCTATGTGTTCCCTAGCCTAAGCCTAGGGGTGCCCTAGCCAAAGCATAGGGGTGCCCTAGCCTAAGCCGAGGGGTGCCCTAGCCTTAGGCTAGGGGAGCCCTAGCCTTAGCCTAAGCCTAGGGGTACCCTAGCCTAAGCGTAGGGGTGCTCAAGCCTTAGGCTAGGGGAACCCTAGCCTTAGCCTAAGCCTAGGGGTACCCTAGCCTAAGCCTAGGGGTGCCCTAGCCTGAGCCAAGGGGAGCCCTAGCTTTAGCCAAAGCCTAGGGGTGCCCTAGCCTGAGCCTAGGGGTGCCCTAGCCTGAGCCTAGGGGTGCCCAAGCCTGAGCCTATGGGTGCCCTAGCCTGAGGCTAGGGGAGTACTAGCCTTAGTCGAGACTAGGGGTGCCCTAGCCTAAGACTAGGGGTGCCCTAGGCTAAACCTAGGGGTGCCCTAGCCTGAGCTTATGGGTGCCCTAGTTTGAGCCTAGGGGTGCCCTAGCCCTAGGGTAGTGGAGCCATAGCCTTAGCCTAAGCCTAGGGGTGCCCTAGCCTAAGCCGAGGGGTGCCCTAACCTTAGGCTAGGGGAGCCCTAGCCTTAGCCTAACCTTAGGGGTACCCTAGCCTCAGCCTAGGGGTGCCCTAGCCTAAGCCTAGGGGTGATCTAGCCTGAGCCTAGGGATGCCCTAGCCTGAGCCTATGGGTGCCCTATTCTGAGGCTAGGAGAGCACTAGCCTTAGTCTAGCCAAGGGGTGCCCTAGCCTAAGCCTAGGGGAGCCCTAGCCTTAGCCTAAGCCTATGGGTGCCCTAGCCTGAGCCTAGGGGTGCCCTAGCCTGAGCCTACGGGTGCCCTATTCTGAGGCTAGGGGAGCACTAGCCTTAGTCTAGCCAAGGGGTGCCCTAGCCTAAGCTTAGGGGTGCCCTAGCCTGAGCCTAGGGGTGCCCTAGCCTTAGGGTAGGGGAGCCTAGCCTTAGCCTAAGCCTAGGGGTGCCCTAGCCTAAGCCTAGGGGTGCCCTACCCAAAGCCTAGGGGTGCCCTAGCCTAAGCCTAGGGGTGCCCTCGCCTGAGCCTAGGGGTGCCCTAGCCTTAGCCTAAGCCTAGGGGTCCCCTGCTTGAGCCTAGGGGTGCCCTAGCCTGAGCTTACGGGTGCCCTAGCCTGAGGCTAGGGGAGCACTAGCCTTAGTCTAGCCTAGGGGTGCCCTAGCCTGAGCCTAGGCGTGCCCTAGTTTAAGCCTAGGGGTGCCCTAGCCTAAGCCTAGGGGTGCCCTACCCTAAGCCTAGGGGTGCACTAGCCTAAGCCTAGGAGTGCCATATCCTAAGCTTACGGGTGCTTTAGCCTAAGCCTAGGGGTGCCCTAGCTTTAGTCTAGGGGAGTCCTAGTATTAGCCTAAGCCTAGGTGTGCCCTAGCCTAAGCCTAGGGGTGCCCTAGCATAAGTCTAGGGGTGCCCTCAACTAAGCCTCGGGGTAACCTAGCCTAAGCCTGTGGGTGCCCTAGCCTGAGGCTAGGGGAGCACTAGCCTTAGTCTAGCCTAGGGGTGCCCTAGCCTATGCCTAGGGGTGCCCTAGCCTATGCCTAGGGGTGCCCTAGCCTAAGCCTAGTGGTGCCCTCGCCTAAGCCGTAGGGTGCTCTAGCCTTGGGCTAGGGAAGCCTTAACCTTAGCCTAAGACTAGGGGTGCCCTAGCCTAAGCCTAGGGGTGCCCTAGCCTGAGGCTAGGGGAGCCTTAGCCTTAGCCTAAACCTAGCGGTGCCCTAGCCTGAGCCTATGGGTGCCCTAGCCTGAGCCTACGCGTGGTGCCCTAGCCTGAGGCTAGGGGAGCACTAGCCTTAGTCTAGCCAAGGTGTGCCCTAGCCTAAGCCTAGGGGTGCCCTAGCCTGAGCGTAGGCGTGCCCTAGCCTTAGGGTAGGGGAGCCCTAGCCTTAGCCTAAGCCTAGGGGTGCCCTAGCCTAAGACTAGGGGTGCCCTAGCTGAAACTTAGGGGTGCCCTAGCCTGAGCCTAGGGGTGCCCTAGCCTGAGCCTAGGGGTTCCCTAGACCTAGGTTAGGGGAGCCCTAGACTTAGCCTAAGCCTATGGGTTCCCTAGCGTAAGCCTAGGGGTGCCCTAGCCAAAGCCTAGGGGTGCCCTAGCCTGAGCCTAGGGGTGCCCTAGCCTGAGCCTAGGGGTGCCCTAGCCTGAGCCTACGAGTGCCCTAGCCTGAGGCTAGGGGAGCACTAGCCTTAGTCTAGCCTAGGGGTGCCCTAACCTAAGCCTAGGGGTCCCCTAGCCTAAACCTAGGGGTGCCCGAGCCTGAGCCTAGGGATGCCCTAGCCCTAGGGTAGGGGAGCCCTAGACTTAGCCTAAGCCTATGGGTTCCCTACCCTAAGCCTAGGGGTGCCCTAGCCAAAGCCTAGGGGTGCCCTAGCCTAAGCCGAGGGGTGCCCTAGCCTTAGGCTAGGGGAGCCCTAGCCTTAACCTAAGCCTAGCGGTACCCTAGCCTCAGCCTAGGGGTGCCCTAGCCTAAGCCTAGGGGTGCCCTAGCCAAAGCCTAGGGGTGCCCTAGCCTGAGCCTAGGGGTGCCCTAGCCTGAGCCTAGGGGTGCCCAAGCCTGAGCCTACGGGTGCCCTAGCCTGATGCTAGGGGAGCACTAGCCTTAGTCTAGCCTAGGGGTGCCCTAACCTAAGCCTAGGGGTGCCCTAGCCTGAGCCTAGAGGTGCCCCAGCCTTAGGGTAGGGGAGGCCTAATCTTAGCCTAAGCCTAGGGGTACCCTAGCCTAAGCCTTGTGGTGCCGTAGCCTGAGGGAAGGGGACCCTAGCCTTAGCCTACGCCTAGGGGTGCACTAGCCTAAGCCTAGGGGTTCCATAGCCTGAGTCTAGGGGAGCCGTAGCCTTAGGCTAGGGGAACGGTAGCCTTAGCCTAAGCCTAGGGGTGCCCTAGTTTAAGCCTAGGGGTGCCCTAGCCTAAGCCTAGGGGTGCCCTCGCCTAAGCCAAGGGGTGCTCTAGCCTTAGGCTTGGGGAGCCTTAACCTTAGCCTAAGACTAGGGGTGCCCTAGCCTAAGCTTAGTGGTGCCCTAGCTTAAGCCTAGGGGTGCCGTAGAATAAGCCTAGGGGTGCCCTAGCCTGAGGCTAGGGGAGCCCTAACCTTAGCCTATACATAGGGGTGCCCTAGCCTGAGCCTAGGGGTGCCCTAGCCTGAGCCTACGGGTGCCCTAGCCTGAGGCTAGGGTAGCACTAGCCTTAGTCTAGCCAAGGGGTGCCCTAGCCTAAGCCTAGGGGTGCCCTAGCCTAAACCTTGGGGTGCCCTAGCCTGAGCCTAGGGGTTCCCTAGACCTAGGGTAGGGGAGCCGTTGTCTTAGCCTAAGCCTATGGGTTCCCTAGCCTAAGCCTAGGGGTGCCCTAGCCAAAGCCTAGGGGTGCCCTAGCCTGAGCCTAGGGGTGCCCTAGCCTGAGCCTAGGGGTGCCCTAGCCTGAGCCTACGGGTGCCCTAGCCTGAGGCTAGGGGAGCACTAGCCTTAGTCTAGCCTAGGGGTCCCCTAGCCTAAGCCTAGGGGTGCCCTAGCCTAAACCTAGGGGTGCCCTAGCCTAGCCTAGGGATGCCCTAGCCCTAGGGTAGGGGAGCCCTAGACTTAGCCTAAGCCTATGGGTTCCCTAGCCTAAGCCTAGGGGTGCCCTAGCCAAAGCATAGGGGTTCCCTAGCCTAAGCCAAAGGGTGCCCTAGCCTTAGGCTAGGGGAGCCCTAGCCTTAGCCTAAGCCTAGGGGTACCCTAGCCTAAGCCTAGGGGTGCTCAATCCTTAGGCTAGGGGAACCCTAGCCTTAGCCTAAGCCTAGGGGTGCCCTAGCCTAAGCCTAGGGGTGCCCTAGCCTGAGCCTAGGGGAGCCCTAGCTTTAGCCAAAGCCTAGGGGTGCCCTAGCCTGAGCCTAAGGGTGCCCTAGCCTGAGCCTAGGGGTGCCCAAGCCTGAGCCTATGGGTGCCCTAGCCTGAGGCTAGGGGAGTACTAGCCTTAGTCGAGACTAGGGGTGCCCTAGCCTAAGACTAGGGGTGCCCTAAGCTAAACCTAGGGGTGCCCTAGCCTGAGCTTATGGGTGCCCTAGTTTGAGCCTAGGGGTGCCCTAGCCCTAGAGTAGTGGAGCCATAGCCTTAGCCTAAGCCTAGGGGTGCCCTAGCCTAAGCCGAGGGGTGCCCTAGCCTTAGGCTAGGGGAGCCCTAGCCTTAGCCTAAGCCTAGGGGTACCCTAGCCTCAGCCTAGGGGTGCCCTAGCCTAAGCCTAGGGGTGCTCTAGCCTGAGCCTAGGGATGCCCTAGCCTGAGCCTATGGGTGCCCTATTCTGAGGCTAGGGGAGCACTAGCCTTAGTCTAGCCAAGGGGTGCCCTAGCCTAAGCCTAGGGGAGCCTTAGCCTTAACCTAAGCCTATGGGTGCCCTAGCCTGAGCCTAGGGGTGCCCTAGCCTGAGCCTACGGGTGCCCTATTCTGAGGCTTGGGGAGCACTAGCCTTAGTCTAGCCAAGGGGTGCCCTAGCCTAAGCTTAGGGGTGCCATAGCCTGAGCCTAGGGGTGCCCTAGCCTTAGGGTAGGGGAGCCCTAGCCTTAGCCTAAGCCTAGGGGTGCCCTAGCCTAAGCCTAGGGGTGCCCTACCCAAAGCCTAGGGGTGCCCTAGCCTAAGCCTAGGGGTGCCCTAGCCTGAGCCTAGGGGTGCCCTAGCCTTAGCCTAAGCCTAGGGGTGCCCTGCCTGAGCCTAGGCGTGCCCTAGCCTGAGCCTACGGGTGCCCTAGCCTGAGGCTAGGGGAGCACTAGCCTTAGTCTAGCCTAGGGGTGCCCTAGCCTAAGCCTAGGGGTGCCCTAGCCTGAGCCTAGGGGTGCCCTAGTTTAAGCCTAGGGGTGCCCTAGCCTAATCCTAGGGGTGCCCTACCCTAAGCCTTTGGGTGCACTAGCCTAAGCCTAGGAGTGCCATAGCCTAAGCTTACGGGTGCTTTAGCCTAAGCCTATGGGTTCCCTAGCGTAAGCCTAGGGGTGCCCTAGCCAAAGCCTAGGGGTGCCCTAGCCTGAGCCTAGGGGTGCCCGAGCCTGAGCCTAGGGGTGCCCTAGCCTGAGCCTACGAGTGCCCTAGCCTGAGGCTAGGGGAGCACTAGCCTTAGTCTAGCCTAGGGGTGCCCTAACCTAAGCCTAGGGGTCCCCTAGCCTAAACCTAGGGGTGCCCGAGCCTGAGCCTAGGGATGCCCTAGCCCTAGGGTAGGGGAGCCCTAGACTTAGCCTAAGCCTATGGGTTCCCTACCCTAAGCCTAGGGGTGCCCTAGCCAAAGCCTAGGGGTGCCCTAGCCTAAGCCGAGGGGTGCCCTAGCCTTAGGCTAGGGGAGCCCTAGCCTTAACCTAAGCCTAGCGGTACCCTAGCCTCAGCCTAGGGGTGCCCTAGCCTAAGCCTAGGGGTGCCCTAGCCAAAGCCTAGGGGTGCCCTAGCCTGAGCCTAGGGGTGCCCTAGCCTGAGCCTAGGGGTGCCCAAGCCTGAGCCTACGGGTGCCCTAGCCTGATGCTAGGGGAGCACTAGCCTTAGTCTAGCCTAGGGGTGCCCTAACCTAAGCCTAGGGGTGCCCTAGCCTGAGCCTAGAGGTGCCCCAGCCTTAGGGTACGGGAGGCCTAATCTTAGCCTAAGCCTAGGGGTACCCTAGCCTAAGCCTTGTGGTGCCGTAGCCTGAGGGAAGGGGACCCTAGCCTTAGCCTACGCCTAGGGGTGCACTAGCCTAAGCCTAGGGGTTCCATAGCCTGAGTCTAGGGGAGCCGTAGCCTTAGGCTAGGGGAACGGTAGCCTTAGCCTAAGCCTAGGGGTGCCCTAGTTTAAGCCTAGGGGTGCCCTAGCCTAAGCCTAGGGGTGCCCTCGCCTAAGCCAAGGGGTGCTCTAGCCTTAGGCTTGGGGAGCCTTAACCTTAGCCTAAGACTAGGGGTGCCCTAGCCTAAGCTTAGTGGTGCCCTAGCTTAAGCCTAGGGGTGCCGTAGAATAAGCCTAGGGGTGCCCTAGCCTGAGGCTAGGGGAGCCCTAACCTTAGCCTATACATAGGGGTGCCCTAGCCTGAGCCTAGGGGTGCCCTAGCCTGAGCCTACGGGTGCCCTAGCCTGAGGCTAGGGTAGCACTAGCCTTAGTCTAGCCAAGGGGTGCCCTAGCCTAAGCCTAGGGGTGCCCTAGCCTAAACCTTGGGGTGCCCTAGCCTGAGCCTAGGGGTTCCCTAGACCTAGGGTAGGGGAGCCGTTGTCTTAGCCTAAGCCTATGGGTTCCCTAGCCTAAGCCTAGGGGTGCCCTAGCCAAAGCCTAGGGGTGCCCTAGCCTGAGCCTAGGGGTGCCCTAGCCTGAGCCTAGGGGTGCCCTAGCCTGAGCCTACGGGTGCCCTAGCCTGAGGCTAGGGGAGCACTAGCCTTAGTCTAGCCTAGGGGTCCCCTAGCCTAAGCCTAGGGGTGCCCTAGCCTAAACCTAGGGGTGCCCTAGCCTAGCCTAGGGATGCCCTAGCCCTAGGGTAGGGGAGCCCTAGACTTAGCCTAAGCCTATGGGTTCCCTAGCCTAAGCCTAGGGGTGCCCTAGCCAAAGCATAGGGGTTCCCTAGCCTAAGCCAAAGGGTGCCCTAGCCTTAGGCTAGGGGAGCCCTAGCCTTAGCCTAAGCCTAGGGGTACCCTAGCCTAAGCCTAGGGGTGCTCAATCCTTAGGCTAGGGGAACCCTAGCCTTAGCCTAAGCCTAGGGGTGCCCTAGCCTAAGCCTAGGGGTGCCCTAGCCTGAGCCTAGGGGAGCCCTAGCTTTAGCCAAAGCCTAGGGGTGCCCTAGCCTGAGCCTAAGGGTGCCCTAGCCTGAGCCTAGGGGTGCCCAAGCCTGAGCCTATGGGTGCCCTAGCCTGAGGCTAGGGGAGTACTAGCCTTAGTCGAGACTAGGGGTGCCCTAGCCTAAGACTAGGGGTGCCCTAAGCTAAACCTAGGGGTGCCCTAGCCTGAGCTTATGGGTGCCCTAGTTTGAGCCTAGGGGTGCCCTAGCCCTAGAGTAGTGGAGCCATAGCCTTAGCCTAAGCCTAGGGGTGCCCTAGCCTAAGCCGAGGGGTGCCCTAGCCTTAGGCTAGGGGAGCCCTAGCCTTAGCCTAAGCCTAGGGGTACCCTAGCCTCAGCCTAGGGGTGCCCTAGCCTAAGCCTAGGGGTGCTCTAGCCTGAGCCTAGGGATGCCCTAGCCTGAGCCTATGGGTGCCCTATTCTGAGGCTAGGGGAGCACTAGCCTTAGTCTAGCCAAGGGGTGCCCTAGCCTAAGCCTAGGGGAGCCTTAGCCTTAACCTAAGCCTATGGGTGCCCTAGCCTGAGCCTAGGGGTGCCCTAGCCTGAGCCTACGGGTGCCCTATTCTGAGGCTAGGGGAGCACTAGCCTTAGTCTAGCCAAGGGGTGCCCTAGCCTAAGCTTAGGGGTGCCATAGCCTGAGCCTAGGGGTGCCCTAGCCTTAGGGTAGGGGAGCCCTAGCCTTAGCCTAAGCCTAGGGGTGCCATAGCGTAAGCTTACGGGTGCCTTTGCCTAAGCCTAGGGGTTCCCTAGCCTTAGTCTTGGGGAGCCCTAGCATTTGCCTAAGCCTAGGTGTGCCCTAGCCTAAGCCTAGGGGTGCCCTAGCCTAAGCCTAGGGGATGCCCTCGCCTAAGCCTAGGGATTGCCCTATCCTTAGACTAGGGGAGCCCTAGCCTAAGCCTAGGGGTGCCCTAGCCTAAGCCTAGGGGTGCCCTCGCCTAAGCCTAGGGGTGCTCTAGCCTTAGGCTTGGTGAGCCTTAACCTTAGCCTAAGACTAGGGGTGCCCTAGCCTAAGCTTAGTGGTGCCCTAGCTTAAGCCTAGGGGTGCCGTAGAATAAGCCTAGGGGTGCCCTAGCCTGAGCCTAGGGGTGCCCTAGCCTGAGCCTACGGGTGCCCTAGCCTGAGGTTAGGGTAGCACTAGCCTTAGTCTAGCCAAGGTGTGCCCTAGCCTAAGCCTAGGTGTGCCCTAGCCTAAACCTTGGGGTGCCCTAGCCTGAGCCTAGGGGTTCCCTAGACCTAGGGTAAGGGAGCCGTTGTCTTAGCCTAAGCCTATGGGTTCCCTAGCCTAAGCCTAGGGGTGCCCTAGCCAAAGCCAAGGGGTGCCCAAGCCTGAGCCTAGGGGTTCCCTAGCCTGAGCCTAGGGGTGCCCAAGCCTGAGCCTATGGGTGCCCTAGCCTGAGGCTAGGGGAGTACTAGCCTTAGTCGAGACTAGGGGTGCCCTAGCCTAAGACTAGGGGTGCCCTAGGCTAAACCTAGGGGTGCCCTAGCCTGAGCTTATGGGTGCCCTAGTTTGAGCCTAGGGGTGCCCTAGCCCTAGGGTAGTGGAGCCATAGCCTTAGCCTAAGCCTAGGGGTGCCCTAGCCTAAGCCGAGGGGTGCCCTAACCTTAGGCTAGGGGAGCCCTAGCCTTAGCCTAAGCCTAGGGGTACCCTAGCCTCAGCCTAGGGGTGCCCTAGCCTAAGCCTAGGGGTGCTCTAGCCTGAGTCTAGGGATGCCCTAGCCTGAGCCTATGGGTGCCCTATTCTGAGGCTAGGGGAGCACTAGCCTTAGTCTAACCAAGGGGTGCCCTAGCCTAAGCCTAGGGGAGCCCTAGCCTTAGCCTAAGCCTATGGGTGCCCTACCCTGAGCCTAGGGGTGCCCTAGCCTGAGCCTACGGGTGCCCTATTCTGAGGCTTGGGGAGCACTAGCCTTAGTCTAGCCAAGGGGTGCCCTAGCCTAAGCTTAGGGGTGCCCTAGCCTGAGCCTAGGGGTGCCCTAGCCTTAGGGTAGGGGAGCCCTAGCCTTAGCCTAAGCCTAGGGGTGCCCTAGCCTAAGCCTAGGGGTGCCCTACCCAAAGCCTAGGGGTGCCCTAGCCTAAGCCTAGGGGTGCCCTAGCCTGAGCCTAGGGGTGCCCTAGCCTTAGCCTAAGCCTAGGGGTGCCCTGCCTGAGCCTAGGCGTGCCCTAGCCTGAGCCTACGGGTGCCCTAGCCTGAGGCTAGGGGAGCACTAGCCTTAGTCTAGCCTAGGGGTGCCCTAGCCTAAGCCTAGGGGTGCCCTAGCCTGAGCCTAGGGGTGCCCTAGTTTAAGCCTAGGGGTGCCCTAGCCTAATCCTAGGGGTGCCCTACCCTAAGCCTTTGGGTGCACTAGCCTAAGCCTAGGAGTGCCATAGCCTAAGCTTACGGGTGCTTTAGCCTAAGCCTAGGGGTGCCCTAGCTTTAGTCTAGGGGAGCCCTAGTATTAGCCTAAGCCTAGGTGTGCCCTAGCCTAAGCCTAGGGGTGCCCTAGCATAAGTCTAGGGGTGCCCTCACCTAAGCCTTAGGGTGCTCTAGCCTTAGGCTAGGGGAGCCTTCACTTTTGCCTAAGACTAGGGGTAACCTAGCCTAAGCCTGGGGGTGCCCTAGCTTGAGGCTAGGGGAGCACTAGCCTTAGTCTAGCCTGGGGGTGCCCTAGCCTATGCCTAGGGGTGCCCTAGCCTATGCCTAGGGGTGCCCTAGCCTAAGCCTAGGGGTGCCCTCGCCTAAGCCTTAGGGTGCTCTAGCCTTAGGCTAGGGGAGCCTTCACTTTTGCCTAAGACTAGGGGTGCCCTAGCCTAAGCCTAGGGTGCCCTAGCATAAGCCTAGGGGTGCCCTAGCCTGAGGCTAGGGGAGCCTTAGCCTTAGCCTAAACCTAGCGGTGCCCTAGCCTGAGCCTATGGGTGCCCTAGCCTGAGCCTACGGGTGCCCTAGCCTGAGGCTAGGGGAGCACTAGCCTTAGTCTAGCCAAGGTGTGCCCTAGCCTAAGCCTAGGGGTGCCCTAGCCTGAGCCTAGGGGTGCCCTAGCCTGAGCGTAGGGGTGCACTAGCCTTAGGGTAGGGGAGCCCTAGCCTTAGCCTAAGCCTAGGGGTGCCCTAGCCTAAGACTAGGGGTGCCCTAGCCTAAGCCTAGGGGTGCCCTAGCCAAAGCCTAGGGTTGCCCTTGCCTGAGCCTACGGGTGCCCTAGCCTGAGGCTAGGGGAGCACTAGCCTTAGTCTAGCCAAGGGGTGCTCTAGCCTAAGCCTAGGGGTGCCCTAGCCTGAGCCTAGGGGTGCCCTAGCCTGAGCCTAGGGGTGCCATAGCCTGTGGCTAGGGGAGCACTAGCCTTAATCTAGCCTAGGGGTGCCCTAGCCTAAGCCTAGGGGTGCCCTAGCTGAAACTTAGGGGTGCCCTAGCCTGAGCCTAGGGGTGCCCTAGCCTGAGCCTAGGGGTTCCTTAGACCTAGGGTAGGGGAGCCCTAGACTTAGCCTAATCCTATGGGTGCCCTAGCCAAAGCCTAGGGGTGCCCTAGCCTAAGCCGAGGGGTGCCCTAGCCTTAGGCTAGGGGAGCACTAGCCTTAGCCTAAGCCTAGCGGTACCCTAGCCTCAGCCTAGGGGTGCCCTAGCCTAAGCCTAGGGGTGCTCTAGCCTTAGGCTAGGGGAACCCTAGCCTTAGCCTAAGCCTAGGAGTGCCCTACCCTAAGCCGAGGGGTGCCCTAGCCTGAGGCTAGGTGAGCCCTAGCTTTAGCCTAAGCCTAGGGGTGCCCTAGCCAAAGCCTAGGGGTGCCCTAGCCTGAGCCTAGGGGTGCCCTAGCCTGAGCCTAGGGGTGCCCAAGCCTGAGCCTACGGGTGCCCTAGCCTGATGCTAGGGGAGCACTAGCCTTAGTCTAGCCTAGGGGTGCCCTAACCTAAGCCTAGGGGTGCCCTAGCCTGAGCCTAGAGGTGCCCCAGCCTTAGGGTAGGGGAGGCCTAATCTTAGCCTAAGCCTAGGGGTACCCTAGCCTAAGCCTAGTGGTGCCGTAGCCTGAGGCAAGGGGACCCTAGCCTTAGCCTACGCCTAGGGGTGCACTAGGCTAAGCCTAGGGGTTCCATAGCCTGAGTCTAGGGGAGCCGTAGCCTTAGGCTAGGGGAACGGTAGCCTTAGCCTAAGCCTAGGGGTGCCCTAGTTTAAGCCTAGGGGTGCCCTAGCCTAAGCCTAGGGGTGCCCTCGCCTAAACCTAGGGGTGCTCTAGCCTTAGGCTTGGGGAGCCTTAACCTTAGCCTAAGACTAGGGGTGCCCTAGCCTAAGCTTAGTGGTGCCCTAGCTTAAGCCTAGGGGTGCCGTAGAATAAGCCTAGGGGTGCCCTAGCCTGAGGCTGGGGGAGACCTAACCTTAGCCTAAACCTAGGGGTGCCCTAGCCTGAGCCTAGGGGTGCCCTAGCCTTTGCCTACGGGTGCCCTAGCCTGAGGCTAGGGTAGCACTAGCCTTAGTCTAGCCAAGGGGTGCCCTAGCCTAAGCCTAGGGGTGTCCTAGCCTAAACATTGGGGTGCGCTAGCCTGAGCCTAGGGGTTCCCTAGCCTGAGCCTAGGGGTGCCCTAGCCTGAGCCTAGGTGTGCCCTAGCCTGAGACTACGGGTGCCCTAGCCTGAGACTACGGGTGCCCTAGCCTGAGGCTAGGGGAGCACTAGCCTTAGTCTAGCCTAGGGGTGCCCTACACTAAGCCTTGGGGTGCACTAGCCTAAGCCTAGGAGTGCCATAGCCTAAGCTTACGGGTGCTTTAGCCTAAGCCTAGGGGTGCCCTAGCTTTAGTCTAGGGGAGCCCTAGTATTAGCCTAAGCCTAGGTGTGCCCTAGCCTAAGCCTAGGGGTGCCCTAGCATAAGTCTAGGGGTGCCCTCACCTAAGCCTCGGGGTAACCTAGCCTAAGCCTGGGGGTGCCCTAGCCTGAGGCTAGGGGAACACTAGCCTTAGTCTAGCCTGGGGGTGCCCTAGCCTATGCCTAGGGGTGCCCTAGCCTATGCCTAGGGGTGCCCTAGCCTAAGCCTAGGGGTGCCCTCGCCTAAGCCTTAGGGTGCTCTAGCCTTAGGCTAGGGGAGCCTTAACCTTAGCCTAAGACTAGGGGTGCCCTAGCCTAAGCCTAGGGTGCCCTAGCATAAGCCTAGGGGTGCCCTAGCCTGAGGCTAGGGGAGCCTTAGCCTTAGCCTAAACCTAGCGGTGCCCTAGCCTGAGCCTATGGGTGCCCTAGCCTGAGGCTAGGGGAGCACTAGCCTTAGTCTAGCCAAGGTGTGCCCTAGCCTAAGCCTAGGGGTGCCCTAGCCTGAGCCTAGGGGTTCCCTAGCCTGAGCGTAGGGGTGCCCTAGCCTTAGGGTAGGGGAGCCCTAGCCTTAGCCTAAGCCTAGGGGTGCCCTAGCCTAAGACTAGGGGTGCCCTAGCCTAAGCCTAGGGGTGCCCTAGCCAAAGCCTAGGGTTGCCCTTGCCTGAGCCTACGGGTGCCCTAGCCTGAGGCTAGGGGAGCACTAGCCTTAGTCTAACCAAGGGGTGCTCTAGCCTAAGCCTAGGGGTGCCCTAGCCTGAGCCTAGGGGTGCCATAGCCTGAGGCTAGGGGAGCACTAGCCTTAATCTAGCCTAGGGTTGCCCTAGCCTAATCCTAGGGGTGCCCTAGCTGAAACTTAGGGGTGCCCTAGCCTGAGCCTAGGGGTGCCCTAGCCTGAGCCTAGGGGTTCCCTAGATCTAGGGTAGGGGAGCCCTAGACATAGCCTAAGCCTATGGGTACCCTAGCCTAAGCCTAGGTGTGCCCTAGCCAAAGCCTAGGGGTGCCCTAGCCTGTGCCTAGGGGTGCCCTAGCCTGAGCCTAGGGGTGCCCTAGCCTGAGCCTACGAGTGCCCTAGCCTGAGGCTAGGGGAGCACTAGCCTTAGTCTAGCCTAGGGGTGCCCTAACCTAAGCCTAGGGGTGCCCTAGCCTAAACCTAGGGGTGCCCGAGCCTGAGCCTAGGGATGCCCTAGCCCTAGGGTAGGGGAGCCCTAGACTTAGCCTAAGCCTATGGGTTACCTAGCCTAAGCCTAGGGGTGCCCTAGCCAAAGCCTAGGGGTGCACTAGCCTAAGCCGAGGGGTGCCCTAGCCTTAGTCTAGGGGAGCCCTAGCCTTAGCCTAAGCGTAGCGGTACCCTAGCCTCAGCCTAGGGGTGCCCTAGCCTAAGCCTAGGGGTGCTCTAGCCTTAGGCTAGTGGAACCCTAGCCTTAGCCTAAGCCCAGGAGTGCCCTACCCTAAGCCTAGGGGTGCCCTAGCCTGAGGCTAGGGGAGCCCTAGCTTTAGCCTAAGCCTAGGGGTGCCCTAGCCAAAGCCTAGGGGTGCCCTAGCCTGTGCCTAGGGGTGCCCTAGCCTGAGCCTAGGGGTGCCCAAGCCTGAGCATACGGGTGCCCTAGCCTGATGCTAGGGGAGCACTAGCCTTAGTCTAGCCTAGGGGTGCCCTAACCTAAGCCTAGGGGTGCCCTAGCCTGAGCCTAGAGGTGCCCCAGCCTTAGGGTAGGGGAGGCCTAATCTTAGCCTAAGCCTAGGGGTACCCTAGCCTAATCCTAGTGGTGCCGTAGCCTGAGGCAAGGGGACCCTAGCCTTAGCCTACGCCTAGGGGTGCACTAGGCTAAGCCTAGGGGTTCCATAGCCTGAGTCTAGGGGAGCCGTAGCCTTAGGCTAGGGGAACGGTAGCCTTAGCCTAAGCCTAGGGGTGCCCTAGTTTAAGCCTAGGGGTGCCCTAGCCTAAGCCTAGGGGTGCCCTCGCCTAAGCCTAGGGGTGCTCTAGCCTTAGGCTTGGGGAGCCTTAACCTTAGCCTAAGACTAGGGGTGCCCTAGCCTAAGCTTAGTGGTGCCCTAGCTTAAGCCTAGGGGTGCCGTAGAATAAGCCTAGGGGTGCCCTAGCCTGAGGCTAGGGGAGCCCTAACCTTAGCCTAAAACTAGGGGTGCCCTAGCCTGAGCCTGGGGGTGCCCTAGCCTGAGCCTACGGGTGCCCTAGCCTGAGACTAGGGTAGCACTAGCCTTAGTCTAGCCAAGGGGTGCCCTAGCCTAAGCCTAGGGGTGTCCTAGCCTAAACCTTGGGGTGCGCTAGCCTGAGCCTAGGGGTTCCCTAGACCTAGGGTAGGGGAGCCGTTGTCTTAGCCTAAGCCTATGGGTTCCCTAGCCTAAGCCTAGGGGTGCCCTTGCCAAAGCCTAGGGGTGCCCTAGCCTGAGCCTAGGGGTGCCCTAGCCTGAGCCTAGGGGTGCCCTAGCCTGAGACTACGGGTGCCCTAGCCTGAGGCTAGGGGAGCACTAGCCTTAGTCTAGCCTAGGGGTCCCCTAGCCTAAGCCTAGGGGTGCCCTAGCCTAAACCTAGGGGTGCCCTAGCCTAGCCTAGGGATGCCCTAGCCCTAGGGTTGGGGAGCCCTAGACTTAGCCTAAGCCTATGGGTTCCCTAGCCTAAGCCTAGGGGTGCCCTAGCCAAAGCATAGGGGTGCCCTAGCCTAAGCCGAGGGGTGCCCTAGCCTTAGGCTAGGGGAGCCCTAGCCTTAGCCTAAGCCTAGGGGTACCCTAGCCTAAGCCTAGGGGTGCTCAAGCCATAGGCTAGGGGAACCCTAGCCTTATACTAAGCCTAGGGGTGCCCTAGCCTAAGCCTAGGTGTGCCCTAGCCTGAGCCTAGGGGAGCCCTAGCTTTAGCCAAAGCCTAGGGGTGCCCTAGCCTGAGCCTAGGGCTGCCCTAGCCTGAGCCTAGGGGTGCCCAAGCCTGAGCCTATGGGTGCCCTAGCCTGAGGCTAGGGGAGTACTAGCCTTAGTCGAGACTAGGGGTGCCCTAGCCTAAGACTAGGGGTGCCCTAAGCTAAACCTAGGGGTGCCATAGCCTGAGCTTATGGGTGCCCTAGTTTGAGCCTAGGGGTGCCCTAGCCCTAGAGTAGTGGAGCCATAGCCTTAGCCTAAGCCTAGGGGTGCCCTAGCCTAAGCCGAGGGGTGCCCTAGCCTTAGGCTAGGGGAGCCCTAGCCTTAGCCTAAGCCTAGGGGTACCCTAGCCTCAGTCTAGGGGTGCCCTAGCCTAAGCCTAGGGGTGCTCTAGCCTGAGCCTAGGGATGCCCTAGCCTGAGCCTATGGGTGCCCTATTCTGAAGCTAGGGGAGCACTAGCCTTAGTCTAGCCAAGGGGTGCCCTAGCCTAAGCCTAGGGGAGCCCTAGCCTTAGCCTAAGCCTATGGGTGCCCTAGCCTGAGCCTAGGGGTGCCCTAGCCTGAGCCTACGGGTGCCCTATTCTAAGGCTAGGGGAGCACTAGCCTTAGTCTAGCCAAGGGGTGCCCTAGCCTAAGCTTAGGGGTGCCCTAGCCTGAGCCTAGGGGTGCCCTAGCCTTAGGGTAGGGGAGCCCTAGCCTTAGCCTAAGCCTAGGGGTGCCATAGCGTAAGCTTACAGGTGCCTTAGCCTAAGCCTAGGGGTTCCCTAGCCTTAGTCTTGGGGAGCCCTAGCATTTGCCTAAGCCTCGGTGTGCCCTAGCCTAAGCCTAGGGGTGCCCTAGCCTAAGCCTAGGGGATACCCTCGCCTAAGCCTAGGGGTGCCCTATCCTTAGACTAGGGGAGCCCTAGCCTAAGCCTAGGGGTGCCCTAGCCTAAGCCTAGGGGTGCCCTCGCCTAAGCCTAGGGGTGCTCTCGCCTTAGGCTTGGTGAGCCTTAACCTTAGCCTAAGACTAGGGGTGCCCTAGCCTAAGCTTAGTGGTGCCCTAGCTTAAGCCTAGGGGTGCCGTAGAATAAGCCTAGGGGTGCCCTAGCCTGAGCCTAGGGGTGCCCTAGCCTGAGCCTACGGGTGCCCTAGCCTGAGGTTAGGGTAGCACTAGCCTTAGTCTAGCCAAGGGGTGCCCTAGCCTAAGCCTAGGGGTGTCCTAGCCTAAACCTTGGGGTGCCCTAGCCTGAGCCTAGGGGTTCCCTAGACCTAGGGTAGGGGAGCCGTTGTCTTAGCCTAAGACTATGGGTTCCCTAGCCTAAGCCAAGGGGTGCCCTAGCCAAAGCCAAGGGGTGCCCTAGCCTGAGCCTAGGGGTGCCCTAGCCTGAGCCTAAGGGTGCCCTAGCCTGAGCTTACGGGTGCCCTAGCCTGAGGCTAGGGGAGCACTAGCCTTAGTCTAGCCTAGGGGTCCCCTAGCCTAAGCCTAGGGGTGCCCTAGCCTAAACCTAGGGGTGCCCTAGCCTAGCCTAGGGGAGCCCTAGCTTTAGCCAAAGCCTAGGGGTGCCCTAGCCTGAGCCAAGGGGTGCCCTAGCCTGAGCCTAGGGGTGCCCAAGCCTGAGCCTATGGGTGCCCTAGCCTGAGGTTAGGGGAGTACTAGCCTTAGTCGAGACTAGGGGTGCCCTAGCCTAAGACTAGGGGTGCCCTAGGCTAAACCTAGTGGTGCCCTAGCCTGAGCTTATGGGTGCCCTAGTTTGAGCCTAGGGGTGCCCTAGCCCTAGAGTAGTGGAGCCATAGCCTTAGCCTAAGCCTAGGGGTGGCCTAGCCTAAGCCGAGGCGTGCCCTACCCTTAGGCTAGGGGAGCCCTAGCCTTAGCTTAAGCCTAGGGGTACCCTAGCCTCAGCCTAGGGGTGCCCTAGCCTAAGCCTAGGGGTGCTCTAGCATGAGCCTAGGGATGCCCTAGCCTGAGCCTATGGGTGCCCTATTCTGAGGCTAAGGGAGCACTAGCCTTAGTCTAGCCAAGGGGTGCCCTAGCCTAAGCCTAGGAGAGCCCTAGCCTTAGCCTAAGCCTATGGGTGCCCTAGCCTGAGCCTAGGGGTGCCCTAGCCTGAGCCTACGGGTGCCCTATTCTGAGGCTAGGGGAGCACTAGCCTTAGTCTAGCCAAGGGGTGCCCTAGCCTAAGCTTAGGGGTGCCCTAGCCTGAGTCTAGGGGTGCCCTAGCCTTAGGGTAGGGGAGCCCTAGCCTTAGCCTAAGCCTAGGGATGCCCTAGCCTAAGCCTAGGGGAGCCCTACCCAAAGCCTAGGGGTGCCCTAGCCTAAGCCTAGGGGTGCCCTAGCCTGAGCCTAGGGGTGCCCTACCCTTAGCCTAAGCCTAGGGGTGCCCTGCCTGTGCCTAGGGGTGCCCTAGCCTGAGCCTACGGGTGCCCTAGCCTGAGGCTAGGGGAGCACTAGCCTTAGTCTAGCCTAGGGGTACCCTAGCCTGAGCCTAGGGGTGCCCTAGTTTAAGCCTAGGAGTGCCCTAGCCTAAGCCTAGGGGTGCCCTACCCTAAGCCTAGGGGTGCACTAGCCTAAGCCTAGGAGTGCCATAGCCTAAGCTTACGGGTGCTTTAGCCTAAGCCTAGGGGTGCCCTAGCTTTAGTCTAGGGGAGCCCTAGTATTAGCCTAAGCCTAGGTGTGCCCTAGCCTAAGCCTAGGGGTGCCCTAGCATAAGTCTAGGGGTGCCCTCACCTAAGCCTCGGGGTAACCTAGCCTAAGCCTGGGGGTGCCCTAGCCTGAGGCTAGGGGAGCACTAGCCTTAGTCTAGCCTAGGGGTGCCCTAGCCTATGCCTAGGGGTGCCCAAGCCTGAGCCTACGGGTGCCCTAGCCTGATGCTAGGGGAGCACTAGCCTTAGTCTAGCCTAGGGGTGCCCTAGCCTAAGCATAGGGGTGCCCTCGCCTAAGCCTTAGGGTGCTCTAGCCTTAGGCTAGGGGAGCCTTAACCTTAGCCTAAGACTAGGGGTGCCCTAGCCTAAGCCTAGGGTGCCCTAGCATAAGCCTAGGGGTGCCCTAGCCTGAGGCTAGGGGAGCCTTAGCCTTAGCCTAAACCTAGCGGTGCCCTACCCTGAGCCTATGGGTGCCCTAGCCTGAGCCTACGGGTGCCCTAGCCTGAGGCTAGGGGAGCACTAGCCTTAGTCTAGCCAAGGTGTGCCCTAGCCAAAGCCTAGGGTTGCCCTAGCCTGAGCCTAGGGGTGCCCTAGCCTGAGCCTAGGGGTGCCCTAGCCTTAGGGTAGGGGAGCCCTAGCCTTAGCCTAAGCCTAGGGGTGCCCTAGCCTAAGACTAGGGGTGCCCTAGCCTAAGCCTAAGGGTGCCCTAGCCAAAGCCTAGGGTTGCCCTTGCCTGAGCCTACGGGTGCCCTAGCCTGAGGCTAGGGGAGCACTAGCCTTAGTCTAGCCAAGGGGTGCCCTAGCCTAAGCCTAGGGGTGCCCTAGCCTGAGCCTAGGGGTGCCCTAGCCTGAGCCTAGGGGTGCCATAGCCTGAGGCTAGGGGAGCACTAGCCTTCGTCTAGCCTAGGGGTGCCCTAGCCTAAGCCTAGGGGTGCCCTAGCTGAAACTTAGGGGTGCCCTAGCCTGAGCCTAGGGGTGCCCTAGCCTGAGCCTAGGGGTGCCCTAGCCTGAGCCTACGAGTGCCCTAGCCTGAGGCTAGGGGAGCACTAGCCATAGTCTAGCCTAGGGGTGCCCTAACCTAAGCCTAGGGGTGCCCTAGCCTAAACCTAGGGGTGCCCGAGCCTGAGCCTAGGGATGCCCTAGCCCTAGGGTAGGGGAGCCCTAGACTTAGCCTAAGCCTATGGGTTCCCTAGCCTAAGCCTAGGGGTGCCCTAGCCAAAGCCTAGGGGTGCCCAAGCCTAAGCCGAGGGGTGCCCTAGCCTTAGGCTAGGGGAGCCCTAGCCTTAGCCTAAGCCAAGAGGTACCCTAGCCTCAGCCTAGGGGTGCCCTAGCCTAAGCCTAGGGGTGCTCTAGCCTTAGGCTAGGGGAACCCTAGCCTTAGCCTAAGCCTAGGGGTGCCCTACCCTAAGCCTAGGGTTGCCCTAGCCTGAGGCTAGAGGAGCCCTAGCTTTAGCCTAAGCCTAGGGGTGCCCTAGCCAAAGCCTAGGGGTGCCCTAGCCTGAGCCTTGGGGTGCCCTAGCCTGAGCCTAGGGGTGCCCTAGCCTGAGCCTAGAGGTGCCCCAGCCTTAGGGTAGGGGAGGCCTAATCTTAGCCTAAGCCTAGGGGTACCCTAGCCTAAGCCTAGTGGTGCCGTAGCCTGAGGCAAGGGGACCCTAGCCTTAGCCTACGCCTAGGGGTGCACTAGCCTAAGCCTAGGGGTTCCATAGCCTGAGACTAGGGGAGCCGTAGCCTTAGGCTAGGGGAACGGTAGCGTTAGCCTAAGCCTAGGGGTGCCCTAGTTTAAGCCTAGGGGTGCCCTAGCCTAAGCCTAGGGGTGCCCTAGCCTAAGCCTAGGGGTGCACTAGCCTAAGCCTAGGGGTGCCATAGCCTAAGCTTACGGGTGCCTTAGCCTAAGCCTAGGGGTGCCCTAGCCTTAGTCTACGGGTGCCCTAGCCTGAGGCTAGGGGAGCACTATCCTTAGTCTAGCCAAGGGGTGCCCTAGCCTAAGCCTAGGGGTGCCCTAGCCTGAGCCTAGGGGTGCCCTAGCCTGAGCCTAGAGGTGCCCCAGCCTTAGGGTAGGGGAGGCCTAGCCTTAGCCTAAGCCTAGGGGTACCCTAGCCTAAGCCTAGGGGTGCCCTAGCCTAAGCCTAGGGGTGCCCTAGCCTGAGGCAAGGGGACCCTAGCCTTAGCCTACACCTTGGGGTGCAATAGCCTAAGCCTTGGGGTGCCATAGCCTCAGTCTAGGGGAGCCCTAGCCTTAGGCTAGGGGAACCGTAGCCTTAGACTAACCTAAGGGTGCCCTAGTTTAAGCCTAGGGGTGCCCTAGCCTAAGCCTAGGGGTGCCCTAGCCTAAGCCTAGGGGTGCACTAGCCTAAGCCTAGGGGTGCCATAGCCTAAGCTTACGGGTGCCTTAGCCTAAGCCTAGGGGTTCCCTAGCCTTAGTCAAGGGGAGCCCTACCATTAGCCTAAGCCTAGGTGTGCCCTAGCCTAAGCCTAGGCGTGCCCTAGCCTAAGACTAGGGGTGCCCTCGCTTAAGCCTGGGAGTACCCTAGCCTAAGCCTAGGGGTGCCCTATCCTTAGACTAGGGGAGCCCTAGCCTTAGCCTAAGCCTAGGGGTGCCCTAATATAAGCCTAGGGGTGCCTAGCCTAAGCCTAGAGGTGCCCTAGCCTAAGCCTAGGGTTGCCCTAGCCTAAGCCTAGGGGTGCCCTCGCCAAATCCTAGGGGTGCTCTAACCTTATGCTAGGGGAGCCCTAGCCTTAGGCTAAGCCTAGGGGTGCCCTAGTATAAGCCTTGGGGTGCCTAGCCTAAGCCTATGGGTTCCCTAGCCTAAGTCTAGGGGAGCCCTAGCCTTAGCCTAAACTTAGGGGTGCCCTAGCCGGAGCCTACGGGTGCTCTAGCCTGAGGCTAGGGGAGCCCTAGCCTTAGTCTAGCCAAGGGGTGCCCTAGCCTAAGCCTAGGGGTGCCCTAGCCTGAGCCTATGGGTGCCCTAGCCTGAGCTTAGGGGTGCCCTAGCCTTAGGGTAGGGGAGGCCTAGCTTTAGCCTAAGACTAGGGGTGCCCTAGCCTAAGACTAGGGGTGCCCTAGCCTAAGCCTAGGGTTGCCCTAGCCTAAGCCTAGGGGTGCCCTAGCCTGAGCCTAGGGGTGCCCTAGCCTGAGCCTATGGGTGCCCTATTCTGAAGCTAGGGGAGCAATAACCTTAGTCTAGCCAAGGGGTGCCCTAGCCTAAGCCTAGGGGTATCCTAGCCTAAACCTAGGGGTGCCCTAGCCTGAGACTAGGGGTGCCCTAGCCTGAGCCTAGGGATTCCATAGACCTAGGCTAGTGGAGCCCTAGACTTAGCCTAAGCCTATGGGTTCCCTAGCCTAAGCCTAGGGGTGCCCTAGCCAAAGCCTAGGGGTGCCCTAGCCTGAGCCTAGGGGTGCCCTAGTTTAAGCCTAGGAGTGCCCTAGCCTAAGCCTAGGGGTGCCCTACCCTAAGCCTAGGGGTGCACTAGCCTAAGCCTAGGAGTGCCATAGCCTAAGCTTACGGGTGCTTTAGCCTAAGCCTAGGGGTGCCCTAGCTTTAGTCTAGGGGAGCCCTAGTATTAGCCTAAGCCTAGGTGTGCCCTAGCCTAAGCCTAGGGGTGCCCTAGCATAAGTCTAGGGGTGCCCTCACCTAAGCCTCGGGGTAACCAAGCCTAAGCCTGGGGGTGCCCTAGCCTGAGGCTAGGGGAGCACTAGCCTTAGTCTAGCCTAGGGGTGCCCTAGCCTAAGCCTAGGGGTGCCCTCGCCTAAGCCTTAGGGTGCTCTAGCCTTAGGCTAGGGGAGCCTTAACCTTAGCCTAAGACTAGGGGTGCCCTAGCCTAAGCCTAGGGTGCCCTAGCATAAGCCTAGGGGTGCCCTAGCCTGAGGCTAGGGGAGCCTTAGCCTTAGCCTAAACCTAGCGGTGCCCTAGCCTGAGCCTATGGGTGCCCTAGCCTGAGCCTACGGGTGCCCTAGCCTGAGGCTAGGGGAGCACTAGCCTTAGTCTAGCCAAGGTGTGCCCTAGCCAAAGCCTAGGGTTGCCCTAGCCTGAGCCTTGGGGTGCCCTAGCCTGAGCCTAGGGTTGCCCTAGCCTTAGGGTAGGGGAGCCCTAGCCTTAGCCTAAGCCTAGGGTGCCCTAGCCTAAGACTAGGGTTGCCCTAGCCTAAGCCTAAGGGTGCCCTAGCCAAAGCCTAGGGTTGCCCTTGCCTGAGCCTACGGGTGCACTAGCCTGAGGCTAGGGGAGCACTAGCCTTAGTCTAGCCAAGGGGTGCCCTAGCCTAAGCCTAGGGGTGCCCTAGCCTGAGCCTAGGGGTGCCCTAGCCTGAGCCTAGGGGTGCCATAGCCTGAGGCTAGGGGAGCACTAGCCTTCGTCTAGCCTAGGGGTGCCCTAGCCTAAGCCTAGGGGTGCCCTAGCTGAAACTTAGGGGTGCCCTAGCCTGAGCCTAGGGGTGCCCTAGCCTGAGCCTAGGGGTGCCCTAGCCTGAGCCTACGAGTGCCCTAGCCTGAGGCTAGGGGAGCACTAGCCTTAGTCTAGCCTAGGGGTGCCCTAACCTAAGCCTAGGGGTGCCCTAGCCTAAACCTAGGGGTGCCCGAGCCTGAGCCTAGGGATGCCCTAGCCCTAGGGTAGGGGAGCCCTAGACTTAGCCTAAGCCTATGGGTTCCCTAGCCTAAGCCTAGGGGTGCCCTAGCCAAAGCCTAGGGGTGCCCAAGCCTAAGCCGAGGGGTGCCCTAGCCTTAGGCTAGGGGAGCCCTAGCCTTAGCCTAAGCCAAGAGGTACCCTAGCCTCAGCCTAGGGGTGCCCTAGCCTAAGCCTAGGGGTGCTCTAGCCTTAGGCTAGGGGAACCCTAGCCTTAGCCTAAGCCTAGGGGTGCCCTACCCTAAGCCTAGGGGTGCCCTAGCCTGAGGCTAGAGGAGCCCTAGGTTTAGCCTAAGCCTAGGGGTGCCCTAGCCAAAGCCTAGGGGTGCCCTAGCCTGAGCCTAGGGGTGCCCTAGCCTGAGCCTAGGGGTGCCCTAGCCTGAGCCTAGAGGTGCCCCAGCCTTAGGGTAGGGGAGGCCTAGCCTTAGCCTAAGCCTAGGGGTACCCTAGCCTAAGCCTAGGGGTGCCATAGCCTAAGCCTAGGGGTGCCCTAGCCTGAGGCAAGGGGACCCTTGCCTTAGCCTACACCTTGGGGTGCAATATCCTAAGCCTTGGGGTGCCATAGCCTCAGTCTAGGGGAGCCCTAGCCTTAGGCTAGGGGAACCGTAGCCTTAGACTAAGCCTAAGGGTGCCCTAGTTTAAGCCTAGGGGTGCCCTAGCCTAAGCCTAGGGGTGCCATAGCCTAAGCTTACGGGTGCCTTAGCCTAAGCCTAGGGGTTCCCTAGCCTTAGTCAAGGGGAGCCCTAGCATTAGCCTAAGCCTAGGTGTGCCCTAGCCTAAGCCTAGGCGTGCCCTAGCCTAAGCCTAGGGGTGCCCTCGCTTAAGCCTGGGGGTACCCTAGCCTAAGCCTAGGGGTGCCCTATCCTTAGACTAGGTGAGCCCTAGCCTTAGCCTAAGCCTAGGGGTGCCCTAATATAAGCCTAGGGGTGCCTAGCCTAAGCCTAGAGGTGCCCTAGCCTAAGCCTAGGGTTGCCCTAGCCTAAGCCTAGGGGTGCCCTCGCCTAATCCTAGGGGTGCTCTAACCTTAGGCTAGGGGAGCCCTAGCCTTAGGCTAAGCCTAGGGGTGCCCTAGTATAAGCCTTGGGGTGCCTAGCCTAAGCCTAGGGGTGCCCTAGCCTAAGTCTAGGGGAGCCCTAGCCTTAGCCTAAACTTAGGGGTGCCCTAGCCGGAGCCTACGGGTGCTCTAGCCTGAGGCTAGGGGAGCCCTAGCCTTAGTCTAGCCAAGGGGTGCCCTAGCCTAAGCCTAGGGGTGCCCTAGCCTGAGCCTATGGGTGCCCTAGCCTGAGCTTAGGGGTGCCCTAGCCTTAGGGTAGGGGAGGCCTAGCCTTAGCCTAAGACTAGGGGTGCCCTAGCCTAAGACTAGGGGTGCCCTAGCCTAAGCCTAGGGTTGCCCTAGCCTAAGCCTAGGGGTGCCCTAGCCTGAGCCTAGGGGTGCCCTAGCCTGAGCCTATGGGTGCCCTATTCTGAAGCTAGGGGAGCACTAACCTTACTCTAGCCAAGGGGTGCCCTAGCCTAAGCCTAGGGGTATCCTAGCCTAAACCTAGGGGTGCCCTAGCCTGAGACTAGGGGTGCCCTAGCCTGAGCCTAGGGGTTCCATAGACCTAGGCTAGTGGAGCCCTAGACTTAGCCTAAGCCTATGGGTTCCCTAGCCTAAGCCTAGGGGTGCCCTAGCCAAAGCCTAGGGGTGCCCTAGCCTGAGCCTAGGGGTGCCCTAGCCTGAGCCTAGGGGTGCCCTAGCCTGAGCCTACGGGTGCCCTAGCCTGAGGCTAGGGGAGCACTAGCCTTAGTCTAGCTTAGGGGTGCCCTAGCCTAAGCCTAGGGGTGCCCTAGCCTAAACCTAGGGGTGCCCTAGCCTGAGCCTAGGGATGCCCTAGCCCTAGGTTAGGGGAGCCCTAGAGTTAGCCTAAGCCTATGGGTTCCCTAGCCTAAGCCTAGGGGTGCCCTAGCCAAAGCCTAGGGGTGCCCTAGCCTAAGCCTAGGGGTGCCCTAGCCTTAGGCTAGGGGAGCCCTAGCCTTAGCGTAAGCCTAGGGGTACCCTAGCCTCAACCTAGGGGTGCCTTAGCCTAAGCCTAGGGGTGCCCTAGCCTAAGCCTAGGGGTGCCCTAGCCTGAGGCTAGGGGAGCCCTAGCATTAGCCTAAGCCTAGAGGTGCCCTAGCCAAAGCCTAGGGGTGCCCTAGCCTGAGCCTAGGGGTGCCCAAACCTGAGCCTACGGGTGCCCTAGCCTGAGGCTAGGGGAGCACTAGCCTTAGTCTAGCCTAGGCGTGCCCTAGCCTAAGCCTTGGGGTGCCCTAGCCTGAGCCTAGGGGTGACCTAACCTGAGCCTAGGGTTGCCCTAGCCTGAGCCTAGAGGTGCCCCAGCCTTATGGTAGGGGAGGCCTAACCGTAGCCTAAGCCTAGGGGTACCCTAGCCTAAGCCTAGTGGTGCCCTAGCCTGAGCCTAGGGGTGCCCTAGCCTGAGCCTAGGGGTGCCCTAGCCTGAGCCTAGGGGTGCCCTAGCCTGAGCCTAGGGGTGCCCTAGCCTGAGCTTACGGATGCCCTAGCCTGAGGCTAGGGGAGCACTAGCCTTAGTCTAGCCTAGGGGTGCCCTAACCTAAGCCTAGGGGTGCCCTAGCCTAAACCTAGGGGTGCCCGAGCCTGAGCCTAGGGATGCCCTAGCCCTAGGGTAGGGGAGCCCTAGACTTAGCCTAAGCCTATGGGTTGCCTAGCCTAAGCCTAGGGGTGCCCTAGCCAAAGCCTAGGAGTGCCCTAGCCTAAGCCAGGGGTGCCATAGCCTTAGGCTAGGGGAGCCATAGCCTTAGCCTAAGCCTAGGGGTACCCTAGCCTCAGCCTAGGGGTGCCCTAGCCTAAGCCTAGGGGTGCTCTACCCTTAGGCTAGGGGAACCCTAGCCTTAGCCTAAGCCTAGGGGTGCCCTAGCCTAAGTCTAGGGGTGCCCTAGCCTGAGGCTAGGGGAGCCCTAGCTTTAGCCTAAGCCTAGGGGTGCCCTAGCCAAAGCCTAGGGGTGCCCTAGCCTGAGCCTAGGGGTGCCCTAGCCTGAGCCTAGGGGTGCCCAAGCCTGAGCCTACGGGTGCCCTAGCCTGATGCTAGGGGAGCACTAGCCTTAGTCTAGCCTAGGGGTGCCCTAACCTAAGCCTAGGGTTGCCCTAGCCTGAGCCTAGAGGTGCCCCAGCCTTAGGGTAGGGGAGGCCTAATCTTAGCCTAAGCCTTGGGGTACCCTAGCCTAAGCCTAGGGGTGCCCTCGCATAAGCCTTGGGGTACCCTAGCCTAAGCCTAGGGGTGCCCTATCCTTAGACTAGGGGTGCTCTAGCCTTAGGCTAGGGGAGCCTTAACCTTAGCCTAAGACTAGGGGTGCCCTAGCCTAAGACTAGGGGTGCCCTAGCCTAAGCCTAGGGGTGCCCTAGCCTTAGGCTAGGGAAGCCCAAGCCTTAGCCTAAGCCTAGGGGTACCCTATCCTAAGCTTAGGGGTGCCCAAGCCTAAGGCTAGGGGTGCCCTAACCTAAGCCTAGGGGTGTCCTAGCCTAAGCCTAGGGGTACCCTAGCCTAAGCCTAGGGGTGCTCTAGCTTAGGCTAGGGGAGCCTTAACTTTAGCCTAAGACTATGGGTGTCCTAGCCTAAGCCTAGTGGTGCCCTAGCTTAAGACAAGGGGTGCCCTAGCATAAGCCTAGGGGTGCGCTAGCCTGAGCCTAGGGGAGCCCTAACCTTTGCCTAAGCCTATGGGTGACCTAGTCTGAGCCTAGGGGTGCCCTAGTCTGAGCCCACGGGTGCCCTATCCTGAGGCTAGGGGAGCACTGGCCTTAGTCTAGCCAAGGGGCGCCCTAGCCTAAGCCTAGGGGTGCCCTAGACTGAGACTAGGGGTGCCCTAGCCTGAGCCCAGGGGTGCCCTAGCCTTAGGGTAGGGGAGCCCTAGCCTTAGCCTAAGCTTGGGGTGCCCTAGCCTAAGCCTAGGGGTGCCCTACCCAAAGCCTAGGGGTGCCCTAGCCTAAGCCTAGGGGTGCCCTAGCATTAGCCTAAGCCTAGGGGTGCCCTAGCCTGAGCCTAGGGGTGCCCTAGCCTGACGCAAGGGGACCTTAGCCTTAGCCTTCGCCTAGGGGTGCACTAGCCTAAGCCTAGGGGTGCCATAGCCTGAGTCAAGGGGAGCCCTAGCCTTAGGCTAGGGGAACCGTAGCCTTAGCCTAAGCCTAAGGGTGCCCTAGTTTAAGCCTAGGGGTGCCCTAGCCTAAGCCTAGGGGTGCCCTAGCCTAAGCCTAGGGGTGCACTAGCCTAAGCCTAGGGGTGCCATAGCCTAAGCTTACGGGTGCCTTAGCCTAAGCCTAGGGGTGCCCTAGCCTTAGTCTAGGGGAGCCCTAGCATTAGCTTAAGCCTAGGTGTGCCCTAGCCTAAGCCTAGGGGTGCCCTAGCCTAAGCCTAGGGGTGCCCTCGCCTAAGCCTCGGGGTACCCTAGCCTAAGCCTAGGGGTGCCCTATCCTTAGACTAGGGGAGCCCTAGCCTTAGCCTAAGCCTAGGGGTGCCCTAGTATAAGCCTAGGGGTGCCTAGCCTAATCCTAGGGGTGCTCTAACCTTAGGCTAGGGGAGCCGTAACTTTAGCCTAAGACTAGGGGTGCCCTAGCCTAAGCCTAGTGGTGCCCTAGCCTAAGCCTAGGGGTGCCCTAGCATAAGCCTAGGGGTGCCCTAGCCTGAGGCTAGGGGAGCCCTAGCCTTAGCCTAAACCTAGGGGTGCCCTAGCCTGAGTCTACGGGTGCCCTAGCATAGGCTAGGGGAGCACTAGCCTTAGTCTAGCCAAGGGGTGCGCTAGCCTAAGCCTATGGGTGCCCTAGCCTGGGCCTAGGGGTGCCCTAGCCTGAGCCTAGATGTGCCCCAGCCTTAGGGTAGGGGAGGCCTAGCCTTAGCCTAAGCCTAGGGGTACCCTAGCCTAAGCCTAGGGGTGCCCTAGCCTAAGCCTAGGGGTGCCCTAGCCTGAGTCTAGGGGAGCCCTAGCCTTAGGCTAGGGGAACCGTAGCCTTAGACTAAGCCTAAGGGTGCCCTAGTTTAAGCCTAGGGGTGCCCTAGCCTAATTTTAGGGGTTCCCTAGCCTAAGCCTAGGGGTGCCCTAGCCTAAGCCTAGGGGTGCCCTCGCCTAAGCCAAGGGGTGCTCTAGCCTTAGGCTAGGGGAGCTTTAACCTTAGCCTAAGACTAGGGGTGCCCTAGCCTAAGCCTAGTGGTGCCCTAGCCTAAGCCTAGGGGTGCCCTATCCTAAGACTAGGGGTGCCCTAGCCTAAGCCTAGGGGTGCCCTAGCCTTAGGATAGGGAAGCCCTAGCCTTAGCCTAATCCTAGGGGTACCCTAGCCTAAGCTTAGGGGTGCCCTAGCCTAAGGCTAGGGGTGCCCTAGCCTAAGCCTAGGGGTGTCCTAGCCTAAGCCTAGGGGTACCCTAGCCTAAGCCTAGGGGTGCTCTAGCTTAGGCTAGGGGAGACTTAACTTTAGCTTAAGACTATGGGTGTCCTAGCCTAAGCTTAGTGGTGACCTAGCTTAAGACAAGGGGTGCCCTAGCATAAGCCTAGGGGTGCGCTAGCCTGAGCCTAGGGGAGCCCTAACCTTAGCCTAAGCCTATGGGTGCCCTAGTCTGAGCCTAGGGGTGCCCTAGCCTGAGCCTACGGGTGCCCTATTCTGAGGTTAGGGGAGCACTGGCCTTAGTCTAGCCAAGGGGTGCCCTAGCCTAAGCCTAGGGTTGCCCTAGACTGAGACTAGGGGTGCCCTAGCCTGAGCCTAGGGGTGCCCTAGCCTTAGGGTAGGGGAGCCCTAGCCTTAGCCTAAGCCTAGGGGTGCCCTAGCCTAAGCCTAGGGATGCCCTACCCAAAGGCTAGGGGTGCCCTAGCCTAAGCCTAGGGGTGCCCTAGCCTTAGCCTAAGCCTAGGGGTGCCCTAGCCTGAGCCTAGGGGTGCCCTAGCCTGAGGCAAGGGGACCTTAGCCTTAGCCTTCGCCTAGGGGTGCACTAGCCTAAGCCTAGGGGTGCCATAGCCTGAGTCTAGAGGAGCCCTAGCCTTAGGCTAGGGGAACCGTAGACTTAGCCTAAGCCTAAGGGTGCCATAGTTTAAGCCTAGGGGTGCCGTAGCCTAAGCCTAGGGGTGCCCTAGCCTAAGCCTAGGGGTGCAGTAGCCTAAGCCTAGGGGTGCCATAGCCTAAGCTTACGGGTGCCTTAGCCTAAGTCTAGGGGTGGTCTAGCCATAGTCTAGGGGAGCCCTAGCATTAGCTTAAGCCTAGGTGTGCCCTAGCCTAAGCCTAGGGGTGCCCTAGCCTAAGCCTAGGGGTGCCCTCGCCTAAGCCTCGGGGTACCCTAGCCTAAGCCTAGGGCTGCCCTATCCTTAGACTAGGGGAGCCCTAGCCTTAGCCTAAGCCTAGGGGTGCCCTAGTATAAGCCTAGGGGTGCCTAGCCTAAGCCTAGGGGTGCCCTAGCCTAAGCATAGGGGTGCCCACGCCTAATCCTAGGGGTGCTCTAACCTTAGGCTAGGGGAGCCGTAACTTTAGCCTAAGACTAGGGGTGCCCTAGCCTAAGCCTAGTGGTGCCCTAGCCTTAGCCTAGGGGTGCCCTAGCATAAGCCTAGGGGTGCCCTAGCCTGAGGCTAGGGGAGCCCTAGCCGTAGCCTAAACCTTGGGGTGCCCTAGCCTGAGTCTACGGGTGCCCTAGCCTGAGGCTAGGGGAGCACTAGCCTTCGTCTAGCCAAGTGGTGCCCTAGCCTAAGCCTAGGGGTGCCCTAGCCTGAGCCTAGGGTTGCCCTAGCCTGAGCCTAGAGGTGCCCCAGCCTTAGGGTAGGGGAGGCCTAGCCTTAGCCTAAGCCTAGGGATACCCTAGCCTAAGCCTAGGGGTGCCCTAGCGTAAGCCTAGGGGTGCCCTAGCCTGATGCAAGGGGACCCTAGCCTTATCCTACACCTAGGGGTGCACTAGCCTAAGCCTAGGGGTGCCATAGCCTGAGTCTAGGGGAGCCCTAGCCTTAGGCTAGGGGAACCGTAGCCTTAGCCTAAGCCTAAGGGTGCCCTAGTTTAAGCCTAGGGGTGCCCTAGCCTAAGCCTAGGGGTGCCCTAGCCTAAGCCTAGGGGTGCACTAGCCTAAGCCTAGGGTGCCATAGCCTAAGCTTACGGGTGCCTTAGCCTAAGCCTAGGGGTGCCCTAGCCTTAGTCTAGGGGAGCCCTAGCATTAGCCTAAGCCTAGGTGTGCCCTAGCCTAATCCTAGGGGTGCCCTAGCCTAAGCCTAGGGGTGCCCTCGCTTAAGCCTCGGGGTACCCTAGCCTAAGCCTAGGGGTGCCCTATCCTTAGACTAGGGGAGCCCTAGCCTTAGCCTAAGCCTAGGGGTGCCCTAGTATAAGCCTAGGGGTGCCAAGCCTAAGCCTAGGGGTGCCCTAGCCTAAGCCTAGGGGTGCCCTCTCCTAATCCTAAGGGTGCTCTAACCTTAGGCTAGGGGAGCCGTAACCTTAACCTAAGACTAGGGGTGCCCTAGCCTAAGCCTAGTGGTGCCCTAGCCTAAACCTAGGGGTGCCCTAGCATAAGCGTAGGGGTGCCCTAGCCTGAGGCTAGGGGAGCCCTAGCCTTAGCCTAAACCTAGGGGTGCCCTAGCCTGAGCCTACGGGTGCCCTAGCCTGAGGCTAGGGGAGCCCTAGCCTTAGTCTAGCCAAGGGGTGCCCTAGCCTAAGCCTAGGGGTGCCCTAGCCTGAGCCTAGGGTTGCCCTAGCCTAAGCCTAGGGTTGCCCTAGCCTAAGCCTAGGGGTGCCCTAACCTGAGCCTAGGGGTGCCCTAGCCTGAGGCTAGGGGAGCACTAGCCTTAGTCTAGCCTAGGGGTGCCCTAGCCTAAGCCTAGGGGTATCCTAGCCTAAACCTAGGCGTGCCCTAGCCTGAGACTAGGGGTGCCCTAGCCTGAGCCTAGGGATTCCATAGACCTAGGGTAGGGGAGCCCTAGACTTAGCCTAAGCCTATGGGTTCCCTAGCCTAAGCCTAGGGGTGCCCTAGCCAAAGCCTAGGGGTGCCCTAGCCTGAGCCTAGGGGTGCCCTAGCCTGAGCCTAGGGGTGCCCTAGCCTGAGCCTAGGGGTGCCCTAGCCTGAGGCTAGGGGAGCACTAGCCTTAGTCTAGCCTAGGGCTGCCCTAGCCTAAGCCTAGGGGTGCCCTAGCCTAAACCTAGGGGTGCCCTAGCCTGAGCCTAGGGATGCCCTAGCCCTAGGTTAGGGGAGCCCTAGAGTTAGCCTAAGCCTATGGGTTCCCTAGCCTAAGCCTAGGGGTGCCCTAGCCTAAGCCGAGGGGTGCCCTAGCCTTAGGCTAGGGGAGCCCTAGACTTAGCCTAAGCCTAGGGGTACCCTAGCCTCAACCTAGGGGTGCCCTAACCTAAGCCTAGGGGTGCTCTAGCCTTAGGCTAGGGGAACCCTAGCCTTAGCCTATGCCTAGGGGTGCCCTAGCCTAAGCCTACGGGTGCCCTAGCCTGAGGCTAGGGGAGCCCTAGCATTAGCCTAAGCCTAGGGGTGCCCTAGCCAAAGCCTAGGGGTGCCCTAGCCTGAGCCTAGGGGTGCCCTAGCCTGAGCCTAGGGGTCCCCAAACCTGAGCCTACGGGTGCCCTAGCCTGAGGCTAGGGGAGCACTAGCCTTAGTCTAGCCTAGGGGTGCCCTAGCCTAAGCCTAGGGGTGCCCTAGCCTGAGCCTAGGGGTGACCTAACCTGAGCCTAGGGGTGCCCTAGCCTGAGTCTAGAGGTGCCCCAGCCTTAGGGTAGGGGAGGCCTAACCTTAGCCTAAGCTTAGGGGTACCCTAGCCTAATCCTAGGGGTGCACTAGCCTAAGTCTAGGGGTGCCCTAGCCTAAGCCTAGGAGTGCCATAGCCTGAGTCTAGGGGAGCCGTAGCCTTAGGCTAGGGGAACCGTAGCCTTAGCCTAAGCCTAGGGGTGCCCTAGTTTAAGCCTAGGGGTGCCCTAGCCTGAGGCTAGGGGAGCCCTAGCTTTAGCCTAAGCCTAGGGGTGCCCTAGCCAAAGCCTAGGGGTGCCCTAGCCTAAGCCTAGGAGTGCCATAGCCTGAGTCTAGGGGAGCCGTAGCCTTAGGCTAGGGGAACCGTAGCCTTAGCCTAAGCCTAGGGGTGCCCTAGTTTAAGCCTAGGGGTGCCCTAGCCTAAGCCTAGGGGTGCCCTAGCCTAAGCCTAGGGGTGCACTAGCCTAAGCCTAGGGGTGCCATAGCCTAAGTTTACGGGTGCCTTAGCCTAAGCCTAGGGGTTCCCTAGCCTTAGTCTTGGGGGGCCCTAGCATTTGCCTAATCCTAGGTGTGCCCTAGTTTAAGCCTAGGGGTGCCCTAGCCTAAGCCTAGGGGTGCCCTCGCCTAAGCCTAGCGGTGCCCTATCCTTAGACTAGGGGAGCCCTAGCCTAAGCCTAAGGGTACCCTAGCCTAAGCCTAGTGGTGCCCTCGCCTAAGCCTAGGAGTGCTCTATCCTTAGGCTTGGGGAGCTTTAACCTTAGCCTAGGGATGCCCTCGCCTAAGCCTAGGGGTGCTCTAGCCTTAGGCTTGGGGAGCCTTAACCTTAGCCTAAGAGTAGGGGTGCCCTAGCCTAAGCCTAGTGGTGCCCTAGCTTAAGCCTAGGGGTGCCCTAGAATAAGCCTAGGGGTGCCCTAGCCTGAGGCTAGGGGAGCCCTAACCATAGCCTAAACCTAGGGGTGCACTAGCCTGAGCCTAGGGGTGCCCTAGCCTGAGGCTACGGGTGCCCTAGCCTGAGGCTAGGGGAGCACTAACCTTAGTCTAGCCAAGGGGTGCCCTAGTCTAAGCCTAGGGGTGCCCTAGCCTGAGCCTAGGGGTGCCCTAGCCTGAGCCTAGGGGTGCCCTAGCCTTAGGGTAGGGGAGCCCTAGCCTTAGCCTAAGCCTAGGGGTGCCCTAGCCTAAGACTAGGGGTGCCCTAGCCTAAGCCTAGGTGTGCCCTAGCCAAATCCTAGGGGTGCCCTAGCCTGAGCCTAGGGGTGCCCTAGCCTGAGCCTAGGGGTGCCCTAGCCTAGGCTAGGGGAGCACTAGCCTTAGTCTAGCCTAACGGTGCCCTAGCCTAAGCCTAAGGGTGCCCTAGCCTAAACCTAGGGGTGCCCTAGCCTGAGCCTAGGGGTTCCCTAGACCTAGGGTAGGGGAGCCCTAGACTTAGCCTAAGCCTATGGGTTCCCTATACTAAGCCTAGGGGTGCCCTAGCCAAAGCCTAGGGGTGCCCTAGCCTGAGCCTAGGGGTGCCCTAGCCTGAGACTAGGGGTGCCCTAGCCTGAGCCTACGGGTGCCCTAGCCTGAGGCTAGGGGAGCACTAGCCTTAGTCTAGCCTAGTGGTGCCCTGGCCTAAGCCTAGTGGTGCCCTAGCCTAATCCTAGGGGTGCCCTAGCCTGAGCCTAGGGATGCCCTAGCCCTAGGTTAGGGGAGCCCTAGAGCTAGCATAAGCCTATGGGTTCCCTAGCCTAAGTCTAGTGGTGCCCTAGCCAAAGCCTAGGGGTGCCCTAGCCTAAGCCGAGGGGTGCCCTTGCCTTAGGCTAGGGGAGCCCTAGCCTTAGCCTAAGCCTAGGGGTACCCTAGCCGAAGCCTAGGGGTGCCCTAGCCTAAGCCTAGTGGTGCCCTTGCCTTAGGCTAGTGGAGCCCTAGCCTTAGCCTAAGCCTAGGGGTACCCTAGCCTAAGCTTAGGGGTGCCGTAGCCTAAGCCTAGGGGTGCCCTAGCCTAAGCCTAGGGGTGCTCTAGCTTAGGCTAGGGGAGCCTTAACTTTAGCCTAAGACTAAGGGTGTCATAGCCTAAGCCTAGTGGTGCCCTAGCTTAAGACTAGGGGTGCCCTAGCTTAAGCCTAGGGGTGCGCTAGCCTGAGCCTAGGGGAGCCCTAGCCTTAGCCTAAGCCTATGGGTACCCTAGCCTGAGCCTAGGGGTGCCCTAGCCTTAGCCTACGGGTGCCCTATTCTGAGGCTAGGGAAGCACTAGCCTTAGTCTAGCCAAGGGGTGCCCTAGCCTAAGCCTAGGAGTGCCCTAGCCTGAGACTAGGGTTGCCCTAGCCTGAGCCTAGGGGTGCCCTAGCCTTAGGGTAGGGGAGCCCTAGCCTTAGCCTAAGCCTAGGGGTGCCCTAGCCTAAGCCTAGGGGTGCCCTAGCCTTAGCCTAAGCCTAGGGGTGCCCTAGCCTGAGCCTAGGGGTGCCCTAGCCTGAGCCTAGAGGTGCCCCAGCCTTAGGGTAGGGGATGCCTAGCCTTAGCCTAAGCCTAGGGGTACCCTAGCCTAAGCCTAGGGGTGCCCTAGCCTAAGCTTAGGGGTGCCCTAGCCTGAGGCAAGGGGACCCTAACCTTAGCCTACGCCTAGGGGTGCACTAGCCTAAGCCTAGGGGTGCCATAGCCTGAATCTAGGGGAGCCCTAGCCTTAGGTTAGGGGAACCGTAGCCATAGCCTAAGCCTATAGGTGCCCTAGTTTAAGCGTAGGGGTGCCCTAGCCTAAGCCTTGGGGTGCCCTAGCCTAAGCCTAGGGGTGCACTAGCCTAAGCCTAGGGGTGCCATAGCCTAAGCTTAAGGGTGCCTTAGCCTAAGCCTAGGGGTGCCCTAGCCTTAGTCTAGGGGAGCCCTAGCATTAGCCTAAGCCTAGGTGTGCCCTAGCCTAAGCCTAGGGGTGCCCTAGCCTAAGCCTAGGGGTGCCCTTGCCTAAGCCTCGGGGTACCCTAGCCTAAGTCTAGGGGTGCCCTATTCTTAGACTACGGGAGCCCTAGCCTTAGCCTAAGCCTAGGGGTGCCCTAGTATAAGCCTAGTGGTGCCTATCCTAAGCCTAGGGGTGCCCTAGCTTAAGCCTAGGGGTGCCCTCGCCTAAGCCTAGGGGTGCTCTAGCCTTAGGCTAGGGGAGCCTTAAACTTAGCCTAAGACTAGGGGTGCCCTAGACTAATCCTAGTGGTGCCCTAGCCTAAGCCTAGGGGAGCCCTAGCATAAGCCTAGGGGTGCCCTAGCCTGAGGCTAGGGGAGCCCTAGCCTTAGCCTAAACCTAGGGGTGCCCTAGCCTGAGGCTAGGGGAGCACTAGCCTTAGTCTAGCCAAGGGGTGCCCTAGCCTAAGCCTAAACCTAGGGGTGCCCTAGCCTGAGCCTACGGGTGCCCTAGCCTGAGGCTAGGGGAGCACTAGCCTTAGTCTAGACAAGGGGTGCCCTAGCCTAAGCCTAAGGGTGCCCTAGCCTGAGCCTAGGGGTGCCCTAGCCTGAGCCTAGGGGTGCCCTAGCCTTAGGGTAAGGGAGCCCTAGCCTTAGCCTAAGCCTAGGGGTGCCCTAGCCTAAGACTAGTGGTGCCCTAGCCTGAGCCTAGGGGTGCCCTAGCCTGAGGCTAGGGGAGCACTAGCCTTAGTCTAGCCTAGGGGTGCCCTAGCCTAAGCCTAGGGGTGCCCTAGCCTAAACCTAGGGGTGCCCTAGCCTGAGGCTAGGGGAGCCCTAGCTTTAGCCTAAGCCTAGGGGTACCCTAGCCTCAGCCTAGGGGTGCCCTAGCCTAAGCCTAGGGGTGCCATAGCCAGAGCCTAGGGGTGCCCTAGCCTTAGGGTAGGGGAGCCCTAGCCTTAGCCTAAGCCTAGGGGTGCCCTAGCCTAAGACTAGGGGTGCCCAAGCCTAAGCCTAGGGGTGCCCTAGCCTGAGCCTAAGGGTGCCCTAACCTGAGCCTAGGGGTGCCCTAGGCTGAGCCTATTGGTGCCCTAGCCTGAGCCTAGGGGTGCCCAATCCTGAGACTATGGGTGCCCTAGCCTGAGGCTAGGAGTGCACTAGCCTTAGTCTAGACTAGGGGTGCCCTAGCCTAAACCTAGGGGTGCCCTAGGCTAAACCTAGTGGTTCCCTAGCCTGAGCCTATGGGTGCCCTAGCTTGAGCTTAGGGGTGCCCTAGCCCTAGGGTAGAGGAGGCATAGCCTTAGAAAAAGCCTACGGGTGACCTAGCCTAAGCCAAGGTGTGCCCTAGCCTTAGGCCAGGGGAGCCCTAGCCTTAGCCGAAGCCTAGGGGTACCCTAGCCTAAGCCTAGGGGTGCCCTAGCCTAAGCCTAGGGGTGCTCCAGCCTTAGGCTAGGGGAACCCTAGCCTTAGCCTAAGCCTAGGGGTGCCCTAGCCTAAGCCTGGGGTTGCCCTAGCCTGAGGCTAGGGGAGCCCTAGCTTCAGCCTAAGCCTAGGGTTGCCCTAGCCTAAACCTAGGGGTGCCCTAGCCTGAGCCTAGGGTTGCGCTAGCCTGAGCCTAGGCGTGCCCTAGCCCTAGGGTAGGGGAGCCCTAGACTTAGCTAAGCCTATGGGTTCCCTAACCTAAGCCTAGGGGTGCCCTAGCCTTAGGCTAGCGGAGCCCTAGCATTAGCCTAAGCTTAGGGGTACCCTAGCCTAAGCCTAGGGTTGCCCTAGCCTAAGCCTAGGGGTGCTCCAGCCTTAGGCTAGGGGAACCCTAACCTTAGCCTAAGCCTATGGGTGCCCTAGCCTAAGCCTAGGGGTGCCCTAGGGGTACCCTAGCCTTAGGCTAGGGGAGCCCTAGCCTTAGCCTAAGCGTAGGGGTGCCCTAGCCTAAGCCTAGGGGTGCTCTAGCCTTAGGCTTGGGGAGCCCTAGCCTTAGCCTAAGCCTAGGGGTGCCCTAGCCTAAACCTAGGGGTTCCCTAGCCTAAGCCAAGGGGTGCCCTAGCCTAAGCCTAGCGGTGCCCTAGCCTAAGCCTAGGGGTGCCATAGCCTAAGCCTAGTGGTGCCCTAGACTAAGCCTAGGGGTGCCCTAACCTTAGGCTAGGGGAGCCCTAATCTTACCCTAAGGCTAGGGGTGCCCTAGCCTAAGCCTAGGGGTGACCTAGCTTAAGCCTAGGGGTGCCCTAGCCTAAACCTCGGGGTACCCTAGCCCAAGCAAAGGGGTGCCCTAGCCTGAGCCTAGGGGTGCCCTAACCTGAGCCTAGGTGTGCCCTAGCCTGAGGCTAGGTGAGCACTAGCCTTAGTCTAGCCTAGGGGTGACCTAGCCTAAGCCTATGGGTGCCCTAGCCTGAGCCTAGGGGTGCCCTATCCTGAGCCTAGGGGTGCCCAAGCCTGAGCCTAGAGGTGCCCTAGCCTTAGGGTAGGGGAGGCATAGCCTTAGCCTAAGCCTAGGGGTATACTAGCCTAAGCCTAGGTGTGGCCTAGCCTAAGACTAGGGGGGCCCTAGCCTGAGGCTAGGGGAACCCTAGCCTTAGCCTACGCCTATGGGTGCACTAGCCTGAGCCTAGGGGTGCCCTAGCCTGAGCCTACGGGTGCCCTAGCCTGAGGCTAGGGGAGCACTAGCCTTAGTCTAGCCAAGGGGTGCCCTAGCCTAAGCCTAGGGGTGCCCTAGCCTGAGCCTAAGGGTGCCCTAACCTGAGCCTAGGGGTGCCCTAACCTTAGGGTAGGGGAGCCCTAGCCTTAGCCTAAGCCTACGGGTGCCCTAGCCTAAGACTAGGGGTGCCCTAACCTAAGCCTAGGGGTGCCCTAGCTAAAGCCTAGGGGTGCCCTAGCCTGAGCCTAGGGGTGCCCTATCCTGAGCCTAGGGGTGCCGTAGCCTGAGGCTAGGGGAGCACTAGCCTTAGTCTAGCCTAGGGGTGCCCTAGCCTAAGCCTAGGGGTGCCCTAGCCTAAACATAGGGGTGCCCTAGCCTGAGCCTAGGGGTGCCCTAGCCTGAGCCTAGGGGTTCCATAGACCTAGGGTAGGGGAGCCCAAGACTTAGCCTAAGCCTATGGGTTCCCTAGCCTAAGCCTAGGGGTGCCCTAGCCTGAGCCTAAGGGTGCCCTAGCCTGAGCCTAGGGGTGCCCTAGCCTGAGCCGACGGGTGCCCTAGCCTGAGCCGACGGGTGCCCTAGCCTGAGGCTAGGGTAGCACTAGCCTTAGTCTAGCCTAGTGGTGCCCTAGCCTAAGCCTAGGGGTGCCCTAGCCTAAACCTAGGGGTGCCCTAGCCTGAGCCTAGGGATGCCCTAGCCCTAGGTTAGGGGAGCCCTAGACTTAGCCTAAGCCTATGGGTTCCCTAGCCTAAGCCTAGGGGTGCCCTATCCAAAGCCTAGGGGTGCCCTAGCCTAACCCGAGGGGTGCCCTAGCCTTAGGCTAGGGGAGCTTTAGCCTTAGCCTAATCCTAGGGGTACCCTAGCCTCAGCCTAGGGGTGCCTTAGCCTAAGCCTAGGGGTGCTCTAGCCTTAGGCTAGGGGAACCCTAGCCTTAGCCTAAGCCTAGGGGTGCCCTAGCCTAAGCCTAGGGGTGCCCTAGTCTGAGGCTAGGGGAGCCCTAGCTTTAGCCTAATCCTAGGGGTGCCTTAGCCAAAGCCTAAGGGTGCCCTAGCCTGAGCCTAGGGGTACCCTAGCCTAAGACTAGGGGTGCCCAAGCCTGAGCCTACGGGTGCCTTAGCCTGAGGCTAGGGGAGCACTAGCCTTAGTCTAGCCTAGGGGTGCCCTAGCCTGAGCCTAGGGGTGACCTAACCTGAGCCTAGGGGTGCCCTAGCCTGAGGCAAGGGGACCCTAGCCATAGCCTACGCCTAGGGGTGCACTAGCCTAAGCCTAGGGGTGCCATAGCCTGAGTCTAGGGGAGCCCTAGCCTTAGGCTAGGGGAGCCGTAGCCTTAGCCTAAGCCTAGGGGTGCCCTAGTTTAAGCCTAGGGGGGCCCTATCCAAAACCTCGGGGTGCCCCATCCTAAGCATAGGGGTGCACTAGCCTAAGCCTAGGGGTGCCATAGCCTAAGCTTACGGGTGCCTGAGCCTAAGCCTAGGCGTGCCCTGGCCTTAGTCTTGGGGAGTCCTAGCATTTGTCTAAGCCTAGGTGTGCCCTAGCTTAAGCCTAGGTGTGCCCTAGCCTAAGGCTAGGGGTGATCTCGCCTAAGCCTAGGGGTGCCCTATCCTTAGACTAGGGGAGCCCTAGCCTTAGCCTAAGCCTAGGGGTGCCCTACCCTAAGCTTAGGGGTGCCCTAGCCTAAGCCTAGGGTTGCCCTCGCCTAAGCCTAGGGGTGCTCTAGCCTTAGACTTGGGGAGCCTTAACCTTAGCCTAAGACTAGGGGTGCCCTAGCCTAAGCCTAGTGGTGCCCTAGCTTAAGCTTAGGGGTGCCCTAGAATAAGCCTAGGGGTGCCCTAGCTGAGGCTAGGGGAGCCATAGCCTTAGCCTAAACCTAGGGGTGCCCTATCCTGAGCCAAAGGGTGCCCTAGCCTGAGCCTACGGGTGCCCTAGCCTGAGGTTAGGGGAGCACTAGCCTTAGTCTAGCCAAGGGGTGCCCAAGCCTAAGCCTAGGAGTGCTCTAGCATAAGCCTAGGGGTTCCCTAGCCTGAGGCTAGGGGAGCCCTAGCCTTAGCCTAAACCTAGGGGTGCCCTAGCCTGAGCCTACGGGTGCCATAGCCTGAGGCTTGGGGAGCACTACCCTTAGTCTAGCCCAGGGGTGCCCTAGCCTGAGCCTAGCGGTGCCCTAGCCTGAGCCTAGGGGTGCCCTAGCCTGAGCCTAGGGGTGCCCTAGCCTTAGGGTAAGGGAGCCCTAGCCTTAGCCTAAGCCTAGGCGTGCCCTAGCCTAAGACTAGGGGTGCCCTAGCCTGAGCCTAGGGCTGCCCTAGCCTGAGGCTAGGGGAGCACTAGCCTTAGTCTAGCCTAGGGGTGCCCTAGCCTAAACCTAGGGGTGCCCTAGCCTAAACCTAGGGGTGCCCTAGCCTGAGGCTAGGGGAGCCCTAGCTTTAGCCTAAGCCTAGTGGTACCCTAGCCTCAGCCTAGGGGTGCCCTAGCCTAAGCCTAGGGGTGCCATTGCCAGAGCCTAGGGGTGCCCTAGCCTTAGGGTAGGGGAGCCCTAGCCTTAGCCTAAGCCTAGGGGTGCCCTAGCCTAAGACTAGGGGTGCCCTAGCCTAAGCCTAGGGGTGCCCTAGCCTGAGCCTAGGGGTGCCCTAACCTGAGCCTAGGGGTGCCCTAGCCTGAGCCTATTGGTGCCCTAGCCTGAGCCTACGGGTGCCCTAGCCTGAGGTTAGGGGAGCACTAGCCTTAGTCTAGCCAAGGGGTGCCCAAGCCTAAGCCTAGGAGTGCTCTAGCATAAGCCTAGGGGTTCCCTAGCCTGAGGCTAGGGGAGCCCTAGCCTTAGCCTAAACCTAGGGGTGCCCTAGCCTGAGCCTACGGGTGCCATAGCCTGAGGCTGGGGGAGCACTACCCTTAGTCTAGCCCAGGGGTGCCCTAGCCTAAGCCTTGCGGGGCCCTAGCCTGAGCCTAGGGGTGCCCTAGCCTGAGCCTAGGGTTGCCTTAGCCTTAGGCTAGGGGAGCCCTAGTCTAAGCCTAGGGATGCCCTAGCCTAAGCCTAGGGATGCCCTAGCCTAAGACTAGGGGTGCCCTAGTCTAAGCCTAGTGGTGCCCTAGCCAAAGCCAAGGGGTGCCCTTCCCTGAGCCTAGGGGTGCCCTAGCCTGAGCCTTGGGGTGCCCAAGCCTGAGGCTAGGGGAGCACTAGCCTTAGTCTAGCCTAGGGGTGCCCTAGCCTAAGCCTAGGGGTGCCCTAGCCTAAACCTAGGGGTGCCCTAGCCTGAGACTAGGGGTTCCATAGACCTAGGGTAGGGGAGCCCTAGACTTAGCCTAAGCCTATGGGTTCCCTAGCCTAAGCCTAGGGGTGCCCTAGCCAAAGCCTAGGGGTGCCCTAGCCTAAGCCTCGGGGTACCCTAGCCCAAGCAAAGGGTACCCTAGCCTGAGCCTAGGGGTGCCCTAACCTGAGCCTAGGGGTGCCCTAGCCTGAGGCTAGGTGAGCACTAGCCTTAGTCTAGCCTAGGGGTGACCTAGCCTAAGCCTATGGGTGCCCTAGCCTGAGCCTAGGGGTGCCCTAGCCTGAGCCTAGGGGTGCCCAAGCCTGAGCCTAGGGGTGCCCTAGCCTTAGGGTAGGGGAGGCATAGCCTTAGCCTAAGCCTAGGGGTATACTAGCCTAAGCCTAGGTGTGGCCTAGCCTAAGCCTAGGGGTGCCCTAGCCTGAGGCTAGGGGAACCCTAGCCTTAGCTTACGCCTATGGGTGCACTAGCCTGAGCATAGGGGTGTCCTAGCCTGAGCCTACGGGTACCCTAGCCTGAGGCTAGGAGAACACTAGCCTTAGTCTAGCCAAGGGGTGCCCTAGCCTAAGCCTAGGGGTGCCCTAGCCTGAGCCTAGGGGTGCCCTAACCTGAGCCTAGGGGTGCCCTAATCTTAGGGTAGGGGAGCCCTAGCCTTAGCCTAAGCCTAGGGGTGCCCTAGCCTAAGACTAGGGGTGCCCTAGCCTAAGCCTAGGGGTGCCCTAGCCAATGCCTAGGGGTGCCCTAGCCTGAGCCTAGGGGTGCCCTATCCTGAGCCTAGGGGTGCCCTAGCCTGAGGCTAGGGGGGCACTAGCCTTAGTCTAGCCTAGGGGTGCCCTAGCCTAAGCGTAGGGGTGCCCTAGCCTAAACCTAGGGGTGCCCTAACCTGAGCCTAGGGGTGCCCTAGCCTGAGCCTAGGGGTTCCATAGACCTAGTGTAGGGGAGCCCTAGACTTAGCCTAAGCCTATGGGTTCCCTAGCCTAAGCCTAGGGGTGCCCTAGCCTGAGCCTAAGGGTGCCCTAGCCTGAGCCTAGGGGTGCCCTAGCCTGAGCCGACTGGTTCCCTAGCCTGAGGCTAGGGGAGCACTAGCCTTAGTCTAGCCTAGGGGTGCCCTAGCCTAAGCCTAGGGGTGCCCTAGCCTACACCTAGGGGTGCCCTAGCCTGAGCCTAGGGATGCCCTAGCCTTAGGTTAGGGGAGCCCTAGACTTAGCCTAAGCCTATGGGTTCCCTAGCCTAAGCCTAGGGGTGCCCTAGCCAAAGCCTAGGGGTGCCCTAGCCTAAGCCGAGGGGTGCCCCAGCCTTAGGCTAGGGGAGCCTTAGCGTTAGCCTAAGCCTAGGTGTGCTCTAGCCTTAGGCTAGGGGAACCCTAGCCTTAGCCTAAGCCTAGGGGTGCCCTAGCCTAAGCCTAGGGGTGCCCTAGCCTGAGGCTAGGGGAGCCCTAGCTTTAGCCTAAGCCTAGGGGTGCCCTAGCCAAAGCCTAGGGGTGCCCTAGCCTGAGCCTAGGGGTGCCCTAGCCTGAGACTAGGGGTGCCCAAGCCTGAGCCTACGGGTGCCTTAGCCTGAGGCTAGGGGAGCACTAGCCTTAGTCTAGCCTAGGGGTGCCCTAGCCTAAGCCAAGGGTGCCCTAGCCTGAGCCTAGGGGTGACCTAACCTGAGCCTAGGGGTGCCCTACCCTGAGCCTAGAGGTGCCCCAGCCTTAGGGTAGGGGAGGCCTAACCTTAGCCGAAGCCTAGGGGTACCCTATCCTAAGCCTAGGGGTGCCCTAGCCTAAGCCTAGGGGTGCCCTATCCTGAGGCAAGGGGACCCTAGCCATAGCCTACGCCTAGGGGTGCACTAGCCTAAGCCTAGGGGTGCCATAGCCTGAGTCTAGGGGAGCCCTAGCCTTAGGCTAGGGGAACCGTGGCCTTAGCCTAAGCCTAGGGGTGCCCTAGTTTAAGCCTAGGGGGGCCCTATCCAAAACCTAGGGGTGCCCCATCCTAAGCCTTGGGGTGCACTAGCCTAAGCCTAGGGGTGCCATAGCCTAAGTTTACGGGTGCCTGAGCCTAAGCCTAGGGGTGCCCTAGCCTTAGTCTTGGGGAGCCCTAGCATTTGTCTAAGCCTAGGTGTGCCCTAGCTTAAGCCTAGGTGTGCCCTAGCCTAAGGTTAGGGGTGCCCTCGCCTAAGCCTAGGGGTGCCCTATCCTTAGACTAGGGGAGCCCTAGCCTTAGCCTAAGCCTAGGGGGGCCCTAGCCTAAGCTTAGGGGTGCCCTAGCCTAAGCCTAGGGTTGCCCTCGCCTAAGCCTAGGGGTGCTCTAGCCTTAGGCTTGGGGAGCCTTAACCTTAGCCTAAGACTAGGGTTGCCCTAGCCTAAGCCTAGTGGTGCCCTAGCTTAAGCTTAGGGGTGCCCTAGAATAAGCCTAGGGGTGCCCTAGCTGAGGCTAGGGGAGCCATAGCCTTAGCCTAAACCTAGGGGTGCCCTAGCCTGAGCCTAGGGGTTCCCTAGCCTGAGCCTACGGGTGCCCTAGCCTGAGGCTAGGGGAGCACTAGCCTTAGTCTAGCCAAGGGGTGCCCAAGCCTAAGCCTAGGGGTGCCCTAGCTGAGGCTAGGGGAGCCATGGCCTTAGCCTAAACCTAGGGGTGCCCTATCCTGAGCCAAAGGGTGCCCTAGCCTGAGCCTACGGGTGCCCTAGCCTGAGGTTAGGGGAGCACTAGCCTTAGTCTAGCCAAGGGGTGCCCAAGCCTAAGCCTAGGAGTGCTCTAGCATAAGCCTAGGGGTTCCCTAGCCTGAGGCTAGGGGAGCCCTAGCCTTAGCCTAAACCTAGGGGTGCCCTAGCCTGAGCCTACGGGTGCCATAGCCTGAGGCTTGGGGAGCACTACCCTTAGTCTAGCCCAGGGGTGCCCTAGCCTGAGCCTAGCGGTGCCCTAGCCTGAGCCTAGGGGTGCCCTAGCCTGAGCCTAGGGGTGCCCTAGCCTTAGGGTAAGGGAGCCCTAGCCTTAGCCTAAGCCTAGGCGTGCCCTAGCCTAAGACTAGGGGTGCCCTAGCCTGAGCCTAGGGGTGCCCTAGCCTGAGGCTAGGGGAGCACTAGCCTTAGTCTAGCCTAGGGGTGCCCTAGCCTAAACCTAGGGGTGCCCTAGCCTAAACCTAGGGGTGCCCTAGCCTGAGGCTAGGGGAGCCCTAGCTTTAGCCTAAGCCTAGGGGTACCCTAGCCTCAGCCTAGGGGTGCCCTAGCCTAAGCCTAGGGGTGCCATTGCCAGAGCCTAGGGGTGCCCTAGCCTTAGGGTAGGGGAGCCCTAGCCTTAGCCTAAGCCTAGGGGTGCCCTAGCCTAAGACTAGGGGTGCCCTAGCCTAAGCCTAGGGGTGCCCTAGCCTGAGCCTAGGGGTGCCCTAACCTGAGCCTAGGGGTGCCCTAGCCTGAGCCTATTGGTGCCCTAGCCTGAGCCTACGGGTGCCCTAGCCTGAGGTTAGGGGAGCACTAGCCTTAGTCTAGCCAAGGGGTGCCCAAGCCTAAGCCTAGGAGTGCTCTAGCATAAGCCTAGGGGTTCCCTAGCCTGAGGCTAGGGGAGCCCTAGCCTTAGCCTAAACCTAGGGGTGCCCTAGCCTGAGCCTACGGGTGCCATAGCCTGAGGCTGGGGGAGCACTACCCTTAGTCTAGCCCAGGGGTGCCCTAGCCTAAGCCTTGCGGGGCCCTAGCCTGAGCCTAGGGGTGCCCTAGCCTGAGCCTAGGGTTGCCTTAGCCTTAGGCTAGGGGAGCCCTAGTCTAAGCCTAGGGATGCCCTAGCCTAAGCCTAGGGATGCCCTAGCCTAAGACTAGGGGTGCCCTAGTCTAAGCCTAGTGGTGCCCTAGCCAAAGCCAAGGGGTGCCCTTCCCTGAGCCTAGGGGTGCCCTAGCCTGAGCCTTGGGGTGCCCAAGCCTGAGGCTAGGGGAGCACTAGCCTTAGTCTAGCCTAGGGGTGCCCTAGCCTAAGCCTAGGGGTGCCCTAGCCTAAACCTAGGGGTGCCCTAGCCTGAGACTAGGGGTTCCATAGACCTAGGGTAGGGGAGCCCTAGACTTAGCCTAAGCCTATGGGTTCCCTAGCCTAAGCCTAGGGGTGCCCTAGCCAAAGCCTAGGGGTGCCCTAGCCTAAGCCTCGGGGTACCCTAGCCCAAGCAAAGGGTACCCTAGCCTGAGCCTAGGGGTGCCCTAACCTGAGCCTAGGGGTGCCCTAGCCTGAGGCTAGGTGAGCACTAGCCTTAGTCTAGCCTAGGGGTGACCTAGCCTAAGCCTATGGGTGCCCTAGCCTGAGCCTAGGGGTGCCCTAGCCTGAGCCTAGGGGTGCCCAAGCCTGAGCCTAGGGGTGCCCTAGCCTTAGGGTAGGGGAGGCATAGCCTTAGCCTAAGCCTAGGGGTATACTAGCCTAAGCCTAGGTGTGGCCTAGCCTAAGCCTAGGGGTGCCCTAGCCTGAGGCTAGGGGAACCCTAGCCTTAGCTTACGCCTATGGGTGCACTAGCCTGAGCATAGGGGTGTCCTAGCCTGAGCCTAGGGGTGCCCTAATCTTAGGGTAGGGGAGCCCTAGCCTTAGCCTAAGCCTAGGGGTGCCCTAGCCTAAGACTAGGGGTGCCCTAGCCTAAGCCTAGGGGTGCCCTAGCCAATGCCTAGGGGTGCCCTAGCCTGAGCCTAGGGGTGCCCTATCCTGAGCCTAGGGGTGCCCTAGCCTGAGGCTAGGGGGGCACTAGCCTTAGTCTAGCCTAGGGGTGCCCTAGCCTAAGCGTAGGGGTGCCCTAGCCTAAACCTAGGGGTGCCCTAACCTGAGCCTAGGGGTGCCCTAGCCTGAGCCTAGGGGTTCCATAGACCTAGTGTAGGGGAGCCCTAGACTTAGCCTAAGCCTATGGGTTCCCTAGCCTAAGCCTAGGGGTGCCCTAGCCTGAGCCTAAGGGTGCCCTAGCCTGAGCCTAGGGGTGCCCTAGCCTGAGCCGACTGGTTCCCTAGCCTGAGGCTAGGGGAGCACTAGCCTTAGTCTAGCCTAGGGGTGCCCTAGCCTAAGCCTAGGGGTGCCCTAGCCTACACCTAGGGGTGCCCTAGCCTGAGCCTAGGGATGCCCTAGCCCTAGGTTAGGGGAGCCCTAGACTTAGCCTAAGCCTATGGGTTCCCTAGCCTAAGCCTAGGGGTGCCCTAGCCAAAGCCTAGGGGTGCCCTAGCCTAAGCCGAGGGGTGCCCCAGCCTTAGGCTAGGGGAGCCTTAGCGTTAGCCTAAGCCTAGGTGTGCTCTAGCCTTAGGCTAGGGGAACCCTAGCCTTAGCCTAAGCCTAGGGGTGCCCTAGCCTAAGCCTAGGGGTGCCCTAGCCTGAGGCTAGGGGAGCCCTAGCTTTAGCCTAAGCCTAGGGGTGCCCTAGCCAAAGCCTAGGGGTGCCCTAGCCTGAGCCTAGGGGTGCCCTAGCCTGAGACTAGGGGTGCCCAAGCCTGAGCCTACGGGTGCCTTAGCCTGAGGCTAGGGGAGCACTAGCCTTAGTCTAGCCTAGGGGTGCCCTAGCCTAAGCCAAGGGTGCCCTAGCCTGAGCCTAGGGGTGACCTAACCTGAGCCTAGGGGTGCCCTACCCTGAGCCTAGAGGTGCCCCAGCCTTAGGGTAGGGGAGGCCTAACCTTAGCCGAAGCCTAGGGGTACCCTATCCTAAGCCTAGGGGTGCCCTAGCCTAAGCCTAGGGGTGCCCTATCCTGAGGCAAGGGGACCCTAGCCATAGCCTACACCTAGGGGTGCACTAGCCTAAGCCTAGGGGTGCCATAGCCTGAGTCTAGGGGAGCCCTAGCCTTAGGCTAGGGGAACCGTGGCCTTAGCCTAAGCCTAGGGGTGCCCTAGTTTAAGCCTAGGGGGGCCCTATCCAAAACCTAGGGGTGCCCCATCCTAAGCCTAGGGGTGCACTAGCCTAAGCCTAGGGGTGCCATAGCCTAAGTTTACGGGTGCCTGAGCCTAAGCCTAGGGGTGCCCTAGCCTTAGTCTTGGGGAGCCCTAGCATTTGTCTAAGCCTAGGTGTGCCCTAGCTTAAGCCTAGGTGTGCCCTAGCCTAAGGTTAGGGGTGCCCTCGCCTAAGCCTAGGGGTGCCCTATCCTTAGACTAGGGGAGCCCTAGCCTTAGCCTAAGCCTAGGGGGGCCCTAGCCTAAGCTTAGGGGTGCCCTAGCCTAAGCCTAGGGTTGCCCTCGCCTAAGCCTAGGGGTGCTCTAGCCTTAGGCTTGGGGAGCCTTAACCTTAGCCTAAGACTAGGGTTGCCCTAGCCTAAGCCTAGTGGTGCCCTAGCTTAAGCTTAGGGGTGCCCTAGAATAAGCCTAGGGGTGCCCTAGCTGAGGCTAGGGGAGACATAGCCTTAGCCTAAACCTAGGGGTGCCCTAGCCTGAGCCTAGGGGTTCCCTAGCCTGAGCCTACGGGTGCCCTAGCCTGAGGCTAGGGGAGCACTAGCCTTAGTCTAGCCAAGGGGTGCCCAAGCCTAAGCCTAGGAGTGCCCTAGCATAAGCCTAGGGGTTCCCTAGCCTGAGGCTAGGGAAGCCCTAGCCTTAGCCTACGCCTATCGGTGCACTAGCCTGAGCCTAGGGGTGCCCTAGCCTGAGCCAACGGGTGCCCTAGCCTGAGGCTAGGGGAGCACTAGCCTTAGTCTGGCCAAGGGGTGCCCTAGCCTAAGCCTAGGGGTGCCCTAGCCTGAGCCTAGGGGTGCCCTAACCTGAGCCTAGGGGTGCCCTAACCTTAGGGTAGGGGAGCCCTAGCCTTAGCCTAAGCCTACGGGTGCCCTAGCCTAAGACTAGGGGTGCCCTAGCCTAAGCCTAGGGGTGCCCTAGCTAAAGCCTAGGGGTGCCCTAGCCTGAGCCTAGGGGTGCCCTATCCTGAGCCTAGGGGTGCCGTAGCCTGAGGCTAGGGGAGCACTACCCTTAGTCTAGCCTAGGGGTGCCCTAGCCTAAGCCTAGGGGTGCCCTAGCCTAAACCTAGGGGTGCCCTAGCCTGAGCCTAGGGGTGCCCTAGCCTGAGCCTAGGGGTTCCATAGACCTAGGGTAGGGGAGCCCAAGACTTAGCCTAAGCCTATGGGTTCCCTAGCCTAAGCCTAGGGGTGCCCTAGCCTGAGCCTAAGGGTGCCCTAGCCTGAGCCTTGGGGTGCCCTAGCCTGAGCCGACGGGTGCCCTAGCCTGAGGCTAGGGTAGCACTAGCCTTAGTCTAGCCTAGGGGTGCCCTAGCCTAAGCCTAGGGGTGCCCTAGCCTACACCTAGGGGTGCCCTAGCCTGAGCCTAGGGATGCCCTAGCCCTAGGTTAGGGGAGCCCTAGACTTAGCCTAAGCCTATGGGTTCCCAAGCCTAAGCCTAGGGGTGCCCTAGCCAAAGCCTAGGGGTGCCCTAGCCTAAGCCGAGGGGTGCCCCAGCCTTAGGCTAGGGGAGCCTTAGCCTTAGCCTAAGCCTAGGTGTGCTCTAGCCTTAGGCTAGGGGAACCCTAGCCTTAGCCTAAGCCTAGGGGTGCCCTAGCCTAAGCCTAGGGGTGCCCTAGCCTGAGGCTAGGGGAGCCCTAGCTTTAGCCTAAGCCTAGGGGTTCCCTAGCAAAAGCCTAGGGGTGCCCTAGCCTGAGCCTAGGGGTGCCCTAGCCTGAGACTAGGGGTGCCCAAGCCTGAGCCTACGGGTGCCTTAGCCTTAGGGTAGGGGAGGCCTAACCTTAGCCGAAGCCTAGGGGTACCCTATCCTAAGCCTAGGGGTGCCCTAGCCTAAGCCTAGGGGTGCCCTATCCTGAGGCAAGGGGACCCTAGCCATAGCCTACGCCTAGGGGTGCACTAGCCTAAGCCTAGGGGTGCCATAGCCTGAGTCTAGGGGAGCCCTAGCCTTAGGCTAGGGGAACCGTAGCCTTAGCCTAAGCCTAGGGGTGCCCTAGTTTAAGCCTAGGGGGGCCCTATCCAAAACCTAGGGGTGCCCCATCCTAAGCCTAGGGGTGCACTAGCCTAAGCCTAGGGGTGCCATAGCCTAAGTTTACAGGTGCCTGAGCCTAAGCCTAGGGGTGCCCTAGCCTTAGTCTTGGGGAGCCCTAGCATTTGTCTAAGCCTAGGTGTGCCCTAGCTTAAGCCTAGGTGTGCCCTAGCCTAAGGTTAGGGGTGCCCTCGCCTAAGCCTAGGGGTGCCCTATCCTTAGACTAGGGGAGCCCTAGCCTTAGCCTAAGCCTAGGGGGGCCCTAGCCTAAGCTTAGGGGTGCCCTAGCCTAAGCCTAGGGTTGCCCTCGCCTAAGCCTAGGCGTGCTCTAGCCTTAGGCTTGGGGAGCCTTAACCTTAGCCTAAGACTAGGGTTGCCCTAGCCTAAGCCTAGTGGTGCCCTAGCTTAAGCTTAGGGGTGCCCTAGAATAAGCCTAGGGGTGCCCTAGCTGAGGCTAGGGGAGCCATAGCCTTAGCCTAAACCTAGGGGTGCCCTAGCCTGAGCCTAGGGGTGCCCTAGCCTGAGCCTACGGGTGCCCTAGCCTGAGGCTAGGGGAGCACTAGCCTTAGTCTAGCCAAGGGGTGCCCAAGCCTAAGCCTAGGAGTGCCCTAGCATAAGCCTAGGGGTTCCCTAGCCGGAGGCTAGGGAAGCCCTAGCCTTAGCCTACGCCTATCGGTGCACTAGCCTGAGCCTAGGGGTGCCCTAGCCTGAGCCTACGGGTGCCCTAGCCTGAGGCTAGGGGAGCACTAGCCTTAGTCTGGCCAAGGTGTGCCCTAGCCTAAGCCTAGGGGTGCCCTAGCCTGAGCCTAGGGTTGCCCTAACCTGAGCCTAGGGGTGCCCTAACCTTAGGGTAGGGGAGCCCTAGCCTTAGCCTAAGGCTACGGGTGCCCTAGCCTAAGACTAGGGGTGCCCTAGCCTAAGCCTAGGGGTGCCCTAGCTAAAGCCTAGGGGTGCCCTATCCTGAGCCTAGGGGTGCCGTAGCCTGAGGCTAGGGGAGCACTAGCCTTAGTCTAGCCTAGGGGTGCCCTAGCCTAAGCCTAGGGGTGCCCTAGCCTAAACCTAGGGGTGCCCTAGCCTGAGCCTAGGGGTGCCCTAGCCTGAGCCTAGGGGTTCCATAGACCTAGGGTAGGGGAGCCCAAGACTTAGCCTAAGCCTATGGGTTCCCTAGCCTAAGCCTAGGGGTGCCCTAGCCTGAGTCTAAGGGTGCCCTAGCCTGAGCCTAGGGGTGCCCTAGCCTGAGCCGACGGGTGCCCTAGACTGAGGCTAGGGTAGCACTAGCCTTAGTCTAGCTTAGGGGTGCCCTAGCCTAAGCCTAGGGGTGCCCTAGCCTAAACCTAGGGGTGCCCTAGCCTGAGCCTAGGGATGCCCTAGCCCTAGGTTAGGGGAGCCCTAGACTTAGCCTAAGCCTAGGGGTGCCCTAGCCTAAGCCTAGGGGTGCCCTAGCCAAAGCCTAGGGGTGCCCTAGCCTAAGCCGAGGGGTGCCCTAGCCTTAGGCTAGGGGAGCTTTAGCCTTAGCCTAATCCTAGGGGTACCCTAGCCTCAGCCTAGGGGTGCCTTAGCCTAAGCCTAGGGGTGCTCTAGCCTTAGGCTAGGGGAACCCTAGCCTTAGCCTAAGCCTAGGGGTACCCTAGCCTAAGCCTAGGGGTGCCCTAGCCTGAGGCTAGGGGAGCCCTAGCTTTAGCCTAAGCCTAGGGGTGCCTTAGCCAAAGCCTAAGGGTGCCCTAGCCTGAGCCTAGGGGTGCCCTAGCCTGAGACTAGGGGTGCCCAAGCCTGAGCCTACGGGTGCCTTAGCCTGAGGCTAGGGGAGCACTAGCCTTAGTCTAGCCTAGGGGTGCCCTAGCCTGAGCCTAGGGGTGACCTAACCTGAGCCTAGGGGTGCCCTAGCCTGAGCCTAGAGGTGCCCCAGCTTTAGGGTAGGGGAGGCCTAACCTTGGCCGAAGCCTAGGGGTACCCTAGCCTAAGCCTAGGGGTGCCCTAGCCTAAGCCTAGGGGTGCCCTAGCCTGAGGCAAGGGGACCCTAGCCATAGCCTACGCATAGGGGTGCACTAGCCTAAGCCTAGGGGTGCCATAGCCTGAGTCTAGGGGAGCCCTAGCCTTAGGCTAGGGGAGCCGTAGCCTTAGCCTAAGCCTAGAGGTGCCCTAGTTTAAGCCTAGGGGGCCCTATCCAAAACCTAGGGGTGCCCCATCCTAAGCCTAGGGGTGCACTAGCCTAAGCCTAGGGGTGCCATAGCCTAAGCTTACGGGTGCCTGAGCCTAAGCCTAGGCGTGCCCTAGCCTTAGTCTTGGGGAGTCCTAGCATTTGTCTAAGCCTAGGTGTGCCCTAGCTTAAGCCTAGGTGTGCCCTAGCCTAAGGCTAGGGGTGCCCTCGCCTAAGCCTAGGGGTGCCCTATCCTTAGACTAGGGGAGCCCTAGCCTTAGCCTAAGCCTAGGGGTGCCCTACCCTAAGCTTAGGGGTGCCCTAGCCTAAGCCTAGGGTTGCCCTCGCCTAAGCCTAGGGGTGCTCTAGCCTTAGACTTGGGGAGCCTTAACCTTAGCCTAAGACTAGGGGTGCCCTAGCCTAAGCCTAGTGGTGCCCTAGCTTAAGCTTAGGGGTGCCCTAGAATAAGCCTAGGGGTGCCCTAGCTGAGGCTAGGGGAGCCATAGCCTTAGCGTAAACCTAGGGGTGCCCTAGCCTGAGCCTAAGGGTGCCCTAGCCTGAGCCTACGGGTGCCCTAGCCTGAGGTTAGGGGAGCACTAGCCTTAGTCTAGCCAAGGGGTGCCCAAGCCTAAGCCTAGGAGTGCCCTAGCATAAGCCTAGGGGTTCCCTAGCCTGAGGCTAGGGGAGCCCTAGCCTTAGCCTAAACCTAGGTTTGCCCTAGCCTGAGCCTACGGGTGCCATAGCCTGAGGCTGGGGGAGCACTACCCTTAGTCTAGCCCAGGGGTGCCCTAGCCTAAGCCTAGCGGTGCCCTAGCCTGAGCCTAGGGGTGCCCTAGCCTGAGCCTAGGGTTGCCTTAGCCTTAGGCTAGGGGAGCCCTAGCCTTAGCCTAAGCCTAGGGATGCCCTAGCCTAAGACTAGGGGTGCCCTAGTCTAAGCCTAGTGGTGCCCTAGCCAAAGCCAAGGGGTGCCCTTGCCTGAGCCTAGGGGTGCCCTAGCCTGAGCCTAGGGGTGCCCGAGCCTGAGGCTAGGGGAGCACTAGCCTTAGTCTAGCCTAGGGGTGCCCTAGCCTAAGCCTAGGGGTGCCCTAGCCTAAACCTAGGGGTGCCCTAGCCTGAGCCTAGGGGTTCCATAGACCTAGGGTAGGGGAGCCCTAGACTTAGCCTAAGCCTATGGGTTCCCTAGCCTAAGCCTAGGGGTGCCCTAGCCAAAGCCTAGGGGTGCCCTAGCCTAAGCCTCGGGGTACCCTAGCCCAAGCAAAGGGTGCCCTAGCCTGAGCCTAGGGGTGACCTAACCTGAGCCTAGGGGTGCCCTAGCCTGAGGCTAGGTGAGCACTAGCCTTAGTCTAGCCTAGGGGTGACCTAGCCTAAGCCTATGGGTGCCCTAGCCTGAGCCTAGGGGTGCCCTAGCCTGAGCCTAGGGGTGCCCAAGCCTGAGCCTAGGGGTGCCCTAGCCTTAGGGTAGGGGAGGCATAGCCTTAGCCTAAGCCTAGGGGTATACTAGCCTAAGCCTAGGTGTGGCCTAGCCTAAGCCTAGGGGTGCCCTAGCCTGAGGCTAGGGGAACCCTAGCCTTAGCCTACGCCTATGGGTGCACTAGCCTGAGCATAGGGGTGTCCTAGCCTGAGCCTACGGGTACCCTAGCCTGAGGCTAGGGGAGCACTAGCCTTAGTCTAGCCAAGGGGTGCCCTAGCCTAAGCCTAGGGGTGCCCTAGCCTGAGCCTAGGGGTGCCCTAACCTGAGCCTAGGGGTGCCCTAATCTTAGGGTAGGGGAGCCCTAGCCTTAGCCTAAGCCTAGGGGTGCCCTAGCCTAAGACTAGGGGTGCCCTAGCCTAAGCCTAGGGGTGCCCTAGCCAATGCCTAGGGGTGCCCTAGCCTGAGCCTAGGGGTGCCCTATCCTGAGCCTAGGGGTGCCCTAGCCTGAGGCTAGGGGAGCACTAGCCTTAGTCTAGCCTAGGGGTGCCATAGCCTAAGCCTAGGGGTGCCCTAGCCTAAACCTAGGGGTGCCCTAACCTGAGCCTAGGGGTGCCCTAGCCTGAGCCTAGGGGTTCCATAGACCTAGTGTAGGGGAGCCCTAGACTTAGCCTAAGCCTATGGGTTCCCTAGCCTAAGCCTAGGGGTGCCCTAGCCTGAGCCTAAGGGTGCCCTAGCCTGAGCCTAGGGGTGCCCTAGCCTGAGCCGACTGGTTCCCTAGCCTGAGGCTAGGGGAGCACTAGCCTTAGTCTAGCCTAGGGGTGCCCTAGCCTAAGCCTAGGGGTGCCCTAGCCTACACCTAGGGGTGCCCTAGCCTGAGCCTAGGGATGCCCTAGCCCTAGGTTAGGGGAGCCCTAGACTTAGCCTAAGCCTAAGGGTTCCCTAGCCTAAGCCTAGGGGTGCCCTAGCCAAAGCCTAGGGGTGCCCTAGCCTAAGCCGAGGGGTGCCCCAGCCTTAGGCTAGGGGAGCCTTAGCCTTAGCCTAAGCCTAGGTGTGCTCTAGCCTTAGGCTAGGGGAACCCCAGCCTTAGCCTAAGCCTAGGGGTGCCCTAGCCTAAGCCTAGGGGTGCCCTAGCCTGAGGCTAGGGGAGCCCTAGCTTTAGCCTAAGCCTAGGGGTGCCCTAGCCAAAGCCTAGGGGTGCCCTAGCCTGAGCCTAGGGGTGCCCTAGTCTGAGACTAGGGGTGCCCAAGCCTGAGCCTACGGGTGCCTTAGGCTGAGGCTAGGGGAGCACTCGCCTTAGTCTAGCCTAGGGGTGCCCTAGCCTAAGCCAAGGGTGCCCTAGCCTGAGCCTAGGGGTGACCTAACCTGAGCCGAGGGGTGCCCTAGCCTGAGCCTAGAGGTGCCCCAGCCTTAGGGTAGGGGAGGCCTAACCTTAGCCGAAGCCTAGGGGTACCCTATCCTAAGCCTAGGGGTGCCCTAGCCTAAGCCTAGGGGTGCCCTATCCTGAGGCAAGGGGACCCTAGCCATAGCCTACGCCTAGGGGTGCACTAGCCTAAGCCTAGGGGTGCCATAGCCTGAGTCTAGGGGAGCCCTAGCCTTAGGCTAGGGGAACCGTAGCCTTAGCCTAAGCCTAGGGGTGCCCTAGTTTAAGCCTAGGGGGGCCCTATCCAAAACCTAGGGGTGCCCCATCCTAAGCCTAGGGGTGCACTAGCCTAAGCCTAGGGGTGCCATAGCCTAAGCTTACGGGTGCCTGAGCCTAAGCCTAGGGGTGCCCTAGCCTTAGTCTTGGGGAGCCCTAGCATTTTTCTAAGCCTAGGTGTGCCCTAGCTTAAGCCTAGGTGTGCCCTAGCCTAAGGTTAGGGGTGCCCTCGCCTAAGCCTAGGGGTGCCCTATCCTTAGACTAGGGGAGCCCTAGCCTTAGCCTAAGCCTAGGGGGGCCCTAGCCTAAGCTTAGGGGTGCCCTAGCCTAAGCCTAGGGTTGCCCTCGCCTAAGCCTAGGGGTGCTCTAGCCTTAGGCTTGGGGAGCCTTAACCTTAGCCTAAGACTAGGGGTGCCCTAGCCTAAGCCTAGTGGTGCCCTAGCTTAAGCTTAGGGGTGCCCTAGAATAAGCCTAGGGGTGCCCTAGCTGAGGCTAGGGGAGCCATAGCCTTAGCCTAAACCTAGGGGTGCCCTAGCCTGAGCCTAGGGGTGCCCTAGCCTGAGCCTACGGGTGCCCTAGCCTGAGGCTAGGGGAGCACTAGCCTTAGTCTAGCCAAGGGGTGCCCAAGCCTAAGCCTAGGAGTGCCCTAGCATAAGCGTAGGGGTTCCCTAGCCTGAGGCTAGGGAAGCCCTAGCCTTAGCCTAAACCTAGGGGTGCCCTAGCCTGAGCCTACGGGTGCCATAACCTGAGGCTGGGGGAGTACTACCCTTAGTCTAGCCCAGGGGTGCCCTAGCCTAAGCCAAGCAGTGCCCTAGCCTGAGCCTAGGGGTGCCCTAGCCTGAGCCTAGAGGTGCCCTAGCCTTAGGGTAGGGGAGCCCTAGCCTTAGCCTAAGCCTAGGGATGCCCTAGCCTAAGACTAGGGGTGCTCTAGCCTTAGACTTGGGGAGCCTTAACCTTAGCCTAAGACTAGGGGTGCCCTAGCCTAAGCCTAGTGGTGCCCTAGCTTAAGCTTAGGGGTGCCCTAGAATAAGCCTAGAGGTGCCCTAGCTGAGGCTAGGGGAGCCATAGCCTTAGCCTAAACCTAGGGGTGCCCTAGCCTGAGCCTAAGGGTGCCCTAGCCTGAGCCTACGGGTGCCCTAGCCTGAGGTTAGGGGAGCACTAGCCTTAGTCTAGCCAAGGGGTGCCCAAGCCTAAGCCTAGGAGTGCCCTAGCATAAGCCTAGGGGTTCCCTAGCCGGAGGCTAGGGGAGCCCTAGCCTTAGCCTAAACCTAGCGGTGCCCTAGCCTGAGCCTACGGGTGCCATAGCCTGAGGCTGGGGGAGCACTACCCTTAGTCTAGCCCAGGGGTGCCCTAGCCTAAGCCTAGCGGTGCCCTAGCCTGAGCCTAGGGGTGCCCTAGCCTGAGCCTAGGGTTGCCCTAGCCTTAGGCTAGGGGAGCCCTAGCCTTAGCCTAAGCCTAGGGATGCCCTAGCCTAAGACTAGGGGTGCCCTAGTCTAAGCCTAGTGGTGCCCTAGCCAAAGCCAAGGGGTGCCCTTGCCTGAGCCTAGGGGTGCCCTAGCCTGAGGCTAGGGGTGCCCGAGCCTGAGGCTAGGGGAGCACTAGCCTTAGTCTAGCCTAGGGGTGCCCTAGCCTAAGCCTAGGGGTGCCCTAGCCTAAACCTAGGGGTGCCCTAGCCTGAGCCTAGGGGTTCCCTAGCCTGAGCCTAGGGGTTCCATAGACCTAGGGTAGGGGAGCCCTAGACTTAGCCTAAGCCTATGGGTTCCCTAGCCTAAGCCTAGGGGTGCCCTAGCCAAAGCCTAGGGGTGCCCTAGCCTAAGCCTCGGGGTACCCTAGCCCAAGCAAAGGGGTGCCCTAGCCTGAGCCTAGGGGTGCCCTAACCTGAGCCTAGGGGTGCCCTAGCCTGAGGCTAGGTGAGCACTAGCCTTAGTCTAGCCTAGGGGTGACCTAGCCTAAGCCTATGGGTGCCCTAGCCTGAGCCTAGGGGTGCCCTAGCCTGAGCCTAGGGGTGCCCAAGCCTGAGCCTAGGGGTGCCCTAGCCTTAGGGTAGGGGAGGCATAGCCTTAGCCTAAGCCTAGGGGTATACTAGCCTAAGCCTAGGTGTGGCCTAGCCCAAGCCTAGGGGTGCCCTAGCCTGAGGCTAGGGGAACCCTAGCCTTAGCCTACGCCTATGGGTGCAATAGCCTGAGCCTAGGTGTGTCCTAGCCTGAGCCTACGGGTACCCTAGCCTGAGGCTAGGGGAGCACTAGCCTTAATCTAGCCATGGGGTGCCCTAGCCTAAGCCTAGGGGTGCCCTAGCCTGAGCCTAGGGGTGCCCTAACCTGAGCTTAGGGGTGCCCTAATCTTAGGGTAGGGGAGCCCTAGCCTTATCCTAAGCCTAGGGGAGCCCTAGCCTAAGACTAGGGGTGCCCTAGCCTAAGCCTAGGGTTGCCCTAGCCAAAGCCTAGGGGTGCCCTAGCCTGAGCCTAGGGGTGCCCTATCCTGAGCCCAGGGGTGCCCTAGCGTGAGGCTAGGGGAGCACTAGCCTTAGTCTAGCCTAGGGGTGCCCTAGCCTAAGCCTAGGGGTGCCCTAGCCTAAACCTAGGGGTGCCCTAGCCTGAGCCTAGGGGTGCCATAGCTTGAGCCGACGGGTGCCCTAGCCTGAGGCTAGGGGAGCACTAGCCTTAGTCTAGCCTAGGGGTGCCCTAGCCTAAGCCTAGGGGTGCCCTAGCCTAAACCTAGGGGTGCCCTAGCCTGAGCCTAGGGATGCCCTAGCCCTAGGTTAGGGGAGCCCTAGACTTAGCCTAAGCCTATGGGTTCCCTAGCCTAAGCCTAGGGGTGCCCTAGCCAAAGCCTAGGTGTGCCCTAGCCTAAGCCGAGGGGTGCCCTAGCCTTAGGCTAGGGGAGCCCTAGCCTTAGCCTAAGCCTAGGGGTACCCTACCTCAGCCCAGGGGTGCCTTAGCCTAAGCCTAGGAGTGCTCTAGCCTTAGGCTAGGGGAACCCTAGCCTTAGCCTAAGCCTAGGGGTGCCCTAGCCTAATCCTAGGGGTGCCCTAACCTGAGGCTAGGGGAGCCCTAGCTTTAGCCTAAGCCTAGGGGTGCCCTAGCCAAAGCCTAGGGGTGCCCTAGCCTGAGCCTAGGGGTGCCCTAGCCTGAGCCTAGGGGTGCCCAAGCCTGAGCCTACGGGTGCCTTAGCCTGAGGCTAGGGGAGCACTAGCCTTAGTCTAGCCTAGAGGTGCCCTAGCCTAAGCCTAGGGGTGCCCTAGCCTGAGCCTAGGGGTGACCTAACCTGAGCCTAGGGGTGCCCTAGCCTAAGCCTAGGGGTGCCCCAGTTTTAGGGTAGGGGAGGCCTAACCTTAGCATAAGCCTACGGGTACCCTACCTAAGCCTAGGGGTGCCCTAGTTTAAGCCTAGGGGTGCCCTAGCCTGAGCCTAGGGGTGCCCTAGCCTAAGCCTAGGGGTGCACTAGGCTAAGCCTAGGGGTGCCATAGCGTAAGCTTACGGGTGCCTTAGCCTAAGCCTAGGGGTGCCCTAGCCTTAGTCTAGGGGAGCCCTAGCATTAGCCTAAGCTTAGGTGTGCTCTAGCCTAAGCCCAGGGGTGCCCTAGCCTAAGCCTAGGGGTGCCCTCGCATAAGCCTCGGGCTACCCTAGCCTAAGCCTAGGGGTGCCCTATCCTTAGACTAGGGGAGCACTAGCCTTAGCATAAGCCTATGGGTGCCCTAGTATAAGCCTATGGGTGCCTAGGCTAAGCCTAGGGGTGCCCTAGCCTAAGCCTAGTGTTGCCCTAGCCTAAGCCTAGGGGTGCCCTAGCATAAGCCTTGGAGTGCCCTAGCCTGAGGCTAGGGGAGCCCTAGCCTTAGCCTAAACCTAGGGGTGCCCTAGCCTGAGCCTACGGGTGCCCTAGCCTGAGGCTAGGTGAGCATTAGCCTTAGTCTAGCCAAGGGGTGCCCTAGCCTAAGCCTAGGGATGCCCTAGCCTAAGAATAGGGGTGCCCTATCCTAAGCCTAGGGGTGCCCTAGCCTAAGCCTAGGGGTGCCCTAGCATAAGCCTAGGGGTGCCCTAGCCTGAGGCTAGGGGAGCCCTAGCCTTAGCCTAAACCTAGGGGTGCCCTCACCTGAGCCTACGGGTGCCCTAGCCTGAGGCTGGGGGAGCAGTACCCTTAGTCTAGCCAAGGGGTGCCCTAGCCTAAGCCTAGCGGTGCCCTAGCCTGAGCCTAGGGGTGCCCTAGCCTGAGCCTAGGGTTGCCCTAGCCTTAGGGTAGGGGAGCCCTAGCCTTAGCCTAAGCCTAGGGGTGCCCTAGCCTAAGACTAGGGGTGCCCTAGCCTAAGCCTAGGGGTGCCCTAGCCAAAGACTAGGGGTGCCCTAGCCTGAGCCTAGGGGTGCCCTAGCCTGAGCCTACGGGTGCCCTAGCCTGAGGCTGGGGGAGCACTAGCCTTAGTCTAGCCTAGGGATGCCCTAGCCTAAGCCTAGCGGTGCCCTAGCCTGAGCCTAGGGGTGCCCTAGCCTGAGCCTAGGGGTGCCCTAGCCTTATGTAGGGGAGCCCTAGCCTTAGCCTAAGCCTAGGGGTGCCCTAGCCTAAGACTAGGGGTGCCCTAGCCTAAGCCTAGGGGTGCCCTAGCCTAAATCTAGGGGTGCCCTAGCCTGAGCCTAGGGGTGCCCTAGCCTGAGCCTAGGGGTTCCATAGACCTAGGGTAGGGGAGCCCTAGACTTAGCCTAAGCCTATGGGTTCCCTAGCCTAAGCCTAGGGGTGCCCTAGCCAAAGCCTAGGGGTGCCCTAGCCTGAGCCTAGGGGTGCCCTAGTCTGAGCCAACGGGTGCCCTAGCCTGAGGCTAGGGGAGCACTAGCCTTAGTCTAGCCTAGGGGTGCCCTAGCCAAAGCCTAGGGGTGCCCTAGCCTGAGCCTAGGGGTGCCCTAGTCTGAGCCAACGGGTGCCCTAGCCTGAGGCTAGGGGAGCACTAGCCTTAGTCTAGCCTAGGGGTGCCCTAGCCTAAGCCTAGCGGTGCCCTAGCCTGAGCCTAGGGGTGCCCTAGCCTGAGCCTAGGGGTGCCCTAACCTTAGGGGAGGGGTGCCCTAGCCTAAGCCTAGGGGTGCCCTAACCAAAGTCAAAGGGTGCCCTAGCCTGAGCCTAGGGGTGCCCTAGCCTGAGACTAGGGGTGCCCGAACCTGAGGCTAGGGGAGCACTAGCCTTAGTCTAGCCTAGGGGTGCCCTAACCTAAGCCTAGGGGTGCCCTAGCCTAAACCTAGGGGTGCCCTAGCCTGAGCCTAGGGGTTCCATAGTCCTAGGGTAGGGGAGCCCTAGACTTAGCCTAAGCCTATGGGTTCCCTAGTCTAAGCCTAGGGGTGCCCTAGCCAAAGCCTAGGGGTGCCTTAGCCTGAGCCTAGGGGTGCCCTAGCCTGAGCCTAGGGGTGCCCTAGCCTGAGCCGACGGTTCCCCTAGCCTGAGGCTAGGGGAGCACTAACCTTAGTCTAGCCTAGGGGTGCCCTAGCGTAAGCCTAGGGGTGCCCTAGCCTAAACCTAGGGGTGCCCTAGCCTGAGCCTAGGGATGCCCTAGCCCTAGGTTAGGGGAGCCCTAGACTTAGCCTAAGCCTATGGGTTCCCTAGCCTAAGCCTAGGGGTGCCCTAGCCAAAACCTAGGGGTGCCCTAGCCTAAACCGGGGGGTGCCCTAGCCTTAGGCTAGGGGAGCCTTATCCTTAGCCTAAGCCTAGGGGTACCCTAGCTTCAGCCTAGGGGTGCCTTAGCTTAAGCCTAGGGGTGCTCTAGCCTTAGGCTAGGGGAGCCTTAACTTTAGCCTAAGACTAGGGGTGTCCTAACCTAAGCCTATTGGTGCCCTAGCTTAAGACTAGGGGTGCCCTAGCATAAGCCTAGGGGTGCCCTAGCCTTAGCCTAAGCCTAGGGGTTCCCTAGCCTAAGCCTAGGTGTGCCCTAGCCTGAGCCTAGGGGTGCCCTAGCCTAAGCCGGGGGGTGCCCTAGCCTTAAGCTAGGGGAGCCCTATCCTTAGCCTAAGCCTAGGGGTACCCTAGCCTCAGCCTATGGGTGCCTTAGCCTAAGCCTAGGGGTGCTCTAGCCTTAGGCTAGGGGAGCCTTAACTTTAGCCTAAGACTAGGGGTGTCCTAGCCTAAGCCTAGTGGTGCCCTAGCTTAAGACTAGGGGTGCCCTAGCATAAGCCTAGGGGTGCCCTAGCCTTAGCCTAAGCCTAGGGGTGCCCTAGCCTGAGCCTAGGGGTGCCCTAGCCTGAGCCTAGAGGTGCCCCAGCCTTAGGGTAGGGGAGGCCTAGCCTTAGCCTAAGCCTAGGGGTACCCTAGCCTAAGCCTAGGGGTGCCCTAGTTTAAGCCTAGGGGTGCCCTAGCCTAAGACTAGGGGTGCCCTAGCCTAAGCCTAGGGGTGCACTAGCCTAAGCCTAGGGGTGCCATAGCCTAAGCTTACGGGGGCCTTAGCCTAAGCCTAGGGGTGCCCTCGCCTAAGCCTCGGGCTACCCTAGCCTAAGCCTAGGGGTGCCCTAGCCTAAGACTAGGGGTGCCCTAGCCTAAGACTAGGGTTGCCCTAGCCCGAGCCTAGGGATGACCTAGCCCTAGGTTAGGGGAGCCCTAGACTTAGCCTAAGCATATGGGTTCCCTAGCCTAAGCCTAGGGGTGCCCTAGCCAAAGCCTAGGGGTGACCTAGCGTAAGCCGAGGGGTGCCATAGGCTTAGGCTAGGGGAGCCCTAGCCTTAGCCTAAGCCTAGGGGTACCCTAGCCTCAGCCTAGGGGTGCCTTAGCCTAAGCCTAGGGGTGCTCTAGCCTAAGCCTAGGGGTGCCCTAGCCTGAGGCTAGGGGAGCCCTAGCTTTAGCCTAAGCCTAGGGGTGCCCTAGCCAAAGCCTAGGTGTGCCCTAGCCTGAGCCTAGGGGTGCCCTAGCCTGAACCTAGGAGTGCCCAAGCCTGAGCCTACGGGTGCCTTAGCCTGAGGCTAGGGGAGTACTAGCGTTAGTCTAGCCTAGGGGTGCCCTAACCTAAGCCTAGGGGTGCCCTAGCCTGAGCCTAGGGGTGACCTAACCTGAGCCTAGGGGTGCCCTAGCCTGAGCCTAGAGGTGCCCCAGCCTTAGGGTAGGGGAGGCCTAACCTTAGCCTAAGCTTAGGGGTACCCTAGCCTAACCTAGGGGTGCCCTAGCCTAAGCCTAGGGGTGCCCTAGCCTGAGACAAGGGGACCCTAGCCATAGCCTACGCCTAGGGGTGCACTAGCCTAAGCCTAGGGGTGCCATAGCCTGAGTCTAGGGGAGCCCTAGCCTTAGGCTAGGGGAACCGTAGCCTTAGCCTAAGCCTAGGGGTGCCCTAGTTTAAGCCTAGGGGTGCCCTAGCCAAAGCCTAGGGGTGCCCTATCCTAAGCCTAGGGGTGCACTAGCCTAAGCCTAGGGGTGCCATAGCCTAAGCTTACGGGTGCCTTAGCCTAAGCCTAGGGGTGCCCTAGCCTTAGTCTTGGGGAGCCCTAGCATTTGCCTAAGCCTAGGTGTGCCCTAGCCTAAGCCTAGGGGTGCCCTAGCCTAAGCCTAGGGGTGCCCTCGCCTAAGCCTAGGGGTGCCCTATCCTTAGACTAGGGGAGCCCTAGCCTTAGCCTAAGCCTAGGGGTGCCCTAGCCTAAGCTTAGGGGTGCCCTAGCCTAAGCCTAGGGGTGCCCTCGCCTAAGCCTAGGGGTGCTCTAGCCTTAGGCTTGGGGAGCCTTAACCTTAGCCTAAGACTAGGGGTGCCCTAGCCTAAGCCTAGTGGTGCCCTAGATTAAGCTTAGGGGTGCCCTAGAATAAGCCTAGGGGTGCCCCAGCTGAGGCTAGGGGAGCCATAGCCTTAGCCTAAACCTAGGGGTGCCCTAGCCTGAGCCTAGGGGTGCCCTAGCCTGAGCCTACGGGTGCCCTAGCCTGAGGCTAGGGGAGCACTAGCCTTAGTCTAGCCAAGGGGTGCCCTAGCCTAAGCCTAGGGGTGCCTTAGCCTGAGACTAGGGGTACCCTAGCCTGAGCCTAGGGGTGCCCTAGCCTTAGGGTAGGGGAGCCCTAGCCTTAGCCTAAGCCTAGGGGTGCCCTAGCCTAAGACTAGGGGTGCCCTAGCCTAAGCCTAGGGGTGCCCTAGCCAAAGCCTAGGGGTGCCCTAGCCTGAGCCTAGGGGTGCCCTAGCCTGAGGCTAGGACCGCACTAGCCTTAGTCTAGCATAGCAGTGCCCTAGCCTAAGCCTAGGGGTGCCCTACCCTAAACCTAGGGGTGCCCTAGCCTGAGGCTAGGGGTGCACTAGCCTGAGCCTAGGGGTTCCCTATACCTAGGGTAGGGGAGCCCTAGACTTAGCCTAAGCTTATGGGTTCCCTAGCCTAAGCCTAGTGGTGCCCTAGCCAAAGCCTAGGGGTGCCCTAGCCTTAGCCTAGGGTTGCCCTAGCCTGAGCCTAGGGGTGCACTAGCCTGAGCCTACGGGTGTACTAACCTGAGGCTAGGGGAGCACTAGCCTTAGTCTAGCCTAGCGGTGCACTAGCCTAAGCCTAGGGTTGCCCTAGCCTAAACTTAGGGGTGCCCTAGCCTGGGCCTAGGGGTGCCCTAGCCTGAGCCTAGGGGTTCCATAGACCTAGGGTAGGGGAGCCCTAGACTTAGCCTAAGCCTATGGGTTCCCTAGCCTAAGCCTAGGGGTGCCCTAGCCTAAACCTAAGGGGTGCCCTAGCCTGAGCCTAGGGATGCCCTAGCCCTAGGTTAGGGGAGCCCTAGACTTAGCCTAAGCCTATGGGTTCCCTAGCCTAAGCCTAGGGGTGCCCTAACCAAAGCCTAGGGGTGCCCTAGCCTAAGCCTGGGGGTGCCCTAGCTTAGGCTAGGGGAGCCCTATCCTTAGCCTAAGCCTAGGGGTACCCTAGCCTCAGCCTAGGGGTGCCTTAGCCTAAGCTTAGGGGTGCTATAGCCTTAGGCTAGGGGAGCCTTAACTTTAGCCTAAGACTAGGAGTGTCCTAGCCTAAGCCTAGTGGTGGCCTAGCTTAAGACTAGGGGTGCCCTAGCATAAGCCTAGGGGTGCCCTAGCCTTAGCCTAAGCCTAGGGATGCCCTAGCCTGAGCCTAGGGGTGCCCTAGCCTGAGCCTAGAGGTGTCCCAGCCTTAGGGTAGGGGAGGCCTAGCCTTAGCCTAAGCCTAGGGGTACCCTAGCCTAAGCCTAGGGGTGCCCTAGTTTAAGCCTAGGGGTGCCCTAGCCTAAGCCTAGGTGTGCCCTAGCCTAAGCCTAGGGGTGCACTAGCCTAAGCCTAGGGGTGCCATAGCCTAAGCTTACGGGTGCCTTAGCCTAAGCCTAGGGGTGCCCTCGCCTAAGCCTCGGGTTACCCTAGCCTAAGCCTAGGGGTGCCCTATCCTTAGACTAGGGGAGCCCTATCCTTAGCCTAAGCCTAGGTGTGCCCTAGTATAAGCCTAGGGGTGCCTAGGCTAAGCCTAGGGGTGCCCTAGCCGAAGCCTAGGGGTGCCCTAGCCTAAGACTAGGGTTGCCCTAGCCCGAGCCTAGGGATGCCCTAGCCCTAGGTTAGGGGAGCCCTAGACTTAGCCTAAGCCTATGGGTTCCCTAGCCTAAGCCTAGGGGTGCCCTAGCCAAAGCCTAGGGGTGCCCTAGCCTAAGCCGAGGGGTGCCCTAGCCTTAGGCTAGGGGAGCCCTAGCCTTAGCCTAAGCCTAGGGGTACCCTAGCCTCAGCCTAGGGGTGCCTTAGCCTAAGCCTAGGGGTGCCCTAGCCTAAGCCTAGGGGTGCCCTAGCCAAAGCCTAGGGGTGCCCTAGCCTGAGCCTAGGGGTGCCCTAGCCTGAGCCTAGGGGTGCCCATCCTGAGCCTACGGGTGCCTTAGCCTGAGGCTAGGGGAGCACTAGCCTTAGTCTAGCCTAGGGGTGCCCTAGCCTAAGCCTAGGGGTGCCCTAGCCTGAGCCTAGGGGTGACCTAACCTGAGCCTAGGGGTGCCCTAGCCTGAGCCTAGAGGTGCCCCAGCCTTAGGGTAGGGGAGGCCTAACCTTAGCCTAAGCCTAGGGGTACCCTAGCCTAACCTAGGAGTGCCCTAGCCTAAGCCTAGGGGTGCCCTAGCCTGAGGCAAGGGGACCCTAGCAATAGCCTACGCCTAGGGGTGCACTAGCCTAAGCCTAGGGGTGCCATAGCCTGAGTCTAGGGGAGCCCTAGCCTTAGGCTAGGGGAACCGTAGCCTTAGCCTAAGCCTAGGGGTGCCCTAGTTTAAGCCTAGGGGTGCCCTAGCCAAAGCCTAGGGGTGCCCTATCCTAAGCCTAGGGGTGCACTAGCCTAAGCCTAGGGGTGCCATAGCCTAAGCTTACGGGTGGCTTAGCCTAAGCCTAGGGGTTCCCTAGCCTTAGTCTTGGGGAGCCCTAGCATTTGCCTAAGCCTAGGTGTGCCCTAGCCTAAGCCTAGGGGTGCCCTAGCCTAAGCCTAGGGGTGCCCTCGCCTAAGCCTAGGGGTGCCCTATCCTTAGACTAGGGGAGCCCTAGCCTTAGCCTAAGCCTAGGGGTGCCCTAGCCTAAGCTTAGGGGTGCCCTAGCCTAAGCCTAGGGGTGCCCTCGCCTAAGCCTAGGGGTGCTCTAGCCTTAGGCTTGGGGAGCCTTAACCTTAGCCTAAGACTAGGGGTGCCCTAGCCTAAGCCTAGTGGTGCCCTAGATTAAGCTTAGGGGTGCCCTAGAATAAGCCTAGGGGTGCCCTAGCTGAGGCTAGGGGAGCACTAGCCTTAGTCTAGCCAAGGGGTGCCCTAGCCTAAGCCTAGGGGTGCCTTAGCCTGAGACTAGTGGTACCCTTGCCTGAGCCTAGGGGTGCCCTAGCCTTAGGGTAGGGGAGCCCTAGCCTTAGCCTAAGCCTAGGGGTGCCGTAGCCTAAGACTAGGGCTGCCCTAGCCTAAGCCTAGGGGTGCCCTAGCCAAAGCCTAGGTGTGCCCTAGCCTGAGCCTAGGGGTGCCCTAACCTGAGGCTAGGAGAGCACTAGCCTTAGTCTAGCCTAGCAGTGCCCTAGCCTAAGCCTAGGGGTGCCCTAGCCTAAACCTAGGGGTGCCCTAGCCTGAGGCTAGGGGTGCACTAGCCTGAGCCTAGGGGTTCTCTAGACCTAGGGTAGGGGAGCCCTAGACTTAGCCTAAGCCTATGGGTTCCCTAGTCTAAGCCTAGTGGTGCCCTAGCCAAAGCCTAGGGGTGCCCTAGCCTGAGCCTAGGGTTGCCCTAGCCTGAGCCTAGGGTTGCACTAGCCTGAGCCTACGGGTGTACTAACCTGAGGCTAGGGGAGCACTAGCCTTAGTCTAGCCTAGCGGTGCACTAGCCTAAGCCTAGGGTTGCCCTAGCCTAAACCTAGGGGTGCCCTAGCCTGAGCCTAGGGTTGCCCTAGCCTGAGCCTAGGGGTGCTCTAGCCTGAGCCTACGGGTGCCCTAGCATGAGGCTAGGGGAGCACTAGCCTTAGTCTAGCCTAGGGGTGACCTAGCCTAAGCCTAGGGGTGACTTAGCCTGAGGCTAGGGGAGCTCTAGCGTTAGCCTAAGCCTTGGGGTGCCCTAGCCAAATCCTAGGGGTGCCATAGCCTGCGCCTAGGGGTGCCCTAGCCTGAGCCTAGGGGTGCCCAAGCCTGAGCCTATGGGTGCCCTATCCTGAGGCTAGGGGAGAACTAGCCTTAGTCTAGAGTAGGTGTGCCCTAGCCTAAGCCAAGGGGTGCCCTAGGCTAAACCTATGGGTGCCCTAGCCTGAGCCTATGGGTGCCCTTGCTTGAGCCTAGGGGTGCCCTATCCCTAGGGTAATGGAGCCATAGCCTTAGCCTAAGCCTAGGGGTGCCCTAGCCTAAGCCTAGGTGTGCCCTAGCCTTAGGCCAGGGGAGCCCTAGCCTTAGCCGTAGCCTAGGGGTACCCTAGCCTAAGCCTAGGGGTGCCCTAGCCTAAGCCTAGGGGTGCTCTAGCCTTAGGCTAGGGGAACCCTAGCCTTAGCCTAAGCCTAGGGGTGCCCTAGCCTAAGCCTAAGGTTGCCCTAGCCTGAGGCTAGGGGAGCCCTATCTTTAGCTTAAGCCTAGGGGTGCCCTAGCCTAAACCTAGGGGTGCCCTAGCCTGAGCCTAGGGTTGCCCTAGCATGAGCCTAGGCGTGCCCTAGCCCTAGGGTAGGGGAGCCCTATACTTAACTAAGCTTATGGGTTCCCTAGCCTAAGCCTAGGGGTGCCCTAGCCTTAGGCTAGGGGAGCCGTAGCCTTAGCCTAAGCTTAGTGGTACCCTAGCTTAAGCCTAGGGGTGCCCTAGCCTAAGCCTAGGGGTGCTCTAGCCTTAGGCTAGGGGAGCCCTAGCCTTAGCCTAAGCCTATGGGTGCCCTAGCCTAAGCCTAGTGGTGCCCTAGCCTAAGCCTAGGGGTGCCCTAGCCTTAGGCTAGGGGAGCCCTAGCCTTAGCCTAAGCGTAGGGGTGCCCTAGCCTAAGCCTAGGGGTGCTCTACCCTTAGGCTAGGGAAGTCCTAGCCTTAGCCTAAGCCTAGGGGTGCCATAGCCTAAGCCTAGGGGTGCCCTAGCCTAAGCCTAGGGGTGCACTAGCCTTAGGCTAAGCCTAGGGGTGCCCTAGCCTGAGCCTAGGGGTGCCCTAACCTGAGCCTACGGGTGCCCTAGCCTGAGGCTAGGGGAGCACTAGCCTTAGTCTAGCCTAGGGGTGACCTAGCCTAAGCCTAGGGGTGCCCTAGCCTGAGCCTAGGGGTGCCCTAACTTGAGTCTAGGGGTGCCCTAGCCTGAGTCTAGGGGAGCCCTAGCCTTAGGCTAGGGGAGCCATAGCCTTAGCCTAAGCCTAGGGGTGCCCTAGATTAAGCTTAGGGGTGCCCTAGCCTAAGCCTAGGGGTGCCGGGTGCCCTAGCCTTAGTCTAGGGGAGCCTTAGAATTAGCCTACGCCTAGGTGTGCCCTAGCCTAAGCCTAGAGGTGCCCTAGCCTAAGTCTAGGGGTGCCCTCACCTAAGCCTCGGGGTACCCTAGCCTAAGCCTAGGGGTGCCCTAGCCTGAGGCTAGGGGAGCACTAGCATAGTCTAGCCTAGGGGTGCCCTAGCCTAAGTCTAGGGGAGCCCTAGCCTAAGCCTAGGGGTGCCCTAGCCTAAGCCTAGGGGTGCTCTAGCCTTAGGCTAGGGAAGACTTAACCTTAGCCTATGACTAGGGGTGCCCTAGCCTAAGCCTAGGGGTGCCCTAGCCTAAGCCTAGGGGTGCCATAGCCTGAGTCTAGGGTTGCCCTAGCCTGAAGCTAGGGGAGACGTAGCCTTAGCCTAAGCCTAGGGATGCCCTAGCCTAAGCCTAGGTGTGCCCTAGCCTAAGCCTAGGGTTGCCCTAGTCTTAGGCTAGGGGAACCCTAGCCTTAGCCTAAGCCTAGGTGTGCCCTAGCCTAAGCCTAGGGGTGCCCTAGCCTAAGTCTAGGTGTGCCTTAACCTAAGCCTAGGGCTCCCCTAGCCTTAGCCTAAGCCTAGGCGTGCCCTAGCCTAAGCCTAGGGGTGCCCTAGCCTAAGCCTAGGTGTGCCTTAGCCTAAGCCTAGGGTTCCTCTAGCCCTAGCTTAAGCCTAGGCGTGCCCTAGCCTAAGCCTAGGGGTGCCTAGCCTAAGCCTAGGGGTGCCCTAGCCCAAGCCTAGGGATGCCCTAGCGTTAGGCTAGAGGAGCGTTAGCCTTAGCCTAAGCCTAGGGGTGCCCTAGCCTAAGCCTAGGGGTGCCCTAGCCTAAGCCTAGGGGTTCCTTAACCTAAGCCTAGGGGTCCCCTAGCCTTAGCCTAAGCCTAGGCGTGCCCTAGCCTAAGCCTAGGGGTGCCTAGCCTAAGCATGGGGGTGCCCTAACCTATGCCTAGGGGTTCCCTACCTAAGCCTAGGGGTGCCCTAGCCTTAGGCTAGGGAAGCCCTAGCCTTAGCCTAAGCCTAGGTGTGCCCTAGCCTAAGTTTGGGGTGCCCTAGCCTAAGCCAAGGGTGCCCAAGCCTAAGCCTAGGGGTGCCCTAGCCCAAGCCTAGGGTTGCCTTAGCCTAAGCCTAGGGGTCCCCTAGCCTTAGCCTAAGCCTAGAGGTGCCCTAGCCTAAGCCAAGTGGTATCCTAGCCTAAGCCTAGGGGTGCCTTAACCTAAGCCTAGGGTTCCCCTAGCCTTAGCCTAAGCCTAGGCGTGCCCTATCCTAAGCCTAGGGGTGCCCTAGCCTAAGCCTAGGGGTGCCTTAGACTAAGCCTAGGGTTCCCCTAGCCCTAGCTTAAGCCTTGGGGTGCCGTAGCCTTAGCCTAGGGATGCCATAGCCTAAGCCTAGAGGAGCCCTAGCTTTAGCCTAAGCCTTGGGGTGCCCTAGCCTAAACCTAGGGGTGCCCTAGCCTTAGCCTAGGGGTGCCGTAGCCTAAGCCTAGTGGTCCCCTAGCCTTAGACTAAGCTTAGGGGTGCCCGAGCCTAAGCCTAGGGTTGCCCTAGCCTAAGCCTAGGGGTGCCCTAGCCTTAGGCTAGGGAAACCCTAGCCTTAGCCTACGCCTAGGGGTGCCCTAGCCTATACTTAGAGGTGGCCTAGTCTAATCCTAGGGGTGCCCTAGCCTAAGTCTAGGGGTGCCCTATCCTGAGGCTAGGGGAGCCGTAGCCTTAGCCTAAGCCTAGGGGTGCCCTAGCCTAAGCCTAGGGGTTCCCTAGCCTGAGCCTACGCGTGCCCTAGCCTGAGGCTAGGGGAGCCCTAGCCTTAATCTAGCCTAGGATTGCCCTGCCCTAAGCCTACGGGTGGCCTATCCTGAAGCTAGGGGAGCCGTAGCCTTAGCCTAAGCCTAGGGGTGCCCTAGCCTAAGCCTAGGGGTTCCCTAGCCTAAGCTTAGGGGTGCCCTAACCTAAGCCTACGGGTGTCCTCGCCTTAGGCTAGGGGAGCCCTAACCTTAGCCTAAGCCTAGGGGTGCCCTTGCCTAAGCCTAGGGATGCCCCAGCCTGAGCCTAGGGGTGGCCTAGCCTTAGGCTAGCGGAGCCCTAGCCTTAGCCTAAGCCTAGGGGTGCCCTAGCCTAAGCCTAGTGGTGGCCTAGCCTAAGGCTTAAAGTGCCCTTGCCTAAGCCTACGGGTGCTCTACCTAAGCCTAGGGGTGCCCTAGCCTTAGGCTAGGTGAGCCCTAGCCTTAGCCTAAGCCTTGGGGTGCTCTAGCCTAAGCCTATGGCAGCCCTAGCCTAAGCTTAGGGGTACCCTAGCCTAAGCCTAGGGGTGCCCTAACCTATGACTAGGGGTGCCCTAGACTTAGGCTAGGGGAGCACTAGCCTCAGCCTTAGCCTAGGGGTGCCCTAGCCTAAGCCTCGGGGTGCCCTATCCTAAGCCTAGGGGTGCCCTAGCCTATGCCTAGGGGTACCCTAGCCTTACGCTAGGGGAGCCGTAGCCTTAGCCTAAGCCTAGGCGTGCCCTCGACTAAGCATAGGGGTGCCCTAGCCTTAACCTAGGGTTGCCATAGCCTAAGTCTAGGGGTGCCTAGCTTAAGCCTAGGGGTGACCTAACCTAAGCCTAATGGTGACCTTGGCTAAGCCTTGGGGTGGCCTAGCCTAAGGCTAGGGGAGCACTAGCCTTAGCCTAAGCCTAGGAGTGCCCTAGCCTAAGCCTAGGGGTGCCCTAGCCTAAGCCTAGGGGTACCCTACCCTAAGCCTAGGGGTGCCCTAGCCTAAGCCTAGGGGTGCCCTAACCTTAGCCTAGGTGAGCCCAAGCCTTGGCCTAAGCCTAGGGGTGCCTTAGCCTAAGCCTAGGGTTGCCCTAGCCTAAGCCTAGGGGTGCCCTAGCCTAAGCCTAGGTGTGCCCTAGCCTAAGCCTAGGGGTGCCCTAGCCTAAGCCTAGGGGTGCCCAGGCCTTAGGCTAGGGGAGCCCTAGCCTTAGCCTAAGCCTATGGCTGCAATAGCCTAAGCCTAGGGGTGCCGAAGCCTAAGCCTAGGGGTGCCCTAGCCTATCACTAGGGGTGCCCGAGCCTTAGGCTAGGGGAGCACTAGCTTTAGCCTAAGCCTAGGTGTGCCCTAGCCTATGCCTAGGGGTGCCCTAGCCTTAGGCTAGGGGATCCGTAACCTTAGCCTAAGCCTAGGGGTGCCCTAGTCTAAGCCTAGGGGTGCCCTAGCCTAAGCCTAGGGGTGCCCAGGCCTTAGGCTAGGGGAGCCCTAGCCTTAGCCTAAGCCTATGGCTGCAATAGCCTAAGCCTAGTGGTGCCCAAGCCTAAGCCTAGGGGTGCCCTAGCCTATCACTAGGGGTGCCCTAGCCTTAGGCTAGGGGAGCACTAGCCTTAGCCTAAGCCTAGGTGTGCCCTAGCCTATGCCTAGGGTTGCCCTAGCCTTAGGCTAGGGGAGCCATAGCCTTAGCCTAAGCCTTGGGGTGCCCTAGCCTAAACCTAGGGTTGCCCTAGCCTAAGCCTAGGGGTGCCCTAGCCTAAGCCTAGGAGTTTTTTATCCTTAGGCTAATGGTGCACTAGCCTTAACCTAAGCCTAGGGGTGCCCTAGCCTAAGCTTTTGGGTGCCCTACCCTAAGCCTAGGAGTGCCCTAGCCTAAGCCTAGAGCTGCCCTAGCCTAAGCCTATGTGTGCCCTAGCTTAAACCTAGGGGTGCCCTAGCCTAAACCTAGGGGTGCCCTAGCCTAAGCCTATGGGTGCCCTAACCTAAGCCTAGGGTTTCCCTAGCCTAAGCCTAGGGGTGCCCTAGCCTAAGCCTAGGGGTGCCCTAGGGTTAGGCTACGGGAGCCCTAGCCTTAGCCTAAGCCTAGGGGTGTCCTAGCTTAAGCCTAGGGGTGCCCTACCCTAAGCCTAGGGGTGCCCTAGCTTAACCTAGGGGTGCCCTAGCCTAAGCTTAGCGGTGCCCTAGCCTATGCCTAGGGGTGCCCTAGCCTTAGGCTAGGTGAGCCCTAGCCTTAGCCTAAGCCTAGGGGTGCCCTAGCCTAAGCCTAGGGGTGCCCTAGCCTAACTTAGGGGTGCCCTAGCCTAAGCCTAGTGGTGCCCTAGCCTAAGACTAGGGGTGCCCTAGGGTTAGGCTAGGGGAGCCCTAGCCTTAGCCTAAGTCTAGGGGTGCCCTAGCCTAAGCCTAGGGGTGCCCTAGCCTAAGCCTAGGGGTGGCATAGCCTAAGCTTAGGGGAGCACTAGCCTTAGCCTATGCCTAGGGCTGCCCCAGCCTAATCCTAAGGGTGCCCTAGCCTAAGCCTAGGATTGCCCTAGCCTAAGCCTATGGGTGGCCTAACCTATGCCTAGGGGTGCCCTAGCCTAAGCCAAGGTGTGCCCTACCTTAAGCCTAGGGTTGCCCTAGCCTAAACCTAGGGGTGCCCTAGCCTAAGCCTAGGGGTGCCCTAGCCTTAGCCTAAGCCATCGGGTTCCCTAGCCTAAGCCTAGGGGTGTCCTAGCCTAAACCTAGGGGTGCCCTATCCTAATACTAGCGGTGCCCTAGCCTCTTCCTAGGCGTGCCCTAGCCTTATGCTAGGGTAGCCCTAGCCTTAGCCTAAGCCTAGGGCCGCCCTTGCCTAGAAATAGGGGTACCCTACCTAAGCTTAGGGGTTCCCTAGCCTTAGGCTAGGGGAGCCCTAGCCTTATTCTAAGCCTAAGGGTGCCCTATCCAAAGCCTAGGGGTGCCCTATCCTTAGGCTAGGGGAGTCTTCGCCTTAGCCGAAGCCTTAGGCTGCCCTAGCCCAAGCCTAGGGGCGCCCTAGCCTAAGCCTAGGGGTGCCCTAGCCAAAGCCTAGGGGTGCCCTATCGTTAGGCTAGAGGAGCCCTAGCCTTAGCCTAAGCCTAGGGGTGCCCTAGAATAAATCGACGGTGCCCTAGCCTAAGCCTAGGGGTGCCCTAGACTAAGCCTAGGGGTATCCTAGCCTAAGCCTAGGGGTGCCCTAGCCTAAGTCTAGGGGTGCCCTAGCCTAAGCATAGGGGTACCCTACCTAAGCCTAGGGGTGCCCTAGCCTAAGCCTAGGGATGTCCTAGCCTAAGCCTAGGGGTGCCCTAGCCTTAGGCTAGGGAAGCCCTTCCCTTAGCCTAAGCCTAGGGGTGCCCTAGCCTAAGCCTAGCAGTGCCCTAACCTAAGTGTAGGGTTGCCCTAGCCTAAGCCTAGGGGTGTGCTAACCTAAGCCTAGGGGTGCCCTAGCCTTAGGCTAGGGGAGCCCTAGCCTTAGCCTAAGCCTAGGGGTGCCCTAGCCTAAGCCTAGGGGTTCCCTAGCCTAAGCCTAAGGGTGCCCTAGCCTTAGGCTAGGTGAGCCCTAGCCTTAGCCTAAGCCTAGGTGTGCCCTTACCTAAGCCTAGGGTTGCCCTAGCCAAAGCCTAGGGGTGCCCTAGCCTAAGCCTAGGGGTGCCCTAGCCTAAGGCTAGGGGAGCACTAGCCTTAGCCTAAGCCTAGGAGTGCCCTAGCCTAAGCCTAGGTGTGCCCTAGCCTAAGCCTAGTTGTGCCCTAGCCTAAGCATAGTGGTGCCCTCGTCTAAGCATAGGGGTGTCCTAGCCTACGCCTAGGGGTGCCTTAGCCTGAGGCTAGGGGAGCTCTAGCATTAGCCTAAGCCTTGGGGTGCCCTAGCCAAATCCTAGGGGTGCCATAGCCTGAGCCTAGGGGTGCCCTAGCCTGAGCCTAGGGGTGCCCAAGCCTGAGCCTATGGGTGCCCTAGCCTGAGGCTAGGGGAGAACTAGCCTTAGTCTAGAGTAGGTGTGCCCTAGCCTAAGCCAAGGGGTGCCCTAGGCTAAACCTATGGGTGCCCTAGCCTGAGCCTATGGGTGCCCTAGCTTGAGCCTAGGGGTGCCCTATCCCTAGGGTAATGGAGCCATAGCCTTAGCCTAAGCCTAGGGGTGCCCTAGCCTAAGCCCAGGTGTGCCCTAGCCTTAGGCCAGGGGAGCCCTAGCCTTAGCCGTAGCCTAGGGGTACCCTAGCCTAAGCCTAGGGGTGCTCTAGCCTAAGCCTAGGGGTGCTCTAGCGTTAGGCTAGGGGAACCCTAGCCTTAGCCTAAGCCTAGGGGTGCCCTAGCCTAAGCCTAGGGGTTCCCTAGCCTGAGCCTACGCGTGCCCTAGCCTGAGGCTAGGGGAGCCCTAGCCTTAATCTAGCCTAGGATTGCCCTGCCCTAAGCCTACGGGTGGCCTATCCTGAAGCTAGGGGAGCCGTAGCCTTAGCCTAAGCCTAGGGGTGCCCTAGCCTAAGCCTAGGGGTTCCCTAGCCTAAGCTTAGGGGTGCCCTAACCTAAGCCTACGGGTGTCCTCGCCTTAGGCTAGGGGAGCCCTAACCTTAGCCTAAGCCTAGGGGTGCCCTTGCCTAAGCCTAGGGATGCCCCAGCCTGAGCCTAGGGGTGACCTAGCCTTAGGCTAGCGGAGCCCTAGCCTTAGCCTAAGCCTAGGGGTGCCCTAGCCTAAGCCTAGTGGTGGCCTAGCCTAAGGCTTAAAGTGCCCTTGCCTAAGCCTACGGGTGCTCTACCTAAGCCTAGGGGTGCCCTAGCCTTAGGCTAGGTGAGCCCTAGCCTTAGCCTAAGCCTTGGGGTGCTCTAGCCTAAGCCTATGGCAGCCCTAGCCTAAGCTTAGGGGTACCCTAGCCTAAGCCTAGGGGTGCCCTAACCTATGACTAGGGGTGCCCTAGACTTAGGCTAGGGGAGCACTAGCCTCAGCTTTAGCCTAAGGGTGCCCTAGCCTAAGCCTCGGGGTGCCCTATCCTAAGCCTAGGGGTGCCCTAGCCTATGCCTAGGGGTACCCTAGCCTTACGCTAGGGGAGCCGTAGCCTTAGCCTAAGCCTAGGCGTGCCCTCGACTAAGCATAGGGGTGCCCTAGCCTTAACCTAGGGTTGCCATAGCCTAAGTCTAGGGGTGCCTAGCTTAAGCCTAGGGGTGACCTAACCTAAGCCTAATGGTGCCCTAGGCTAAGCCTTGGGGTGGCCTAGCCTAAGGCTAGGGGAGCACTAGCCTTAGCCTAAGCCTAGGAGTGCCCTAGCCTAAGCCTAGGGGTGCCCTAGCCTAAGCCTAGGGGTACCCTACCGTAAGCCTAGGGGTGCCCTAGCCTAAGCCTAGGGGTGCCCTAGCCTTAGCCTAGGTGAGCCCAAGCCTTGGCCTAAGCCTAGGGGTGCCTTAGCCTAAGCCTTGGGTTGCCCTAGCCTAAGCCTAGGTGTGCCCTAGCCTAAGCCTAGGGGTGCCCTAGCCTAAGCCTAGGGGTGCCCAGGCCTTAGGCTAGGGGAGCCCTAGCCTTAGCCTAAGCCTATGGCTGCAATAGCCTAAGCCTAGGGGTGCCGAAGCCTAAGCCTAGGGGTGCCCTAGCCTATCACTAGGGGTGCCCTAGCCTTAGGCTAGGGGAGCACTAGCCTTTGCCTAAGCCTAGGTGTGCCCTATCCTATGCCTAGGGGTGCCCTAGCCTTAGGCTAGGGGATCCGTAACCTTAGCCTAAGCCTAGGTGTGCCCTAGTCTAAGCCTAGGGGTGCCCTAGCCTAAGCCTAGGGGTGCCCAGGCCTTAGGCTAGGGGAGCCCTAGCCTTAGCCTAAGCCTATGGCTGCAATAGCCTAAGCCTAGTGGTGCCCAAGCCTAAGCCTAGGGGTGCCCTAGCCTATCACTAGGGGTGCCCTAGCCTTAGGCTAGGGGAGCACTAGCCTTAGCCTAAGCCTAGGTGTGCCCTAGCCTATGCCTAGGGTTGCCCTAGCCTTAGGCTAGGGGAGCCATAGCCTTAGCATAAGCCTTGGGGTGCCCTAGCCTAAACCTAGGGTTGCCCTAGCTTAAGCCTAGGGGTGCCCTAGCCTAAGCCTAGGAGTTTTTTATCCTTATGCTAATGGTGCACTAGCCTTAACCTAAGCCTAGGGGTGCCCTAGCCTAAGCTTTTGGGTGCCCTACCCTAAGCCTAGGAGTGCCCTAGCCTAAGCCTAGAGCTGCCCTAGCCTAAGCCTATGTGTGCCCTAGCTTAAACCTAGGGGTGCCCTAGCCTAAACCTAGGGGTGCCCTAGCCTAAGCCTATGGGTGCCCTAACCTAAGCCTAGGGTTTCCCTAGCCTAAGCCTAGGGGTGCCCTAGCCTAAGCCTAGGGGTGCCCTAGGGTTAGGCTACGGGAGCCCTAGCCTTAGTCTAAGCCTAGGGGTGTCCTAGCCTAAGCCTAGGGGTGCCCTACCCTAAGCCTAGGGGTGCCCTAGCTTAACCTAGGGGTGCCCTAGCCTAAGCTTAGCGGTGCCCTAGCCTATGCCTAGTTGTGCCCTAGCCTTAGGCTAGGTGAGCCCGAGCCTTAGCCTAAGCTTAGGGGTGCCCTAGCATAAGCTTAGGGGTGCCCTAGCCTATGCCTAGGGGTGCCCTAGCCTTAGGCTAGGTGAGCCCTAGCCTTAGCCTAAGCCTAGGGGTGCCCTAGCCTAAGCCTAGGGGTGCCCTAGCCTAACTTAGGGGTGCCCTAGCCTAAGCCTAGTGGTGCCCTAGCCTAAGACTAGGGGTGCCCTAGGGTTAGGCTAGGAGAGCCCTAGCCTTAGCCTAAGTCTAGGGGTGCCCTAGCCTAAGCCTAGGGGTGCCCTAGCCTAAGCCTAGGGGTGGCATAGCCTAAGCTTAGGGGAGCACTAGCCTTAGCCTATGCCTAGGGCTGCCCCAACCTAATCCTAAGGGTGCCCTAGCCTAAGCCTAGGATTGCCCTAGCCTAAGCCTATGGGTGGCCTAGCCTATGCCTAGGGGTGCCCTAGCCTAAGCCAAGGTGTGCCCTACCTTAAGCCTAGGGTTGCCCTAGCCTAAACCTAGGGGTGCCCTAGCCTAAGCCTAGGGGTGCCCTAGCCTTAGCCTAAGCCATCGGGTTCCCTAGCCTAAGCCTAGGGGTGTCCTAGCCTAAACCTAGGGGTGCCCTATCCTAATACTAGCGGTGCCCTAGCCTCTTCCTAGGCGTGCCCTAGCCTTATGCTAGGGTAGCCCTAGCCTTAGCCTAAGCCTAGGGCCGCCCTTGCCTAGAAATAGGGGTACCCTACCTAAGCTTAGGGGTTCCCTAGCCTTAGGCTAGGGGAGCCCTAGCCTTATTCTAAGCCTAAGGGTGCCCTATCCAAAGCCTAGGGGTGCCCTATCCTTAGGCTAGGGGAGTCTTCGCCTTAGCCGAAGCCTTAGGCTGCCCTAGCCCAAGCCTAGGGGCGCCCTAGCCTAAGCCTAGGGGTGCCCTAGCCAAAGCCTAGGGGTGCCCTATCGTTAGGCTAGAGGAGCCCTAGCCTTAGCCTAAGCCTAGGGGTGCCCTAGAATAAATCGACGGTGCCCTAGCCTAAGCCTAGGGGTGCCCTAGACTAAGCCTAGGGGTGTCCTAGCCTAAGCCTAGGGGTGCCCTAGCCTAAGTCTAGGGGTGCCCTAGCCTAAGCATAGGGGTACCCTACCTAAGCCTAGGGGTGCCCTAGCCTAAGCCTAGGGATGCCCTAGCCTAAGCCTAGGGGTGCCCTAGCCTTAGGCTAGGGAAGCCCTTGCCTTAGCCTAAGCCTAGGGGTGCCCTAGCCTAAGCCTAGCAGTGCCCTAACCTAAGTGTAGGGTTGCCCTAGCCTAAGCCTAGGGGTGTGCTAACCTAAGCCTAGGGGTGCCCTAGCCTTAGGCTAGGGGAGCCCTAGCCTTAGCCTAAGCCTCGGGGTGCCCTAGCCTAAGCCTAGGGGTTCCCTAGCCTAAGCCTAAGGGTGCCCTAGCCTTAGGCTAGGTGAGCCCTAGCCTTAGCCTAAGCCTAGGTGTGCCCTTACCTAAGCCTAGGGTTGCCCTAGCCAAAGCCTAGGGGTGCCCTAGCCTAAGCCTAGGGGTGCCCTAGCCTAAGGCTAGGGGAGCACTAGCCTTAGCCTAAGCCTAGGAGTGCCCTAGCCTAAGCCTAGGTGTGCCCTAGCCTAAGCCTAGTTGTGCCCTAGCCTAAGCATAGTGGTGCCCTCGTCTAAGCATAGGGGTGTCCTAGCCTACGCCTAGGGGTGCCTTAGCCTGAGGCTAGGGGAGCTCTAGCGTTAGCCTAAGCCTTGGCGTGCCCTAGCCAAATCCTAGGGGTGCCATAGCCTGAGCCTAGGGGTGCCCTAGCCTGAGCCTAGGGGTGCCCAAGCCTGAGCCTATGGGTGCCCTAGCCTGAGGCTAGGGGAGAACTAGCCTTAGTCTAGAGTAGGTGTGCCCTAGCCTAAGCCAAGGGGTGCCCTAGGCTAAACCTATGGGTGCCCTAGCCTGAGCCTATGGGTGCCCTAGTTTGAGCCTAGGGGTGCCCTATCCCTAGGGTAATGGAGCCATAGCCTTAGCCTAAGCCTAGGGGTGCCCTAGCCTAAGCCTAGGTGTGCCCTAGCCTTAGGCCAGAGGAGCCCTAGCCTTAGCCGTAGCCTAGGGGTACGCTAGCCTAAGCCTAGGGGTGCCCTAGCCTAAGCCTAGGGGTGCTCTAGCCTTAGGCTAGGGGAACCCTAGCCTTAGCCTAAGCCTAGGGGTGCCCTAGCCTAAGCCTAAGGTTGCCCTAGCCTGAAGCTAGGGGAGCCCTATCTTTAGCTTAAGCCTAGCGGTGCCCTAGCCTAAACCTAGGGGTGCCCTAGCCTGAGCCTAGGGTTGCCCTAGCCTGAGCCTAGGCGTGCCCTAGCCCTAGGGTAGGGGAGCCCTATACTTAACTAAGCCTATGGGTTCCCTAGCCTAAGCCTAGGGGTGCCCTAGCCTTAGGCTAGGGGAGCCGTAGCCTTAGCCTAAGCTTAGTGGTACCCTAGCTTAAGCCTAGGGGTGCCCTAGCCTAAGCCTAGGGGTGCTCTAGCCTTAGGCTAGGGGAGCCCCAGCCTTAGCCTAAGCCTATGGGTGCCCTAGCCTAAGCCTAGTGGTGCCCTAGCCTAAGCCTAGGGGTGCCCTAGCCTTAGGCTAGGGGAGCCCTAGCCTTAGACTAAGCATTGGGGTGCCCTAGCCTAAGCCTAGGGGTGCTCTACCCTTAGGCTAGGTAAGTCCTAGCCTTAGACTAAGCATTGGGGTGCCCTAGCCTAAGCCTAGGGGTGCTCTACCCTTAGGCTAGGTAAGTCCTAGCCTTAGCCTAAGCCTAGGGGTGCCATAGCCTAAGCCTAGGGGTGCCCTAGCCTAAGCCTAGGGGTGCACTAGCCTTAGGCTAAGCCTAGGGGTGCCCTAGCCTGAGCCTAGGGGTGCCCTAACCTGAGCCTACGGGTGCCCTAGCCTGAGGCTAGGGGAGCACTAGCCTTAGTCTAGCCTAGGGGTGACCTAGCCTAAGCCTAGGGGTGCCCTAGCCTGAGCCTAGGGGTGCCCTAACTTGAGTCTAGGGGTGCCCTAGCCTGAGTCTAGGGGAGCCCTAGCCTTAGGCTAGGGGAGCCATAGCCTTAGCCTAAGCCTAGGGGTGCCCTAGATTAAGCTTAGGGGTGCCCTAGCCTAAGCCTAGGGGTGCCCTAGCCTAAGCCTAGGGGTGCACTAGCCTAAGCCTAGGAGTGCCATAGCCTAAGCTTACGGGTGCCTTAGCCTAAGCCTAGGGGTGCCGGGTGCCCTAGCCTTAGTCTAGGGGAGCCTTAGAATTAGCCTAAGCCTAGGTGTACCCTAGCCTAAGCCTAGGGGTGCCCTAGTCTAAGTCTAGGGGTGCCCTCACCTAAGCCTCGGGGTACCCTAGCCTAAGCCTAGGGGTGCCCTAGCCTGAGGCTAGGGGAGCACTAGCATAGTCTAGCCTAGGGGTGCCCTAGCCTAAGTCTAGGGGAGCCCTAGCCTAAGCCTAGGGGTGCCCTAGCCAAAGCCTAGGGGTGCCCTAGCCTAAGCCTAGGGGTGCTCTAGCCTTAGGCTAGGGAAGACTTAACCTTAGCCTATGACTAGGGGTGCCCTAGCCTAAGCCTAGGGGTGCCCTAGCCTAAGCCTAGGGGTGCCATAGCCTGAGTCTAGGGTTGCCCTAGCCTGAAGCTAGGGGAGACGTAGCCTTAGCCTAAGCCTAGGGATGCCCTAGCCTAAGCCTAGGTGTGCCCTAGCCTAAGCCTAGGGTTGCCCTAGTCTTAGGCTAGGGGAACCCTAGCCTTAGCCTAAGCCTAGGTGTGCCCTAGCCTAAGCCTAGGGGTGCCCTAGCCTAAGTCTAGGTGTGCCTTAACCTAAGCCTAGGGCTCCCCTAGCCTTAGCCTAAGCCTAGGCGTGCCCTAGCCTAAGGCTAGGGGTGCCCTAGCCTAAGCCTAGGTGTGCCTTAGCCTAAGCCTAGGGTTCCCCTAGCCTTAGCTTAAGCCTAGGCGTGCCCTAGCCTAAGCCTAGGGGTGCCTAGCCTAAGCCTAGGGGTGCCCTAGCCCAAGCCTAGGGATGCCCTAGCGTTAGGCTAGAGGAGCGTTAGCCTTAGCCTAAGCCTAGGGGTGCCCTAGCCTAAGCCTAGGGGTGCCCTAGCCTAAGTCTAGGGGTGCCTTAACCTAAGCCTAGGGGTCCCCTAGCCTTAGCCTAAGCATAGGCGTGCCCTAGCCTAAGCCTAGGGGTGCCTAGCCTAAGCATGGGGGTGCCCTAACCTAAGCCTAGGGGTTCCCTAGCCTAAGCCTAGGGGTGCCCTAGCCTAAGCCTAGGGGTGCCCTAGGGTTAGGCTACGGGAGCCCTAGCCTTAGCCTAAGCCTAGGGGTGTCCTAGCCTAAGCCTAGGGGTGCCCTACCCTAAGCCTAGGGGTGCCCTAGCTTAACCTAGGGGTGCCCTAGCCTAAGCTTAGCGGTGCCCTAGCCTATGCCTAGGGGTGCCCTAGCCTTAGGCTAGGTGAGCCCTAGCCTTAGCCTAAGCCTAGGGGTGCCCTAGCATAAGCTTAGGGGTGCCCTAGCCTATGCCTAGGGGTGCCCTAGCCTTAGGCTGGGTGAGCCCTAGCCTTAGCCTAAGCCTAGGGGTGCCCTAGCCTAAGCCTAGGGGTGCCCTAGCCTAACTTAGGGGTGCCCTAGCCTAAGCCTAGTGGTGCCCTAGCCTAAGACTAGGGGTGCCCTAGGGTTAGGCTAGGGGAGCCCTAGCCTTAGCCTAAGTCTAGGGGTGCCCTAGCCTAAGCCTAGGGGTGCCCTAGCCTAAGCCTAGGGGTGGCATAGCCTAAGCTTAGGGGAGCACTAGCCTTAGCCTATGCCTAGGGCTGCCCCAGCCTAATCCTAAGGGTGCCCTAGCCTAAGCCTAGGATTGCCCTAGCCTAAGCCTATGGGTGGCCTAGCCTATGCCCAGGGGTGCCCTAGCCTAAGCCAAGGTGTGCGCTACCTTAAGCCTAGGGGTGCCCTAGCCTAAACCTAGGGGTGCCCTAGCCTAAGCCTAGGGGTGCCCTAGCCTTAGCCTAAGCCATCGGGTTCCCTAGCCTAAACCTAGGGGTGTCCTAGCCTAAACCAAGGGGTGCCCTATCCTAATACTAGGGGTGCCCTAGCCTCTTCCTAGGCGTGCCCTAGCCTTATGCTAGGGTAGCCCTAGCCTTAGCCTAAGCCTAGGGCAGCCCTTGCCTAGAAATAGGGGTACCCTACCTAAGCTTAGGGGTTCCCTAGCCTTAGGCTAGGGGAGCCCTAGCCTTATTCTAAGCCTAAGGGTGCCCTATCCAAAGCCTAGGGGTGCCCTATCCTTAGGCTAGGGGAGTCTTCGCCTTAGCCGAAGCCTTAGGCTGCCCTAGCCCAAGCCTAGGGGCGCCCTAGCCTAAGCCTAGGGGTGCCCTAGCCCAAGCCTAGGGGTGCCCTATCGTTAGGCTAGAGGAGCCCTAGCCTTAGCCTAAGCCTAGGGGTGCCCTAGAATAAATCGACGGTGCCCTAGCCTAAGCCTAGGGTTGCCCTAGACTAAGCCTAGGGGTGTCCTAGCCTAAGCCTAGGGGTGCCCTAGCCTAAGTCTAGGGGTGCCCTAGCCTAAGCATAGGGGTTCCCTACCTAAGCCTAGGGGTGCCCTAGCCTAAGCCTAGGGATGCCCTAGCCTAAGCCTAGGGGTGCCCTAGCCTAAGCCTAGCAGTGCCCTAACCTAAGTGTAGGGTTGCCCTAGCCTAAGCCTAGGGGTGTGCTAACCTAAGCCTAGGGGTGCCCTAGCCTTAGGCTAGGGGAGCCCTAGCCTTAGCCTAAGCCTAGGGGTGCCCTAGCCTAAGCCTAGGGGTTCCCTAGCCTAAGCCTAAGGGTGCCCTAGCCTTAGGCTAGGTGAGCCCTAGCCTTAGCCTAAGCCTAGGTGTGCCCTTACCTAAGCCTAGGGTTGCCCTAGCCAAAGCCTAGGGGTGCCCTAGCCTAAGCCTAGGGGTGCCCTAGCCTAAGGCTAGGGGAGCACTAGCCTTAGCCTAAGCCTAGGAGTGCCCTAGCCTAAGCCTTGGTGTGCCCTAGCCTAAGCCTAGTTGTGCCCTAGCCTAAGCATAGTGGTGCCATCGTCTAAGCATAGGGGTGTCCTAGCCTACGCCTAGGGGTGCCCTACCCTAAGCCTAGGGGTGCCCTAACCTAAGCCTAGTGGTGCCCTAACCGAAGCCTAGGGGTGTCCTAGCCTTAGCCGAGGTGAGCCCTAGCGTTAGCCTAAGCCTAGGGGTGCCCTAGCCTAAGCCTAGGGGTGCCCTAGCTTAAGCCTAGGTGTGCACTAGCCTAAGCCTAGTTGTGCCCTAGCCTAAGCATAGTGGTGCCCTAGTCTAAGCCTAGGGGTGCCCTAGCCATAGGCTAGGCGAGCCCTAACCTAAGCCTAAGCCTAGGGCTGCCCTAGCCTAAGCCTATGAGTGCCATAGCCTTATAATAGGGGAGCCCTAGCCTAAGCCTAGGGGTGCCCTAGCCTTAGGTTAGGGGAGCCCTAGCCTTAGCCTAAGCCTAGGGCTTCCCTAGCCTAAGCCTAGGTGTGCCCTTGCTTAAGCCTAGGGGTGCCGTAAACTAAACCTAGGGGTTCCCTAACCTAAGCCTAGGGGTGCCCTAGCCTATACCTGGCGGTGCCCTAGCCTATCCCTAGGGGTGCCTTATACTTAGGCTAGGGAATCACTAGCCTTAGCCTAAGCCTAGGGGTGCCCTAGCCTAAGCCTAGGGGTGCCCTAGCCTAAGAATAGGGGTGCCCTAGCCTAACTTAGGGGTGCCCTAGCCTAAACCTAGGGGTGCCCTAGCCTAAGCCTATGGGTGCCGTAGGTTTAGGCTAGGGGAGCCTTAGCCAGAGCCTAAGCTTAGGGGTGCCCTAGCCTAAGCCTAGGGGTGCCCTAGCCTAAGCCTAGAGGTGTTCTAACCTAAGCCTAGGGGTGCCCTAGACTTAGGCTAGGGGAGCCCTATCCTTTGCCTAAGCCTATGGCTGCCCTAGCTAAAGCCTATGGGTGCCCTAGCCTAAGACTAGGGGTGCCCTAGCCTAACTTAGGGGTGCCCTAGCCTAAAACTAGGGGTGCCCTAGCCTAAGCCTAGGGTTGCCCTAGTCTTAGGCTAGGGGAGCCCTAGCCTTAGCCTAAGCCTAAGGGTGCCCTAGCCTAATCCTAGGGGTGCCCTAGCCTAAGACAGGGGTGCCCTAGCCTAACTTAGGGGTGCCCTAGCCTAAACCTAGGGGTGCCCTAGGGTTAGGCTAGGGGAGCCCTAGCCTTAGCCTAAGCCTAGGGGTGCCCTAGCCTAAGCCTGGAGGTGCCCTAGCCTAAGCCTAGGGGTGCCCTATCCTAAGCCTAGGGGTGCCCTAGCATAAGCCTAGGGGTGCCCTAGTCTTAGGCTAGGGGAGCCCTAGCCTTAGCCTAAGCCTAGGTCTGCCCTAGCCTAAGCGTAGGTGTGCCCTAGCCTTAGGCTAGGGGAGCCCTAGCCCTACCCTAAACCTAGGGGTGCCCTAGCCTAAGCCTAGGGGGGCCCTAGCCTAAGCCTAGATTTGCCCTAGCCTAAGCCAAGGTTTGCCCTAGCCTAAGCCTTGGGGTGCCCTAGCCTAAGCCTAGGGGTGCCCTACCCTAAGACTAGGGGTGCCCTAGCCTAACTTAGGGGTGCCCTAGCCTAAGCCTAGGGGTGCCCTAGCCTAAGACAAGGGTTGCCCTAGTCTTAGGCTAGGGGAGTCCTAAACTTAGCTTAAGCCTAAGGGCTGCCCAAGCCTAAGCGTAGTGGTGCCCTAGCCTTAGGCTAGGGGAGCCCTAGCCCTAGCCTAAACCTAGGGGTGCCCTAGCCTAACCCTAGGGGTGCCCTAGCCTAAGCCTACGATTACCCTAGCCTAAGCCTAGGGGTGCCCTAGCCTAAGCCTAGGGGTGCCTTAGCCTTAGGCTTGGGGAGCCCTAGCCTTAGCCTAAGCCTAGGGCTGCCCTACCCTAAGCCTAGTTGTGCCCTAGGTTAAGCCTAGGGGTGCCCTAGCATTAGCCTAAGATTACGGGTGCCCTAGCCTAAGCCTAGGGGTGTCCTAGCCTAAACCTAGAGGTGCCCTAGCCTTAGACTACGGGAGCCCTAGCCTTAGCCTTAGCCTAGGCCTGCCCAATCCTAAGCGTAGTGGTGCCCTAGCCTTAGGCTAGGGGAGCCCTAGCCCTAGCCTAATCCTAGGGGTGCCCTAGCCTAACCCTAGGGGTGCCCTAGCCTACGCCTAGGATTGCCCCAGCCTAAGCCTAGGGGTGCCCTTGGCTAAGCCTAGGGGTGCCCTAGCCTAAGCCTAGGGGTACCCTAGCCTAAGGCTTGGGGAGCACTAGCCTTAGCCTAAGCCTAGGGGTGCCCTAGCCTAAGCCTAGGGGTGCCCTAGCCTAAGCCTAGAGGTGCCCTAGCCTTAGACTACGGGAGCCCTAGCCTTAGCCTTAGCCTAGGGCTGCCCAATCCTAAGCGTAGTGGTGCCCTAGCCTTAGGCTAGGGGAGCCCTAGCCCTAGCCTAATCCTAGGGGTGCCCTAGCCTAACCCTAGGGGTGCCCTAACCTACGCCTAGGATTGCCCCAGCCTAAGCCTAGGGGTGCCCTTGGCTAAGCCTAGGGGTGCCCTAGCCTAAGCCTAGGGGTACCCTAGCCTAAGGCTTGGGGAGCACTAGCCTTAGCCTAAGACTAGGGGTGCCCTAGCCTAAGCCTAGGGGTGCCCTAGCCTAAGCCTAGGGGTGCCCTAGCCTAAGCCTAGGGGTGCCCTAGCCTAAGCCTAGGGGTGCCCTAGCCTAAGCCTAGGGGTGCCCTAGCCTAAGCCTAGGGGTGCCCTAGCCTTAGCCGAGGGGAGCCCTAGCCTTAGCCTAAGCCAAGGGGTGCCCTAGCCTAAGCCTAGGGGTGCCCTAGCCTAAGCCTATGTGTGCCCTAGCCTAAGCCTAGTGGTGCCCTAGCCTAAGCATAGTGGTGCCCTAGCCTAAGCCTAGGGGTGCCCTACCCTAAGCCTATGGGTGCCCCAGCCTAAGCCTAGGGGTGCCCTAGCCTTAGGATAGGGGAGCCCTAGCCTTAGCCTAAGCATAGGGGTGCCCTAGCCTAAGCCTAGGGGTGCCCTAGCCTTAGGATAGGGGAGCCCTAGCTTTAGCCTAAGCCTAGGGCTGCACTAGCCTAAGCCTAGGTGTGCCCTAGCTTAAGCCTAGGGGTGCCCTAGCCTAAACATAGGGGTGCCCTAGCCTAAGCCTAGGGGTGCCCAAGCCTAAGCGTAGTGGTGCCCTAGCCTTAGGCTAGGGGAGCCCTAGCCCTAGCCTAAACCTAGGGGTGCCCTAGCCTAACCCTAGGGGTGCCCTAGCCTAAGCCTAGGGGTGCCCTAGCCTTAGGCTAGGGGAGCCCTAGCCTTAGCCTAAGCCTAGGGCTGCCCTAGCCTAAGCCTAGGTGTGCCCTAGCTTAAGCCTAGGGGTGCCCTAGCCTTAGCCTAAGCCTACGGGTGCCCTAGCCTAAGCCTACGGGTGTCCTAGCCTAAACCTAGGGGTACCCTAGCCTAAGCCTAGGGGTGCCCTAAGCTAAGCCTAGGGGTGCCCTAGCCTAAGCCTAGGGGTGCCCTAGCCTTAGGCTAGGGGAGCCCTAGCCTTAGCCTAAGCCTATGGCTGCCCTAGCCTAAGCCTAGGTATGCCCTAGCTTAAGCCTAGGGGTGGCCTAGCCTTAGCCTAAGCCTACGGGTGCCCTAGCCTAAGCCTAGGGGCGTCCTAGCCTAAACCTAGGGGTACCCTAGCCTAAGCCTAGTGGTGCCCTAGGCTAAGCCTAGGGGTGCCCTAGCCTTAGGCTACGGGATCCCTAGCCTTAGCCTAAGCCCAGGGCTGCCCAAGCCTAAGCGTAGTGGTGCCCTAGCCTTAGGCTAGGGGAGCCCTAGCCCTACCCTAAACCTAGGGGTGCCCTAGCCTAACCCTAGGGGTGCCCTAGCCTACGCCTAGGATTGCCCCAGCCTAAACCTAGGGGTGCCCTAGCCTAAGCCTAGGGGTGCCCTAGCCTAAGGCTAGGGGTACCCTAGCCTAAGACTATGGGAGCACTAGCCTTAGCCTAAGCCTACGGGTGCCCTAGCCTAAGCCTAGGGGTGCCCGAGCCTAAGCCTAGGGGTGCCCTACCCTAGACCTAGGGGTGCCCTAGCCTAAGCCTAGGGGTGACCTAGCCTTAGCCGAGGTGAGCCCTAGCCTTAGCCTAAGCCTAGGGTTGCCCTAGCCTATGCCTAGGGGTGCCCTAGCCTAAGCCTAGGGGTGCCCTAGCCTAAGCCTAGTGGTGCCCTAGCCTAAGCTTAGTGGTGCCCTAGCCTAAGCCTAGGGGTGCCCTACCCTAAGCCTAGGTGTACCCTAGCCTAAGCCTAGGGGTGCCCTAGCCTTAGGATAGGGGAGCCCTAGCCTTAGCCTAAGTATAGGGGTGCCCTAGCCTAAGCCTAGGGGTGCCCTAGCCTTAGCCGAGGTGAGCCCTAGCCTTAGCCTAGGCCTAGGGGTGCCCTAGCCTAAGCCTAGGGGTGCCCTAGCCTAAGACTAGGGGTGCCCTAGCCTAATTTAAGGGTGCCCTAGCCTAATCCTAGGGGTGCCCTAGCCTAAGCCTAGGGGTGTTCTAGCCTAAGCCTAGGGGTGCCCTAGCCTAAGCCTAGGGGTGCCCGAGTCTTTGGCTAGGGGAGGCCTAGCCTTAGCCTAAGCCTAGGGCTGTCCTAGCCTAAGCCTATGGGTGCCCTAGCCTTAGGCTAGGTGAGCCCTAACCTTAGGCTAGGGGAGCCCTAGCCTTAGCCTAAGCCTAGGGGTGCCCTAGCCTAAGCCTAGGGGTGCCCTAGCCTAAGACTAGGGGTGCCCTAGCCTAAGACTAGGGGTGCCCTAGCCTAACTTAGGGGTGCCCTAGCCTAAGCCTAGGGGTGCCCTAGCCTAAGCCTAGGGGTGCCCTAGCCTAAGCTTAGGGGTGCCCTAGCCTAAGCCTAGGGGTTCCCTAGTCTTAGGCTAGGGAAGCCCTAGCCATAGCCTAAGCCTAGGGCTGCCCTAGCCTAAGCGTAAGGGTGCCCTAGTCTTAGGCTAGGGGAGCCCTAGCCCTAGCCTAATCCTACGGGTGCCCTAGCCTAAGCCTAGGATTGCCCTAACCTAAGCCTAGGGGCGACCTATCCTAAGCCTAGGGGTGCCCTTGCCTTAGGCTAGGGGAGCCCTAGCCTTAGCCTAAGCCTCGGGGTGCCCTAACCAAAGCCTAGGGGTGCCCTATCCTAAGCCTAGGGGTGCCCTATCATAAGACTAGGGGTGCCCTAGCCTAACTTAGGGGTGCCCTAGCCTAGGGGTGCCCTAGCCTAAGCCTAGGGGTGCCCTAGCCTTAGGCTAGGGGAGCACTAGCCCTAGCCTAAACCTAGGGGTGCCCTCGCCTAACACTAGGGGTACTCTAGCCTAAGTCTAGGATTGCCCTAGCCTAAGATTAGGGGTGCCCTTGCCTAAGCTTAGGGGTGCCCTAGCCTGAGGCTAGGGGAGCCCTAGCCTTAGCCTAAGCCTAGGGCTGCCCTAGCCTAAGCCTACGTGTGCCCTAGCTTAAGACTAGGGGTGCCCTAGCCTAAAACTAGGGGTGCCCTAGCCTAAGACTAGGGGTGCCCTAGCCTTAGCCTAAGCCTACGGGTGCCCTAGCCTAAGCCTAGGGGTATCCTAGCCTAAACCTAGGGGTACCCTAGCCTAAGCCTAGGGGTGCCCTAGCCTAAGCCTAGGGGTGCCCTAGCCTTAGGCTACGGGAGCCCTAGCCTTAGCCTAAGCCTTGGGCTGCCAAAGCCTAAGCGTAGTGGTGCCCTAGCCTTAGGCTAGGGGAGCCCTAGCCCTAGCCTAAACCTAGGGGTGCCCTAGCCTAACTCTAGGGGTGCCCTAGCCTACGCCTAGGATTGCCCCAGCCTAAGCCTAGGGGTGCCCTTGGCTAAGCCTAGGGGTGCCCTAGCCTAAGCCTAGGGGTACCCTAACCTAAGGCTTGGGGAGCACTAGCCTTAGCCTAAGCCTAGGGGTGCCCTAGCCTAAGCCTAGGGGTGCCCTTCCGTAAGCCAAGGGGTGCCCTTGCCTAAGCCTAGGGGTGCCCTAGCCTAAGCCTAGGGGTGCCCTAGCCTTAGCCTAAGCCTACGGGTGCCCTAGCCTAAGCCTAGGGGTATCCTAGCCTAAACCTAGGGGTACCCTAGCCTAAGCCTAGGGGTGCCCTAGCCTAAGCCTAGGGGTTCCCTATCCTTAGATTAGGGGAGCCCTAGCCTTAGCCTAAGCCTAGGGCAGCCCTAGCCTAAAACTAGGGGTGCCCAAGCCTAAGCTTAGGGGTGCCCTAGCCTTAGGATAGGGAAGCCCTAGCCATAGACTAAGCCTAGGGGTGCCTATCCAAAGTCTAGGGGTGTCCTATCCTTAGGCTAGGGGAGTCCTGGCCTTAGCCGAAGCCTTAGGGTGCCCTAGCCTAAGCCTAGGGGTGCCCTAGCCTAAGCCTACGGGTGCCCTAACCCAAGCCTAGGGGTGCCTTAGCCTTAGGCTAGGGAAGCCCTATCCTTAGCCTAAGCCTAGGGGTGCCCTAGCCTAAGCCTAGCGGTGCCCTAAACTAAGCCTAGGGGTGCCCTAGCCTTAGGCTAGGAGAGCCCTAGCCTTAGCCCAAGCATAGGGGTGCCCTTCCTAAGCTTAGTGGTATCCTAGCCTAAGCCTAGGGGTGCCCTATCCTACGCCTAGGGGTGCTTAGCCTAAGCCTAGGGGTGCCCTAGCCTAAGCCTAAGGGTGCCCTAGCCTTAGACTAGGGGAGCCCTAGCCTAAGCCTAGGGGTGCCCTAGCCTAAGCTTATGGGTGCCCCAGCCTTAGGCTAGGGTAGCCCTAGCCTTAGCTTAAGCCTAGGGGTTACCTAGCCTAAGCCTAAGGGTGCCCTAGCCTAAGCTTATGGGTGCCCCAGCCTTAGGCTAGGGTAGCCCTAGCCTTAGATTAAGCCTAGGGGTGCCCTAGCCTAAGCTTAGGGGTTCCCTACACTAAGCCTTTGGGTGCCCTAGCCTAAGCCTAGGGGTGCCCTAGCCAAGCCTAGGGGTGCCCTAGCCTAATCCTAGCGGTGCCCTAGCCTAAGCTTAGGGGTTCCATAGCCTTAGGCTAGAGGAGCCCTAGCTTTAGCCTAAGCCTAGGAGTGCCCTAGCCTAAGCCTAGGAGTGCCCTAGCCTAAGACTAGTGGTGCCCTAGCCTAAGTGTAGGGGTGACCTAGCCCCAGCCTCTGGGTGCCCTAGCCTTAGCCTAAGCCTAGGGTTGCCCTAGCCTAAGCCTAGGGGTGCCCTAGCGTAAGCCTAGGTGTGCCCTAGCCTAAGCCTAGGGGTGCCCTAGGGTTAGGCTAGGGGAGCCCTAGCCTTATCCTAAATCTAGGGGTGCCCTAGCCTAAGCCTAGGGGTGCCCCAGCCTAAGCCTAGGGGTGCCCTAGCCTAAGCCTAGGGATGCCCTAGCCTAAGCCTAGGGGTGCCATAGCCTAAGTTTAGGGGAGCCCTAGCCTTAGCCTATGCCTAGGGCTGCCCCAGCCTAATCCTTGGTGTGCCCTAGCCTAAACCTAGGATTGCCCTAGCCTAAGCCTATGGGTGCCCTAGCCTAAGCTTAGGGGTGCCCTAGCCTTAGGCTAGGGGAGCCCTAGCCTTAGCTTAAGCCTAGGGTTGCCCTAGCCTAAGCCTAGGTGTGCCCTAGCTTAAGCCTAGGGGTGCCCTAGCCTAAACCTAGGGGTGCCTTAGCCTAAGGCTAGGGGTGCCCTAGCCTTAGTCTAAGCCATCGGGTGCCCTAGCCTAAGCCTAGGGGTGTCCTAGCCTAAACCTAGGGGTGCCCTATCCTAAGCCTAGGGGTGCCCTAGCCTCTTCCTAGGCGTGCCCTAACCTTATGCTAGGGTAGCCCTAGCCTTAGCCTAAGCCTAGGGCCGCCCTAGCCTAAGCCAATGGGTGCCCTAGCCTAAGCCTAGGGGTGCCCTAACCTTAGGCTAGGGGAGCCCTAGCCTTAGCTTAAGCATAGGGTGGCCCTAGCCTAAGCCTAGTTGTGCACTAGCTTAAGCCTAGGGGTGCCATAGCCTAAACCTAGGGGTGCCTTAGCCTAAGCCTAGGGGTGCCCTAGCCTTAGTCTAAGCCATCGGGTGCCCTAGCCTAAGCCTAGGGGTGTCCTAGCCTAAACCTAGGGGTGCCCTCTCCTAAGCCTAGGGGTGCCCTAGCCTCTTCCTAGGCGTGCCCTAGCCTTATGCTAGGGTAGCCCTAGCCTTAGCCTAAGCCTAGGGCCGCCCTAGCCTAGACCTAGGGGTACCCTAGCCTAAGCTTAGGGGTGCCCTAGCCTAAGGCTAGGGGAGCCCTAGCCTTAGTCTAAGCCTAGGGGTGCCCAATCCGAAGCCTAGGGGTGCCCTATCCTTAGGCTAGGGGAGTCCTCGCCTTTGCCGAAGCCTTAGGCTGCCCTAGCCTAAGCCTAGGGGCGCCCTAGCCTAATCCTAGGGGTGCCCTAGCCCAAGCCTAGGGGTGCACTAGCGTTAGGCTAGAGGAGCCCTAGCCTTAGCCTAAGCCTAGGGGTGCCCTAGCGTAAGCCGAGGGATGCCCTATCCTAAGCCTAGGGGTGCCCTAGCCTAAGTAAGGGTTTGCCTAGCATAAGCATAGGGGTTCCCTACCTTAGCATAGTGGTGCCCTAGCCTAAGCCTAGGGGTGCCTTAGCCTTAGGCTAGGGAAGCCCTATCCTTAGCCAAAGCCTAGGGGTGCCCTAGCCTAAGCCTAGCGGTGCCCTAAACTAAGCCTAGGGGTGCCCTAGCCTTAGGCTAGGAGAGGCCTAGGCTTAGCCCAAGCCTAGGGGTGCCCTTCCTAAGCCTAGTGGTGTCCTAGCCTAAGCCTAGGGTTGCCCTATCCTAAGCCTAGGGGTGCTTAGCCTAAGCCTAGGGGTGCCCTAGCCTAAGCCTAAGGGTGCCCTAGCCTTAGACTAGGGGAGCCCTAGCCTAAGCCTAAGGGTGCCCTAGCCTAAGCTTATGGGTGCCCCATCCTTAGGCTAGGGTAGCCCTAGCCTAAGCTTAAGCCTAGGGGTGCCCTAGCCTAAGCCTAAGGGTGCCCTAGCCTAAGCATATGGGTGCCCCAGCCTTAGGCTAGGGTAGCCCTAGCCTTAGATTAAGCCTAGGGGTGCCCAAGCCTAAGCCTAGGGGTTCCCTAGACTAAGCCTTTGGGTGCCCTAGCCTAAGCCTAGGGGTGCTCTAGCCTAAGCCTAGGGGTGCCCTGCCCTTAGGCTAGGGGAGCCCTTACCTTAGCCTAAGCCTTGGGGTACCCTAGCCAAGCCTAGCGGTGCCCTAGCCTAAGCTTAGGGGTTCCATAGCCTTAGGCTAGAGGAGCCCTAGCTTTAGCCTAAGCCTAGGGGTGCCCTAGCCAAAGCCTAGGAGTGCCCTAGCCTAAGACTAGGGTGCCCTAGCCTAAGTGTAGGGGTGACCTAGCCCCAGCCTATGGGTGCCCTAGCCTTAGCCTAAGCCTAGGGGTGACCTAGCCTAAGCCTAGGGGTGCCCTAGACTAAGCCTAGGGGTGCCCTAGCCTTAGGCTGGGATCCCTAGCCTTAGCCTAAGCCTAGGGGTGCACTAGCCTAAGCCTAGGGGTGCCCTAGCCTTAGGCTAGGGAAGCCCTAGCCAAAGCCTAGGGGTGCCCTAGCCTAAGCCTAGGTGTGCCCTAACTTTAGGCTAGGGGTTCCCTAGCCAAAGCATAGGGGTGCCCTAGCCTAAGGATAGGGGTGCCATAGTCTTAGGTTGGGGAGCCCTAGCCTTAGCCTAAGCCTAGGGGTGCACTAGCGTAAGCCTAGTGGTGCCCTAGGGTAAGCCTAGGGGTGCCCTAGCCTTAGGCTAGGGGTGTCCTAGCCAAATCCTTGGGGTGCCCTTGCCTAAGCATAGGGGTGCCCTAGCCTTAGGCAAGGGGAGCCCTAGCCTTAGCCTAAGCCTAGGTTTGCCCTAGCCTAAGCCTAGGTGTGCCCTAGCCTAAGCCTAGGGGTGCCCTAGGGTTAGGCTAGGGGAGCCCTAGCCTTAGCCTAAGTCTAGGGGTGCCCTAGCCTAAGCCTAGGGGTGCCCCAGCCTAAGCCTAGGGGTGCCCTAGCCTAAGCCTAGGGGTACCCTAGCCTAAGGCTATGGGTGCCCTAGCCTTAGGCTAGAGGAGCCCTAGCCTTAGCTTAAGCCTAGGGTTATCCTAGCCTAAGCCTAGGTGTGCCCTAGCTTAAGCCTAGGGTTGCCCTAGCCTAAACCTAGGGGTGCCTTAGCCTAAGGCTAGGGGTGCCCTAGCCTTAGTCTAAGCCATTGGGTGCCCTAGCCTAAGCCTAGGGGTGTCCTAGCCTAAACCTAGGGGTGCGCTATCTTAAGCCTAGGGGTGCCCTAGCCCCTTCCTAGGCGTGCCCTAGCCTTATGCTAGGGTAGCCCTAGCCTTAGCCTAAGCCTAGGGCCGCCCTAGCCAAAGCCAATGGGTGCCCTAGCCTAAGCCTAGGGGTGCCCTAGCCTTAGGCTAGGGGAGCCCTAGCCTTAGCTTAAGCCTAGGGTTGCCCTAGCCTAAGCCTAGGTGTGCCCTAGCTTAAGCCTAGGGGTGCCCTAGCCTAAACCTAGGGGTGCCTTAGCCTAAGCCTAGGGGTGCCCTAGCCTTAGTCTAAGCCATCGGGTGCCCTAGCCTAAGCCTAGGGGTGTCCTAGCCTAAACCTAGGGGTGCCCTATCCTAAGCCTAGGGGTGCCCTAGCCCCTTCCTAGGCGTGGCCTAGCCTTATGGTAGGGTATCCTTAGCCTTAGCCTAAGCCTAGGGCCGCCCTAGCCTAGAACTAGGGGTACCCTAGCCTAAGCTTAGGGGTGCCCTAGCCTTAGGCTAGGGGAGCCCTAGCCTTAGTCTAAGCCTACGGGTGCCCTATCCAAAGCCTAGGGGTGCCCTATCCTTAGGCAAGGGGAGTCCTCGCCTTAGCCGAAGCCTTAGGCTGCCCTAGCCTAAGCCTAGGGGCGCCCTAGCCTAAGCCTAGGGGTGCCCTAGCCCAAGCCTAGGGGTGCAATAGCGTTAGGCTAGAGGAGCCCTAGCCTTAGCCTAAGCCTAGGGGTGCGCTAGCATAAGCCGACGGTGCCCTAGCCTAAGTCTAGGGATGCCCTAGCCTAAGCATATGGGTTCCCTACCTAAGCCTAGGGGTGCCCTAGCCTAAACCTAGGGATGCCCTAGCCTAAGCCTAGGGGTGCCTTAGCCTTAGGCTAGGGAAGCCCTAGCCTTAGCCTAAGCCTAGGGGTGCCCTAGCCTAAGCCTAGCGGTGCCCTAACCTAAGCCTAGGGTTGCCCTAGCCTAAGCCTAGGGGTGTCCTAACCTAAGCCTAGGGGTGTCCTAGCCTTAGGCTAGGGGAGCCCTAGCCTTAGCCAAAGCCTAGGGGTGCCCTAGCCTAAGCCTAGGGGTTCCCTAGCCTAAGCCTAAGGGTGCCCTAGCCTTAGGCTAGGTGAGCCCTAGGCTTAGCCTAAGCCTAGGTGTGCCCTTACCTAAACCTAGGGTTGCCCCAGCCTAAGCCTAGGGGTGCCCTAGCCTAAGCCTACTTGTGCCCTAGCCTAAGCATAGTGGTGCCCTAGCCTAAGCCTAGGGGTGTCCTAGCCTAAGCCTAGGGATGCCCTAGCCTTAGAATAGGGGAGCCCTAGCCTTAGCCTAAGCATAGGGGTGCCCTAGCCTAAGCCTACGGGTGCCCTAGCCTAAGCCTAGTTGTGCCCTAGCCTAAGCATAGTGGTGCCCTAGCCTAAGCCTAGGGGTGTCCTAGCCTAAGCCTAGGGGTGCCCTAGCCTTAGGCATGGCGAGCCCTAACCTTAGCCTAAGCCTAGGGCTGCCCTAGCCTTAGAATAGGGGAGCCCTAGCCTTAGCCTAAGCCCTGGGCTTCCCTAGCCTAAGCCTAGGTGTGCCCTAGCTTAAGCCTAGGGGTGCCCTAGCCTAAGCCTAGGGGTCCCCTAGCCTAAACCTAGGGGTGCCCTAGCCTATCCCTAGGGGTGCCCTAGCCTTAGGCTAGGGGATCCGTAGCCTTAGCCTAAGCCTAGGGCTGCCCTAGCATAAGACTAAGGGTGCCCTACCCTAAGCCTAGGGGTGCCCTAGCCTTAGCCTACGGGTGCACTAGCCTTAGCCTAAGCCTAGGGGTGCCCTAGCATAATCTTAGGGGTGCCCTAACCTATGCCTACGGGTGCCCTAGCCTTAGGCTAGGTAAGCCCTAGCCTTAGCCTAAGCCTAGTGGTGCCCTAGCCTAAGCCTAGGGGTGCCCTAGCCTAAGACTAGGGGTGCCCTAGCCTAACTTAGGAGTGCCCTAGCCTAAGGCTAGTGGTGACCAAGCCTATGCCTAGGGGTGCCCTAGGGTTCGGCTAGGGGAGCCCTAGCCTTAGCCTAAGCCTAGGGGTGCCCTAGCCTAAGCCTATGGGTGTTCTAGCCTAAGGCTAGGGGTGCCCTAGCCTAAGCCTAGGGGTGCCCTAACCTAAGCCTAGGGGTGTCCTAGACGTAGGCTAGGGGAGCCCTAGCCTTAGCCTAAGCCTAGGGCTGCCCTAGCTAAAGACTATGGGTGCCCTAGCCTTAGGCTAGGTGAGCCCTAGCTTTAGCCTAAGCCTAGGGGTGCCCTAGCATAAGCCTAGGGGTGCCCTAGCCTAAGACTAGGGGTGCCCTAGCCTAACTTAGGGGTGCCCTGGCCAAAGCCTAGGGGTGCCCTAGGGTTAGGCTAGGGGAGCCCTAGCCTTAGCGTAAGCCTAGGGGTCCCCTAGCTTAAGCCAAGGGGTGCCCTATCCTAAGCCTAGGGGTGCCCTATCCTAAGCCTAGGGGTGCCCTAGTCTTAGGATAGGGGAGCCCTAGCCTTAGCCTAAGCCTAGGGCTGCCCTAGCCTAAGCGTAGGGGTGCCCTAGCCTTAGGCTAGGGGATCCCTAGCCCTAGTCTAAACATAGGGGTTCCCTAGCCTAAGCCTAGGGGTGCCCTAGCCTAAGCCTAGGATTGCCCTAGCCTAAGCCTAGGGGCGCCCTAGCCTAAGCCTAGGGGTGCCGTAGCCTTAGGCTAGGGGAGCCCTAGCCTTAGCCTAAGCTTAGGGTTACCCTAGCCTAAGCCTGGGGGTTCCCTAGCCTAAGATTAGGGGTGCACTAGCCTAAGACTAGGGGTGCCCTAGCCTAACTTAGGGGTGCCCTAGCCTAAGCCTAGGGGTGCCCTTGCCTAAGCCTAGGGGTGCCCTAGGGTTAGGCTAGGGGAGCCCTAGCCTTAGCCTAAGCCTAGGGGTGCCCTAGTCTAAGCCTAGGGGTGCCCTAGCCTAAGCCTAGGGGTGCCCTAGCCTAAGCCTAGGGGTGCCATATCCTAAGCTTAGGGGAACCCTAGCCTTAGCCTATGCCTAGGGCTGCCCCAGCCTAATCCTAGGAGTGCCCTAGCCTAAGGCTATGGGTGCCCTAGCCTAAGCCTAGTGGTGCCCTAGCCTTAGGCTAGGGGAGCCCTAGTCTTTGCCTAAGCCTAGGGCTGCCCTAGCCTAAGCCTAGGTGTGAGCTAGCTTAAGCTTAGGGGTGCCCTAGCCTAAACCTAGGGGTGCCGAAGCCTAAGCCTAGGGGTGCCCCAGCCTTAGCCTAAGCCATCGGGTGCCCTAGCCAAAGCCTAGGGGTGTCCTAGCCTAAACCTAGGGGTGCCCTATCCTAAGCCTAGGGGTGCCCTAGCCTCTTCCTATGCGTGCCCTAGTCTTATGCTAGGGTAGCCCTAGCCTTAGCCTACGCCTAGGGCCGCCCTAGCCTAGAACTAGGGGTGCCCTAGCTAAGCTTAGGGGTGCCCTAGCCTTAGGCTAGGGGAGCCCTAGCCTTAGTCTAAGCCTAGGGGTTCCCTATCCAAAGCTTAGGGGTGCCCTATCCTTAGGCTAGGGAGTCCTCGCCTTAGCCGAAGCCTTAGGCTGCCCTAGCCTAAGCCTAGGGGCGCCCTAGCCTAAGCCTAGGGGTGCCCTAGCCCAAGCCTAGGGGTGCCCTAGCATTAGGCTAGAGGAGCCCTAGCCTTAGCCTAAGCCTAGGGGTGCCCTAGCCTAAGCCGACGGTGCCTTAGCCTAAGCCTAGGGGTGCCCTAGCCTAAGCATAGGGGTTCCCTACCTAAGCCTAGGGGTGCCCAACCCTAAGCCTAGGGATGCCCTAGCCTAAGCCTAGGGGTGCCCTAGCCGTCGGCTAGGAAAGCCCTAGCCTTAGCCTAAGCCTAGGGGTGCCTACCCTAAGACTAGGGGTGCCCTAGCCTAAGCCTAGGGGTTCCTTAGCCTAAGCCTAAGGGTGCCCTAGCCTGAGACTAGGGGTGCCCTAGCCTGAGGCTAGGGGAGCACTAGCCTTAGCCTAAGCCTAGGGGTGCCCTAGCCTAAGCCTAGGGGTGCCCTAGCCTAAGCATAGGGGTGCCCTAGCCTAAGGCTAGGGGAGCACTAGCCTTAGCCTAAGCCTAGGGGTGCCCTAGCCTAAGCCTAGGGGTGCCCTAGCCTAAGCCTAGGGGTGCCCTAGCAGAAGCCTAGGGGTGCCCTACCCTAAGCCTAGGGGTGCCTTAGACTTAGCCGAGGTGAGCCCTAGCCTTAGCCTAAGCCAAAGGTGGCCTAGCCTAAGCCTAGGGGTGCCCTAGCCTAAGCCTAGGTGTGCCCTAGCCTAAGCCTAGTTGTGCCCTAGCCTAAGAATAGTGGTGCCCTAGCCTAAGCCCAGGGGTGTCGTAGCCTAAGCCTAGGGGTGCCCTAGCCGTAGGCTAGGCGAGCCCTAACCTAAGCCTAAGCCTAGGGCTGCCCTAGCCTAAGCCTAGGGGTGGCATAGCCTTAGAATAGGGGAGCCCTAGCCTTAGCCTAAGCATAGGGGTGCCCTAGCCTAAGCCTAGGGGTGCCCTAGCCTTAGGCTAGGGGAGCCCTAGCCTTAGCCTAAGCCTAGGGCTTCCCTAGCCTAAGCCTAAGTGTGCCCTGGCTTAAGCCTAGGGGTCCCCTAGCCTAAAACTAGGGGTGCTCTAACCTAAGCCTAGGGGTGCCCTAGCCTAAAGCTGGGGGTGCCCTAGCCTATCCCTAGGGGTGCCTTAGAATTAGGCTAGGGAATCACTAGCCTTAGCCTAAGCCTAGGGGTGCCCTAGCCTATGCCTAGGGGTGCCTAAGCCTTAGGCTAGGGGAGCCGTAGCGTTAGCCTAAGCCTAGGGCTGCCCTACCATAAGACTAAGGGTGCCCTAGCCTAAGCCGAGGGGTGCCCTAGCCTTAGGCTACTGGTGCACTAGCCTTATCATAAGCCTAGGGGTGCCCTAGCATAAGTTTAGGGGTGCCCTAGCCTATGCTTGGGGTGCCCTAGCCTTAGGCTAGGTGAGCCCTAGCCTTAGCCTAAGCCTAGGGGTGCCCTAGCCTAAGCCTAGGGGTGCCCTAGCCTAAGACTAGGGTTTGCCCTAGCCTAACTTAGGGTGCCCTAGCCTAAGCCGAGGGGTGCCCTAGCCTAAGCCTATGGGTGCCCTAGGTTTAGGCTAGGGGAGCCCTAGCCAGAGTCTAAGCCTAGGGGTGACCTAGCCTAAGCCTAGGGGAGCCCTAGCCTAAGCCTAGGGGTGTTCTAGCCTAAGGCTAGGGGTGCCCTAGCCTAAGCCTAGGGGTGCCCTAACCTAAGCCTAGGGATGCCCTAGACTTAGGCTAGGGGAGCCCTAGCCTTAGCCTAAGCCTAGGGCTGCCCTAGCTAAAGCCTATGGGTGCCCTAGCCTTAGGCTAGGTGAGCCCTAGCCTTAGCCTAAGCCTAGGGGTGCCCTAGCCTAAGCCTAGGGGTGCCCTAGCCTAAGACTAGGGGTGCCCTAGCCTAACTTAGGGGTGCCCTAGCCTAAACATAGGGGTGCCCTAGGGTTAGGCTAGGGAAGCCCTAGCCTTAGTCTAAGCCTAGGGGTGCCCTAGTCTAAGCCTAGAGGTGCCCTAGCCTAAGCCTAGGGGTGCCCTAGTCTAAGCCTAGAGGTGCCCTAGCCTAAGCCTAGGGGTACCCTATCCTAAGACTAGGGGTGCCCTAGCCTAAGCCTAGGGGTGCCCTAGCCTTAGGCTAGGGGAGCCCTAGCCTTAGCCTAAGCCTAGAGCTGCCCTAGCCTAAGCATAGGGGTGCCCTAGCCTAAGCCTAGGGGTGCCCTAGCCTTAGGCAAGGGGAGCCCTAGCCTTAGCCTAAGCCTAGGGCTGCCCTAGCCTAAGCCTAGGTGTGCCCTAGCTTAAGCCTAGGGGTGCCCTAGCCTTAGCCTAAGCCTACGGGTGCCCTAGCCTAAGCTTAGGGGTGTCCTAGCCTAAACTAGGGGTACCCTACCCTAAGCCTAGGGGTTCACTAGCCTAAGCCTAGAGGTGCCCTAGCCTTAGGCTACGGGAGCCCTAGCCTTAGCCTAAGCCTAGGGCTGCCCAAGCCTAAGCGTAGTGGTGCCCTAGCCTTAGGCTAGGGGAGCCCTAGCCCTAGCCTAAACCTAGGGGTGCCCTAGCCTAACCCTAGGGGTGTCCTAGCCTACGCCTAAGATTGCCCCAGCCTAAGCCTAGGGGTGCGCTAGCCTAAGTCTAGGGTGCCCTAGCCTAAGCCTAGGGGTTCCCTAGCCTAAGCCCAGGGGTGCCCTAGCCTAAGCCTAGGGGTGCCCTACCCTAAGCCTAGGGGTGCCCTAGCCTAAGCCTAGGGGTGCCCTAGCCTTAGCCGAGGTGAGCCCTAGCATTAGCCTAAGCCTAGGGGTGCCCTAGCCTAAGCCTAGGGGTGCCCTAGCCGAAGCCTAGGTGTGCCCTAGACTAAGCCTAGTGGTGCCCTAGCCTAAGCATAGTGGTGCCCTAGCCTAAGCCTAGGGGTGCCCTACCCTAAGCCTAGGGGTACCCTAGCCTAAGCCTAGGGGTGCCCTAGCCTTAGGATAGGGGAGCCCTAGCCTTAGCCAAAGCATAGGGGTGCCCTCGCCTAAGCCTAGGGGTGCCCTAGCCTTAGGCTAGGGGAGCCCTAGCCTTAGCCTAAGCCTAGGGCTGCCCTAGCCTAAGCCTAGGTGTGCCCTAGCTTAAGCCTAGGTGTGCCCTAGCCTAAACCTAGGGGTGCCCTAGCCTAAGCCTAGGGGAGCCCTAGCCTAAACATAGGGGTGCCCTAGCCTATCCCTACGGGTGCTTAGCCTTAGCCTAGGGGATCACTAGCCTTAGCCTAAGCCTAGGGGTGCCCTAGCCTATGCCAAGGGGTGCCCTAGCCTTAGCATAAGCCTAGGGGTGCCCTAGCATAAGACTAAGGGTGCCCTACCCTAAGCCTAGAGGTGCCCTAGCCTTAGGCTAGGGGTTCACTAGCCTTAGCCTAAGCCTAGGGGTGCCCTAGCATAAGCTTAGGGGTGCCCTAGCCTATGCCTAGGGGTGCCCGAGCCTTAGGCTACGTGAGCCCTAGCCTTAGCCTAAGCCTAGGGGTGCTCTAGCCTAAGCCTAGGGGTGCCCTAGCCTAAGACTAGGGGTGCCCTAACCTAACTTAGGGGTGCCCTAGCCAAAGCCTAGGGGTGCCCTAGCCTAAGCCTAGGGGTGTTCTAGCCTAAGCCTATGGCTGCCCTAGCCTAAGCCTAGGTGTGCCCTAGCTTCAGCCTATGGGTGCCCTAGCCTAAACCTAGGGGTGCCCTAGACTAAGCCTAGGGGAGCCCTAGCCTAAACATAGGGGTGCCCTAGCCTATCCCTACGGGTGCTTAGCCTTAGCCTAGGGGTTCACTAGCCTTAGCCTAAGCCTAGGGGTGCCCTAGCCTATGCCTAGGGGTGCCCTAGTCTTAGGCTAGGGGTTCACTAGCCTTAGCCTAAGCCTAGGGGTGCCCTAGCATAAGCTTAGGGGTGCCCTAGCCTATGCCTAGGGGTGCCCTAGCATTAGGCTAGGTGAGCCCTAGCCTTAGCCTAAGCCTAGGGGTGCCCTAGCCTAAGCTTAGGGGTGCCCTAGCCTAAGACTAGGGGTGCCCTAACCTAACTTAGGGGTGCCCTAGCCAAAGCCTAGGGGTGCCCTAGCCTAAGCCTAGGGGTGTTCTAGCCTAAGCCTAGGGGTGACCTAGCCTAAGCCTAGGGGTGCCCTAGTCTTAGGCTAGGGGAGGCCTAGCCTTAGCCTAAGCCTAGGGGTACCCTAGCCTAAGCCTATGAGTGCCCTAGCCTTAGGCTAGGTGAGCCCTAGTCTTAGCCTAAGCCTAGGGGTGCCCTAGCCTAAGACTAGGGGTGCCCTAGCCTAACTTAGAGGTGCCCTAGCGTAAGCGTAGGTGTGCCCTAGCCAAAGCTTAGCGGTGCCTTAGCCTAAGCCTAGGGGTGCCCTTGCCATAGGCTAGGGGAGCCCTAGCCTTAGCCTAAGTCTAGGGGTGCCCTAGCCTAATCCTAGGGGTGCCCTAGCCTAAGCCTAGGGGTGCCCTAGCCTTAGCCTAAGCCTACGGGTGCCCTAGCAAAGCCTAGGGGTATCCTAGCCTAAGCCTATGGGTGCCCTAGCATAAGACTAGGGGTGCCCAAGCCTTTGGCTAGGTGAGCCCTAGCCTTAGCCTAAGCCTAGGGGTACCCTAGCCTAAGCCTAGGGGTGCCCTAGCATAAGCCTAGGAGGGCCCTAGCATAAGACTAGGGGTGCACTAGCTTAACTTAGGGGTGCCCTAGCCGAAGCTTAGGGGTGCCCTAGCCTAAGCCTAGGGGTGCCCTAGCCTAAGCTTAGGGGTGCCCTAGCCTTAGACTAGGGGAGCCCCGGCCTAATCCTACGGGTGCCCTAACATAAGTCTAGGGGTGCCCTAACCTAAGCCTACGGGTGCCCTAGCCTAATCCTAGGAGTGCCCTATCCTTAGGCTAGGGGATCCCTAGCATAAGCTTAAGCCTAGGGGTGCCCTAGCTTAAGCCTAGGGTTGCCCTAGGCTAAGCCTAGGGGTGCCCTAGTCTAAGCCTCGGGGTGCCCTAGCCTTAGGCTAGGGGAGACCTAGCCTTAGCCTAAACTTAGGCGTCCCCAAGCCTAAGCCTATGGGTGCCCTGGCCTTACGCTAGGGGAGCCCTCGTCTTAGCCTGAGCCTAGGGGTGCCCTAGCCAAGCCTAGGGGTGCCCTAGCCTAATCGTAGCGGTGCCCTAGCCTAAGACTAGGGGTGCCCTAGCCTTAGGCTAGAGGAGCCTTAGCTTTAGCCTAAGCCTAGGGGTGCCCTATCCTAACCCTAGGAGTGCCCTAGCCTAAGCCTAGGGGTGCCTAAGCCTTAAGCTAAGGCATCCCTAGCCTTAGCCTAAGCCTAGGCGTGCCCAAGCATAACCCTAGGAGTGCTCTAGCCTAAGCCTAGGGGTGCTCTAGCCTAAGCCTAGGGGTGGCCTAGCCTAAGCCTAGGTGTGCCCTAGCCTTAGGTTAGGTGAACCCTAGCCTAAGCCTAAGCCTAGGGGTGCCCCAGCCAAAGCCCAGGGGTGCCCTAGCCTAAAGCTAGAGGTCCCATCGCCTTAGGCTAGGGGAGCCCTAACATTAGAGTAAGCCTAGGGGTGCCTTAGCCTAAGCCTTGATGTGCCCTAGCCTAAGCCTAGGGGTGCCCTAGCCTAAGCCTAGGGGTGCCCTAGCCTTAGGCTAGGGGAGCCCTAGCCTTAGCCTAATCCTAGGGGTGCCCTAGCCTAAGTCTAGGGGTGCCCTAACCTAAGCCTACGGGTGCACTAGCCTAAGCCTAGGAGTGCCCTATCCTTAGGCTAGGGGATCCCTAGCCTAAGCCTAATCCTAGGGTTGCCATTGCCTAAGCTTAGGGGTGCCCTAGCCTTAGGCTAGAGGAACCCTAGCTTTAGCCTAAGCCTAGGGGTGCCCTAGCCTAAGCCTAGGAGTACCCTACCCTAAGCCTAGGGGTGCCCTAGCCTAAGTGTAGGGTGCCCTATCCTGAGCCTATGGGTGCCCTAGCCTTAGCCTAAGCCTAGGGGTGCCCTAGCCTAAGCCTAGGGGTGCCCTAGCCTAAGACTAGGGGTGCCCTAGCCTAAGCCTAGGGCTGCCCTAGCCTAAGCCTAGGGGTGCCATAGCCTAAGCCTAGGGGTGCCCTAGCCTTAGGCTAGGTGAGCCCTAGCCTTAGCCTAAGCTTAGGGGTGCCCTAGCCAAAGCCTAGGGGTGCCCTAGCCTAAGCCTAGAGGTGCCCTCGCCTTAGGCTAGGGGAGCCCTAATAATAGCGTAAGCCTAGGGGTGCCTTAGCCTAAGCTTGGTGTGCCCTAGCCTAAGCCTAGGGGTGCCCTAGCCTAAGCCTATGGGTGCCATGGCCTTAGGTTAGGGGAGCCCTAGCCTCAGCCTAAGCCTAAGGGTGCCCTAGCCAAGCCTAGGGGTGCCCTAGCCTAATCCTAGCGGTGCCCTAGCCTAAGATTAGGGGTTCCCTAGCCTTAGGCTAGGGGAGCCCTAGCATTATCCTAAGCCTAGGGGTGCCCAAGCCTAACCCTAGGGTTGCCCTATCCTAAGCCTAGGGGTGCCCTAGCCTTAGGCTAGAGGAGCCCTAGCTTTAGCCTAAGCCTAGGGGTGCCCTAGCCTAAGCCTAGGAGTGCCCTAGCCTAAGCCTAGGGGTGCCCTAGCCTAAGTGCAGGGGTGCCCTAGCCCCAGCCTATGGGTGCCCTAGCCTTAGCCTAAGCCTAGGGGTGCCCTAGCCTAAGCCTAGGGGTGCCCTAGCCGAAGCATAGGGGTGCCCTAGCCTTAGGCTAGGGGAGCCCTAGCCTTAGCCTAAGCCTAGGGGTGCCCTAGCCTAAACCTAGGGGTGCCCTAGCCTAAGCCTAGGGCTGCCCTAGCCTAAGCCTAGGGGTGCCCTAGCCTAAGCCAAGGTGTGCCCTAGCCTTAGGTTAGGTGAACCCTAGCCTTAGCCTAAGCCTAGGGGTGCCCTAGACAAAGCCTAGGGGTGCCCTAGCCTAAAACTAGAGGTGCCCCCGCCTTAGGCTAGGGGAGCCCTAACAATAGCGTAAGCCTAGGGGTGCCTTAGCCTAAGGCTTGATGTGTCCTAGCCTAATCCTAGGGGTGCCCTAGCCTAAGCCTAGGGGTGCCCTAGCGCTAGGCTAGGGAAGCCCTAGCCTTAGCCTAATCCTAGGGGTGCCCTAGCCTAAGTCTAGGAGTGCCCTAACCTAAGCCTACGGGTGCCCTAGCCTAAGCCTAGGAGTGCCCTATCCTTAGGCTAGGGGATCCCTAGCCGAAGCCTAATCCTAGGGTTGCCGTAGCCTAAGCCTAGGGGTGCCCTAGTCTTAGGCTAGAGGAGCCCTAGCTTTAGCCTAAGCCTAGGGGTGCCCTAGCCCTACGCTAGGGGATCCCTTGCCTTAGCCTAATCCTAAGGTTGCCGTAGCCTAAGCCTAGGGGTGCCCTAGTTTTAGGCTAGAGGAGCCCTAGCTTTATCCTAAGCCTAGGGGTGCCCTAGCCTTACGCTAGGGGATCCCTTGCCTTAGCCTAAGCCTAGAGGTGCCCTAGCCTAAGTCTAGAAGTGCCCTAGCCTGAGCCTATAGGTGCCCTAGCCTTAGCCTAAGCCTAGGGGTGCCCTAGCCTTATGCTAGGGGATCCCTTGCCTTAGCCTAAGCCAAGGGGTGCCCTAGCCTAAGCCTAGAGGTGCCCTAGCCTGAGCCTATTGGTGCCCTATCCTTAGCCTAAGCCTAGGGGTGCCCTAGCCTAAGCCTAGGGGTGCCCTAGCCTAAGCATAGTGGTGCCCTAGCCTTAGTTTAAGGTTACCTAGCCAAATCCTAGGGGTGCCCTTGCCTAAGTATAGGGGTGTCCTAGTCTTAGGCTCGGGGGAACCCTAGCCTTAGCCTAAGCCTAGGGGTGACCTAGCCTAAGCCTAGGGGTGCCCTAGCCTAAGCCTATGGATGCCCTAGCCTTAGGCTAGGGGAGCCCTAGACTTAGCCTAAACCTAGGGGTGCCCTGGCCTAAGCCTAGGGTGCCCTAGCCTAAGCCTAGGGGTTCCCTATCCTAAGCCTAGGGGTGCCCTAGCCAAAGCCTAGGGGTGCCTTAGCCTTAGGCTAGGGGAGGCCTAGCCTTAGCCTAAGCCTACAGGTGCCCTAGCTTAAGCCTAGGGGTGACCTAGCTTAAGCCTGGCATTGCCCTAGCCTTAGGCTAGGGGATCCCTAGCCTTAGCCTAAGCCTAGGGGTTCCCTAGCCTAATCCTAGGGGTGCCCTAGCATTAGGCTAGGGTAGCCCTAGCCTTAGCCTAAGCCTAGGGATGCCCTAGCCTCAGCCTAGGTGTGCCCTAGCCTCAGCCTAGTGGTGCCCTAGCCTCAGCCTAGTGGTGCCCTAGCCTAGGCCTAGGGGTGCCCTAGCCTAAGCCTAGGGGTTCCCTAGCCTAAGCCTAACGGTGCCTTAGCCTAAGCCTAGGGGTCCCCTAGCCTTAGCCTAAGCCTAGGGGTGCCCTAGCCTAAGCCTAGGGGTGCCCTAGCCTAAGCTTAAGGGTGCCCTAGCCTTAAGCTAGGGGAGCCCTAGCCTTAGCCTAAGCCTAGGGGTGCCCTAGCCTAAGACTAGGGGTGCCCTAGCCTAAGCCTAGGGGTGCCCTAGCCTTAGGCTAGGGGAGCCCTAGCCTCAGCCTACGCCTAGGGGTCCCCTAGCCTAAGCCTAGGGGTGCCCTAGCCAAAGCCTAGGGGTGCCCTAGCCTAAGCGTAGGGGTTCCTTAGCCTAAGCCTAGGAGTGCCCTAGCCTAAGCCTAGGGGTGCCCTAGCCTTAGGCTAGGGGAGCCCTAGCCTGAGCCTAAGCCTAGGGGTGCCCTAGTCTAAGCCTAGTGGTGCCTTAACCTAAGCCTAGGGGTGCCCTAGCCTGAGCCTTAACCTAGGGGTGCCCTTGCCTGAGCCTAGGGGTGCTCTAGCCAGAGGCTAGGAGAGCTCTAGCCTGAGCCTCTGCCTAGGAGTGCCCTAGCCTGAGCCTAGGGGTGCACTAGCCTGAGGTTAGGGGAGCCCTAGCCTGAGGCTAGGGGATCCCTAGCCTTAGCCTACGCCTTGTGGTGCCCTAGCCTAAGCCTAGGGGTGCCCTAGCCTAAGCCTAGGGGTGCCCTAGCCTTAGCCTAAGCCTAGGGGTGCCCTAGCCTAAGCCTAGGGGAGCCCTAGCCGTAGCCTACGCCTAGTGGTGCCCTAGCCTAAGCCTAGGGGTGCCCTAGCCTAAGACTAGGGGTGCCCTAGCCTTAGGCTAGGGGAGCCGTAGCCTTAGCCTAAGCCTAGGGGTGCCCTAGCCTGAGCCTCGGGGTGCCCTAGCCTGACGCTAGGGGAGCCCTACCCTTAGCCTAAGCCTAGGGGTGCCCTAGTCTAAGCCTAGTGGTGCCTTAGCCTAAGCCTAGGGGTGCCCTTGCCTGAGCCTCAGCCTAGGGGTGCCATTGCCTGAGCCTAGGGTTGTCCTAGCCGGAGGCTAGGAGAGCTCTAGCCTGAGCCTCAGCCTAGGAGTGCCCTAGCCTGAGCCTAGGGGTGCACTAGCCTGAGGTTAGGGGAGACCTAGCCTGAGGCTAGGTGATCCCTAGCCTTAGCCTACGCCTTGTGGTGCCCTAGCCTAAGCCTAGGCGTGCCATAGCCTAAGCCTAGGGGTGCCCTAGCCTTAGCCTAAGCCTAGGGGTGCCCTAGCCTAAGCCTAGGGGTGCCCTAGCCTAAGCCTAGGGGTGCCCTAGCCTGAGTCTGTTCTGTCTGACTTCCACGTTAGGACACATAGACCATCTGAATAAACCCTTTGATTCTGTGTCCTTCTCCTTCCCATAGACAAAACTGCAGCCAGCACCAGACGTTAAACCTGCAGACTAAAGGTTTGTCAAAAGTCTAGAAAGAGCAGTCATACCTTGAAAACCTAACATGCAGAAGAGAAGACAAAGAATCAAAAGCTACAACTGAAAGAAAAAAAAAAAAAAGCTCCAGGTGGGTGTCATTCAGACAATCGATTCCAATGAGTACACTTGAGCTTCTCACAGCGTAAAATTGCTTTTACTTTCATACTATTGTAATTCAAAAAGTTTCCCATATCTCACCTCCAAATGTAACTCCAGCAGATTCAAGTATATTAAGGAAGAGGCAATTATTCTGGTGTTTCCCCTGCAACGATTATGGAGTCTCAAAGAGTTTTACTATTCTCAGCTCATGCCTTAGATTTTCAACTATTTGAATGTGAAGGAAATCTTAACATGCCGCATTTCATAGGCTGTCTTCAGTGTTGCCTCACCCAGATTTACGTTTTTCATTTCTAGAGTGCCTCAACATGAGTTTTTTTTGGGGGGGTTGGTTAAGGAGCATTATCATTTTCCATCATCAGTTGTTGATGGGAAATTTTACATCCTGCAGGTTCCCGTATACAATAATTACATTAAACAATGGAGCTTTCTGTATCTTCCTGTTTTTCACAACAGGTTATGCTCACTCATATTGTTAGCTTATCATGCCAAATGTCCAAGATGCACAGGTGGTGTTAATTGAAGAGCGGAATGATTCATGCATTGGTCACTTTAGCACTGCAAGTTCATGAGCATCTTGATTTTGAAATTCCGTAAAGGGAGATGATGCCTTAGCCAGTTAAATGCTACTCCTTTCAAACCTCACGTACACTCAGACATATCTGAGCAGAAGCCACATTATCTACGTGAAACAGCTTTGGGTGCTCCCCAGCTATATGCAGATGCCCACCAAACATGAGATTATTTTGCTTTCTCTGATTTGGCTCTTACTAGCATTCAGCCCCATTCCATCTCTTTTGTAGATGGTTGTGGATTCTGGGGGGCCTATGGCTTAATGGTGGGCTTATGAGGTTAAAAAAATCTTGTAGCGAAGTTTTCTTGATGTGCATTTAATATTTATTTACAACTCTCTTTTATACACGTGTGTCTGTGGATTTCAACACTTAAGTGCACAGATTAGCATATTCCCATAGCGGAGTGAACCTCCCTTCCGTCATGTCTATAGGTATTTCTCCTTCCTATGGGCAGCTGGACAGTAATTTATCTGGGGAACGTCTGGTAAACCAGGACAATGGTGCTTCCCCAGCTTTCTGGGATGAAGGGCCAGGCCATTGGTTACCTTTATAGAAGTCTCCTGACACTTCCTAGTGATGTCTGTTTCTGGTATCATAGTGGCTTCCTCTTCCTCGGTTGGTCTTGTTGGTAGGTGCTGTCCAGTTGGTCTGCTTCAAAGCAACCTCAATGTACAGGACAAGGAAAGGCTTCCCAGTCCTGGGCCACCCTCATTTCTTTCTGATGTTTGAACCCATCGTTGCAGCTCCCTTCGCCATGCATTCTTCAAACGGCCTGGCTCTTTGTCACTGATCCTCCCCCTTTAACCTGACCAAAAGTGTTCGTATTTTGGTCCTCTTCCTGAGAAGGTTCTGCATAGTTTTACTAGTCCTCCACTACCTGACAGTGTATCAATGATTAGCATAAGGTTTTCAGTGGTGTATTTCGTCATCCTCAGTGTGTCCTTATTGGGGGCTCTTACAACTCTTGTTACAATCCATACACCAATTGTATCTGACGTAGTCATACGTATATTGCCATCATTCTTTTCTAGACATTTACTTTCTATTGAGCCCTTGGGATCAGCTCCCCTTTTTTTCCTCCTCCCCCACTCGTGGTTCCTTGATAGATTATAGATTGTTATTATTTTCATATCTCACATCGACCATTGTCTCTTTTATCCTCAGCTTTCTGTTGCTCCTCTCCCTGCGAGGGGTGTGTGGTTATATGTCATTCCTTGCTATCGGTTCCCCTTCTTTCCATCCTCTACCCTCCTTCCCCCTACCCTTTTGGTATCTCTATTCCCATTCCTGTTCCTGGGTTCCATGTGTTATGAGTTTTATCTCTTGCTAATACCTATGCAGTCTAGTCCAGAGTGGGAAGCGGCACTGGGGTGATGATATTGGGGGGTGAGGAGGCCTCAAGGGGTCAGAGGCAGATTGTGTGATTCATTGGTGTGATCCATGTCTCCTCAGGGGGGCCTCCACCCAGTGGGACACAGCATCTGGGATACTTGTGGCTTTCTCCTGAGACAGCATGGTGGCCAAGGGACCGGGCATTGAGGGTGGGACTCTGGGCCTGGGGTGGCAGCACTTGTAGAAGCCACCCCCTCCCCCAGGCACCCACCTGGATATGGACGAGCACGTGAGACAGTTGGCTGTGAACTTTGAGGGTGGCCTCAGCGTCTCAGAGCAGGTGGGGTCTGGCCTGAGTCAGCTCCCACAGCTCCAACCTGGAAGCCCTGCCCCAGGCGGGGGTCAGCAGTTATCCCAGCATGCTCTTTCCTCCCCCTCAGCTTCTCTCTGGTCAGCCCTTCAGCTTCCTGGCTGGCTTTAGAACTTGTCCTAAGCTCCCTGAGGGCCACCGTCCTGAGATCTTGCTCAGCGCTTCAGGCCTTTCTGCAAACTCTCCTCCCAGGAGCCCAGTATTACTAGCAGTTTACCCCTTGCTCTAACGATGCTCCAGGAGGCCTGCTTGGGAAGTGTTGGGCTGTTGCCTGGTTCAGTCCCACTAACTGCTCCTCAGGAGATAGAAGAGGTTCCCTGCTCCTGGAAAGATTTACTGGCTTTCAAACCCTCTGGAGGATCCCCATGAGTCAGCAGGTGGGGTCATTCTAAAGCCCGGCACTCCACAAGTAGCCACGTTGTGTGCCACCCATGCATGCTGTGTGTTTCGAGGAGACTGCACACCCTTCAAAGGTAGAAGCTGCACCCCTCCATGGTTCTTGCATGCAGCAAATGCAGGGCCCCTGAGACTCCAGGCCAGCCTCTGGGCTAGGATCATGGGCAAATCGTTATCTCGCCTAAGCTCCATCTGGGCTGGAAACGCAGTAGCTTCTACTGTGACCTGGGTCAGCCTGGGGCTGTGCAGGGCATCCTCAGCCCAGCTCAACTCTTCCCAGAACGCCCCTGCAGGTGCAGGGAGCCCCTGGCTTGGGAAAGTGACCCTGCTAAGTGGGCTTTGTGACCAGGCTCCCTGATCCACCGACCCAACTTTGCCTCCTCCAAAGGCCGCAGACAGCAGGGGCTGCCCTGGGTTCCCTGAACTCGGGCCCTCTCCAGAGACAGTGTGGGCAGGACCTGGAGGGTGTGGAAGTGAGTCGTGCCGGGAAAGTGGATGGAGGAACGGAGGGTAGGGTAGATGCTGGGTGGGCTGAGGGGGCAGGAGATGCCCTGCAGAGTTCTAGAACCAGGGCTGAGGGATGTGGGAGCTGTTGGGGCCAGCTGGCCCTTTCGTGAGTTTTAAGAGCTGCCTGAACCCCATCCACATTGACCCTCTCCAGCCCCACCTTTGGCAGATGCTGGCAGAGAAGTTCAAAGTCTTCCAGGAGAAAGGACAGAGTGTGGGGCTGCCAGGGTTCAGGCCCTGAGTGAGCTGTCAGGTGCCCTGGAACTCGCCTCCCCCAGCTCCATGGCCCAGAGTCAAGTCCACAGGAGCTGCGTAGAGGCCGCAAGGGTGAGGCTGGACAAGGCAATGAAAGCCCGCACAGAGGTGGGTGCCCAGAGGGACAGGCCAGCGACAGCCAAAGGGCTCGGGACACAGGGGCCTACCCCAGATGTGTGTGCGTGTGTGTGCGTGTGTGTGTGTGCTCATGTGTAGGGGGGGGCATGTGGGTGTGTGCATGCGTACTTCTGTGTGTATTCTCGTGTGCGCATGTGTGTATGAAGGGGCATGGCTGACCCCAGCTCCCAGCATCAATGAGCCTTCCCCGTCCAACCATGCTCCTTCCTGCCCCCAGTTTGGAGTCCTTCAGCGCAGGTCACTCCTTGTGGCAGGAGCACGAAGTGTGCTCTCCCAATGCTCCCTGAGCACGGTCCACAGTTTTGTTTGTGGCACAGGCCCTGCTGGTCTTCTTGCTGACCGCCACTCTTAGAGCTCCCTGCCTCCCCTCCCCACACCCTCCTTTCTCGGGATCTGGTGTCTCAGTGCACTGAGCACCTGACAGGTCCTGCAACCGAAATCCTGGGGCTGGGTGGCTCCGGGGCCAGCCCTCTCCTCACTGACTGTTGGAGTTGCTACAGGCAGACCCCCTGACAGGCAGCCCACTCGCTCCCTGAGCCGCAATCCTCATGTGCTCAGGGCTCCCCATCTTTTTGCCTTCCTCCCAACATGCGTGTCAAGACCCTTTCCTCCCTCAGGCCCTGCCTGTGGGCCCCGGGCCTCATCAGGAACCTGCTGTGATCAGAGGAAACCATCCATCTTCAAACCACCGAAGGACAAGAAGGCGCGAATGTACAGCGATGATAATAGGTAAAGGTCATGGTAAAGTCATAGAGGACAGGAAAGACAGGGTCGAGAGAATACAATACAGAGTCAGACATGTTTTATTAGGCATGCTCACTTCAGCTCCTCTTGATGGACCACGTGGAACTGGGAGAAGTGGAAGCTTTGCTATCTTGGGACGTGTAAAGGGAGCATGGAGACACACCTCTTCAGTAGTGACATGGGTCACAAGGTGGGCGGTATCTATCGTAAGGCCCCTGTACTTGAGCTCACCAAGGTGAGGAAAGCTAATACCTGCATTGGGGGAAGCTACAAGGGGGGCTGGGTGTCACGGTGGGAAGAGAGGGCAAAAGGACCATATCTGCTTCTACACAGAGATACAATCAGTCATGTGCTCACATTAAGGCAGCCTAGCTGTTAACGGAGAATCCGTGGGAATGATTTTTAAAGCAGGATAATGTACTTGGACTTTACCTCTAACTTACCAAAGTAGAGGCTTTCCTACCGTGGAATACCAGCTTTCCAGATTCTCCCTGTTATAAGTTAGGGAATAGAGTCTTCGTCCTATTTCCCTCCGTGTTAACGCCTCACATCCCCAAGCCACAGTCTTTGCTCAAAAGGAGGTGGCCCTGTTCTCAGGGAGAAAGTTGCTGGCCTTCCTTCCCGCTGTGCCCTCAATTTCCACCAGGCGGCGCTAGAGCTGTGGGGCCACATGCAGAAGGTGGTCCTGGTGGAGGGTGCTGTCCTTGGCCAAGACCTGGCGTCTGTGGAGGTCCTGCAGTGCCAGCACCGCCTCCTGCAGGGGAGGGCCCCAGTCCCTCCCCACCGCAAGAACCCCTCTTTGTAGGCAATGGATGGATGAGGAGCCCTCACCCCCAGCTGACCCCAGGCAGGACTGCAGCCTGCCCCTGCCCCCTCTGGGATGGGGGGTGACGGGCCTGGGCTTGACCTAGGCTGGGGTACAGCCAGGATGGCCTGCAGAGTCCTGGGTGGAGGAGCATTCAGCCTGCTCTCTGCCAGCTGCATGAGGGAGTTGGTGGCTGTGGACAAGGTGGTGGTTCAGATGGGGATGGAGTCCATCCAGGTACACCCTGCGGTCCAGGAGAGCCTGGCCGGGCAGCTGGCTGAGGTGCAGGAGGCCTGGGCCACCTGGACATGAAGGCCTGGGAGCAGGGCCAGCAGCTGGAGTGGGTAGCCCATGGCCACGCCTTCCTCAGGCACTGCCAGGAACTGCTGTATGTGCCACCCCACCTGGATGGGGGCTCGCTCTGTTCCATGCGGGTGGGGGCACCCAGCTCTTCCCTGCCTCCTCCCTGTTCTGCCCTCTGGCCCTGACACCTGTTCCGATGCCCTGTCCCCCACCCAGCACTCGGGCTCAAGAGAAGCAGGCGCTAGTCTATATCCTCAGAAAGGCCAGCTGGGGCCAAGGAGACACTGGGGCAGGAGCTCTGCCTGAGAGCCCAGGCAGTGCGGCCGGCGGGGTAGCAGCTGCTGGACACCAGCCACGTCATGGCCCCAATGATATGCGCGCTGAGGGCTAGGGCCATGGTGGTGCGTGGCCAGAGCTCCCTTTGCTGCTTCTCCCTGCTCCATGGTAACCCAGCCCTGCCCCACCCAGGCGACACCCTGAGCCCCTCCAAACAGCCCTCTGCCCCCCAGGTCACAGTGTCTCCGGGAGCTGGACAGGAAGCTGCAGGAGCTCTGGACGGCCTGGGCCCTTCACCAGGAGCACTGCCAGGTGAGCCAGGACCAGGAGGAGCTGCGGGGAATGCTGGGTCATGCCGAGGTCTGGCTGGCCTCCTGAGAGGACCTCCTGCTAGATCCTGACTGTGGGGTGAGCAGGGATCCGCCCCTAGGAGGGCCACATGCCTGGCACCAGGACTTGGAAAGGCAGCTGGCAGCCCAGGAGGAGAAGCTCACCCAGCTCCAAATGTAGGTGAGGGTGTGGAGGGCGGGACTGAGGAGGGGTTGAGGGGCCTCCACCTGCGGTGGGGTCTCCAGAGCATTGATCTGCCCTGAGGGGCACCCATTCGGGGAAACAGCCGCAGGGTCCTGTCCTCCATGGGCATTCTGGCTCTGTGGGGTCCATCACAGCTTCTTCTGCCCAACTGCTCCCTCCCCTCCTCCTCCTGGTTTCCCCCTCTGAGAGCTGCCCCCAGAGCAAGCCCTGTGGGACACAGAGGGTCACTATGGGTGGAAACCAATCAAAAATCTCATGGGTGCAGAGCACACTCTGAGGAACACAGGGGAGGTGACACTAGCTACAGAGAATCTGAGTGGAGCGAGGGTTTGTAATCCTTGTGTAGGCTGGGGGTGGGGCTGATAGCGGGGTGGGGGGGATTGATTCCACAGGATCCTGTGGGACTGAAAGTGAGGACCTGAGGGTGGACGGGCAGAGGGAGTGCCCCATCCTCTGAGGTAGGAAGGTGGTCAGCTAGGGTGAGCACGGAGGAAGATGAGCAGGGGCTGCTGCAGTCACGCAAATGTCACGTAAGAATCTCACTTTAGTATAAAATGTTTGTCTCCATTGCAAAGCCACCTCTAGCAACTAGGATACCCCCTCTGCCCATCTGGAGTTGACGAGTGAAGAAAATCAAAAACTGAAGCAAAGCAGTCCACAGGACTAACGGACCACCAACACCACAGCCCTCCATCCTTGTCCTGGAGACCAGGAGAGTTAGATGGTGCCCAGCCACCGCCTCAAACTGCTCTGGTTGAGCTCAAACTGGCAACTTGTGCACAGCTTGAAAGCCAATGGAAGTTGACTTCATGAAGAGAGGGCATTACAAGTTTGACAGGGACTGCTGGAACCCTGAGACCAGGGCCCTTCAAATCCAAAACAGAGCCCAGCTCCGGGAATCACCCCTGCCCAAGCAACAGTCGAGCTGATAAAGTGAACGCATGGCACCTGTGAGGCAAGTGCTTCCCAGAGCAAACGGGAGCATTTGCCCTCAAAAATCAGGAGGGAGGGAGGGGTCAGGGAGGAGGCAAGAAGAGTGCTGTGTTATATTATTGTTAAACTGCTCTGCATGTTTCCACTTAAAACAAAAACCCTCTATATTAAAATTCATATATATATGTGCATTATATGTGTATATATATATATATATATATGAGTCAAACCCATGGTCAGAAAAAGGCATGCCCCGGGCTGCTGCTCGTGGCAAGGTCAGTGATCTGAAACCCATCAGAAAGACGCGGCTCAGCTATCTGCTCCCGTAGTGACAGCCTCAGAGAGCCGCAGGGGCTGTCGTGTGCTGTCCTATAGGGCCTCGATGATAGAAATCGACTCGATGGCAATGTTTTGAGTGCTTTGAAGGTCAGAAACTGTAGACAGTGATCTATAAACATCCTTCTCTCCTGTAAGGTGTCTGTAACACAATCAAAGGAAAACAATCGGTCTGCTCTCCAGATCTTCAATGGGACCATTTCAGGGAGCCTGGCCACACACTGCCAGGCTCTGCCTCCTCAGATCCGCTGGCACTGCTAGGAAGGTTGTGGGCCCTGCAGGGGTGGGGGACTCTCCAGCCTGCTCCCCAGCAATAGAGGCACTAGGCCAAGACTGGAAGAGCCCCGGCGGGGGGAGAGTGGGGAGGTTGAGACAGTCACTGTGCCCTGCTTCTGACACTCTTCATGTGGCTGCTATGGTCACCCTTGACCTCAGGGAAGGCCAAGGGTCACCAGGGCAGAAAACACTTCCTTTTTATGGTGAGGGCCATATCGGGTCTCAACTCCACTGCTAATTAGCTGTGGTCTCTAGCAAGTAACCCAGCCTCTCGGTGCACCCAGTTTCCCCAGTGCTATCTGGAGTCCCCAGAAGGGCCAGGTACAGCCAGGCTGCTTGCAGCTGGGCCAGAACCAGCAGCTGCCCTCACCGTGCCCTGAAGCCAGAAGCCCAGAACTCAAAGGCTGAGCTTTGCTGAAGGTCGTCCGACATGGCCTCTCAGCTTAAGTAAGGGGTCCCAAGCTCCAGGCTGCACAAGTTGCTCCCTGGAACACGTGGCCCGGGCCCCCAATGTGGGCACACAGAAAGCCAGTTCACTTCTCAGGGGTTTGGCAAAGCCGCAGCACAGCAAGGGTCTCCCTGGAAGCCCCTCCACCCCATGCCCAGCACCTCCCCCAAACTCATCCCTGCTTCAGGCAGCTGGTACTCACTGTAGGTCCTGTCACCACTGCTGGGCCCTGGGGGCAGTGCTGGGCCACCACTCCAGCAGGCTCTCCGCTAGTGGGGCAGGCTGCCCCCTGGTGGCCACCCATCTTCACTTGGTGGAGAAACATTGCAAACTTGGTTAAGAGGAGCTGAGAAGAGAGGAGAGGGTTCACAGGGGGCCCTGGCTGGTGGGCTGTGAGACACCTCAGTGAGTGACTGGGCAGGGCAGGACTGGACAGCCACAGAACTTGCCCCTCTACGCAGAGAGGGGAATAGGAAGTCACAGGTGTCCTCAGTCCAGACTGATGTTCCCCATCAGCCCATTGTGCATGCAGCCCCCCCTCCACCACCCGTCTTCATTCGGCTCCAGGGCACCTTCCTTGCCCCTAGCCCCTTCTTCACTAGGGTGTGCTCATAGTCCTCTCTCCTCTGGCCACCTGCTGCTGGCTGCTCAGCCAGCTCTGCAAGTCCTCATCTTCCCTCAGGAAGCCCTGCAGTGCCAGCATCCTCTTCAGATTCTGGCCCCTGTGGTGACAGCCTGAGTCCCCCAACAGTTAGTGTGCATGTGTCCACACTCTGCAGGACAAGGGACCCAATCAAAGGGGCTGCCTGAAGGACAAGGTTCTTCATGGTCTTTGCCCAGGCTGCTCCTCTGGATTCAAGAAGCAAACCCAGGCCAGGGGGAGTTGGGGCTGGCGAGGGTGTGGCTGTGGGGAAGGGCAGGTGACTGGAGCCAGGGAGCCGAGCCCCTGCCCTGCAGGCTCTCCTCAAAGGTTTGTGGGAAGAGCAAACTGTGAAGGACTCATCTATTCCTGACACATGTCTACAGGCCTCCGTCACGGTTCTCTTCAAGGCAGGGGTAGCATCTAGGGGAATAAGCAACCCCAGCCAGTTTTCTGGTACCCACGGATGCAGTGACCCTCACTGTTGGGCTGCCAACTCCCGCAGTGTCTGCAGCTGCTTCCAGAGCCTCCCCTGCATCACACCCAGCTGCTCTGAGACCTCAGTTACAAGGATCTACATATAACTTCCTCCCTGGGGGATGGACAACAGAAAAGTGGGTGAAGGGAGACAAAATATGTAAGATCTGACAAATTATCAATTGTTCATGAGTGAGGGGGAAACAGGGAGGGCGAAGAGAAAAATGAGGACATGATGCCAGGGCCTTAAATGGAGAGCAAATGTTTTGAGAATGATGAGGGCAATGAATGTACGGATGTGCTTTACACAACTGATGCATGTATGGATTGTGATAAGAGTTGTATGTGCCCCTAATAAAATGATTTTTAAAAAATTAAATCATTTAAATTTCTTAGGACAATGCCATTTGTATTTCAAAGCAACATTCACAAAAGCTATTTTTTCACCTTCACTATCTTCTATTTAGTGTTAGATAGTACAAAAACAGTTCTTATGCCTTTTTATGAGATGTAATGAGTGTAGACATAAATTTATGCATAATTAAAAATTTGAATGAACAAAATATTTTGTTAAAGAATTTGAACTTTTGTGAAAATCATAGAAAGCATATAGCATTTTATTGAAGGGTTGGGAATTTTTTCCTCTATTTTATTCTAGTATTTGGTCTGAGGTTCTTACCGCATATTCTGATTGTTGTCATGTAAGAGAATGTACATTCCATATAAGAGAAAACTTTCCTTATAATATTTTCCTATCCATTGCTTCCTGCTGTATCTCTCATTTGTTCTTTTATCATTTTTCCTATAAAAACCCAGGCTGCTTAATTTTATTCTTATTAATCATTTATATAAGTTAGGAAAATATTTATTATATGTACATTTTTATTAAAAATCTTTTCTTGGAGACTCTTACAACTTTTGTTGCAATCCATATTGATTGCATCAGGCTTTTTGTACATATGTTGCCTTCATTCATTTATACACATTTCTTTCCTTTTCTTTTTAAAAATCATTTTATTGGGGCTCATACAACTCATCACAATCCATACATACACCAATTGTGTAAAGCACACTTATACATTCGTTGCCTTCATCATTCTCAAAATTTGCTTTCCGCTTGGGTTCCTGGAATCAGTTCATTTCCCCTTTCCCCTCTCCCCCTCTCACCCTGCTCCTCTTCCTTCATGAACCCTTAATAATTTATACATTATTATTTTCTCTTATCTTACACTATGCGGCGTCTCCCTTCACCCAATTTTCTGTTGCCCATCTCCCAGGGGGGAAGTTATATGTAGATCCTTGTGATCGGTTTCCCATTTCTACACCCACTTCCCTCCCAGTATCGCCACTCTCACCGCTAGTCCTGGGGGGTTCATCTGTCCTGGATTCCCTATGTTTCCAGTTCCCGTCTGTACCGTTGTGTATCTTCTGGTCTACTCAGGTTTGCAAGGTAGAATTGGGATCATGAGAGGTGGGGGGAGGAAGCGTTTAATATCTAGAGGAAGGTTGTGAGTTTCATTATTGCTACACTGAACCCTGAGTGACTCATCTCCTTCCCACTACCCCTCCGCAAGGGATGTCCAGTTGTCTACAGGTGGACATTGGTCCCCCGTCATGCACTCCCCTCATTCACGATGATATAATCCCCCTCCCGCCTTTGTTGCTTTAAAACTGGTCCCCTCAGCCCTTCATGATCACACATGTTGGTGTGATGCTTCCATATGGGCTTTGTTGCTTCTGGGCCAGATTTTTTACTTTCAAGCCTCTAAGACCCGGGATGCTATATCGCTTGATAGCCAGCCACCATCAGCCTTCTTCACCACACTTACTTATGCACACATTCATCTTCAGCGTTTATGTGGGGAAGGTGATCACACAATGATGGTTTTTGTTCTTTGGTGTCTGCTACCTGATCCCTTCAACACCTCGTGTTCACTTAGGCTTGTGTGCTTCTTCTCTGTGGGCTTTGTTGCTTCCGAGCTAGATTTCAGCCTGTTTGCCTTCAAGCCTTTAAGACCCCCAGAGTTTCATTATATTGTGCAGAGAGTGGCTATGAGCCAAACTCACTCGACTGCACCCAACAACAATAACAACAGGACTTGTGCTTCTAACAATATGCTGAAGAAGACCTTAAGAGAATCTCCCCTTCGTTTAGAGCAGCGGCTCTCGACCTGTGGGTCGTTTCTATTTAGGGGGTCAAACAGCCCTTTCATGGGTTGGCCTTAATTATAGCAGTAGCAAAATTATAGCTATGATGTAGCAACAAAAATAATTTTATGGTTGGTTGCTCACGACTACATGAGGAACTGTATGAAAGGGTCGTGAGTAAGAATGTTGAAAACCACTGTCCAAGAGGAAGACTCAATTCTTGATACAGTTGAAGGGCAACAAAATAGACTCAGCCCCAATATAGATGGGATAGCACAGTGGCTGCAACAATAAACACAAGCCAAAGAAACACTGCAAGGATGGCACAAGACGGGACAGTGTTTCATTATATTGACATAGAGTTGCTATGAGTCAAAACCCACAAGAAAAAAAAAACAGGACTTGTTTTTCTAACACTGTTCCTAAGTAGACCTTAAGAGAATCTCCTATTAGTTTAGCGCAGCGGGCCTCAAACTGAGGGTCGTGACCCCTTTTGGGGGATGAATGACCCTTTCACGGCAGTGGACCCTTCATTAAAGTGGAAAAATTAGAGTTATGATGTAGCAATGAAAATAATTTCATGATTTGGCAGTCACCACTACATGAGGAATGGTATGAAAGTGTCATGGCATTAGGAAGGTTGAGAACCACTTCCCTAGAGGAAGACAGAATTCTTGGTAGAGTAGATGGGCAGCAAAGGAGAGGCAGCCCCTACAAGATTGATTAGCCCTGTGGCTGCAACAATGAGCACAGGCAAATGAACAACTCTGAGCATGGCATTGGCCTGGGCAGCATTTCATTATGTTGTGCATAGAGTTGCTGTGACCAGAAACCCACTCGACAGCACTCAACAAAAATAACTACAGGACTTGTGCTTCTAAAATATGGTGAAGTAGGACTTCAGAGAAAGTCCTTTAACTTGAGAGCAGCAGTTCTCAACCTGTGGGTCGCGCCCCTTGGGAGGGTAGAATGACCCTTTCACGGGGGTGGTCGGATTCATAATGGTAGTTCAATTAGGGTGACAAAGTACCAATGAAAATAATTTTATGGTTGCTGGTCCCCACTAAATGAGAATCGATATGAAAGGGTAGTGGCATTAGGAAGGTTAAGAACCACTTCTCTAGGGAAAGACACAAATTTGGTACAGAAGGGAAGGAAGAGAGTGGCAGTCTCCAACAAGTTGGATTAGCACAGTGGCTGCAACACTGAGGCCAAGCACACAAGCACGGTGAGGGTGGCACAGGGCAGGGCAGCGTTTCATTATATTGTGCATAGAGTTGCTAAGAGTCAAAACCCACTCGACGGAACTTAACGACAATAACAACAGTACGTGTACTTCTAACAATATGCTGAACTAGATCTTAAGAGAAACTCCTCTAAATTTAGAGCAGTGATCCTTAACTTGTGGGTCGTGACCCCTATGGGGTTTCAGACGAGCCTCTCACAGGTGTTGCCCAATTCATAACAGTAGTGAAATCACAGTAATGGAGTAACAATGAAAAAAATTTACTGTTGGAGGATCACCACAACATTAAGAATTGTATAAAGGAGCCATGCCATTAAGAAGGTTCAGAAACACTGCCTGAGAGGAATACACAAAACGTGGTACTGCAGAAGGGCAGCAAGTGAGAGGCAGACCATACAAGATGGAATAGTTCAGTGGCTGCAACAATGAATGCCATCAACGAACCACTGTGAGGACGGCACAGGACGGGGTAGCGTTTCATTATATTGTGCGTAGAGTTGCTGAGAGTCAAAACCCACTCGACGGCAACTAACAGCAACACAAAAAGAACTTGAGCTTCTAACAATATGCTGACGTAGATCTTAAGAGAAACGCCTCTTAGTTTAGTGCAGGCTTCTCAGCCTATGAATCACGAACCCTTTTGGGGAGTGAGTGGGTTGAATGACCCTTTCACAAGGGTTGCCTGATTCATAAGATTAGCAAAATTACAGTTATGAAATATCAGCGAAAATTTTGTATGACTGGGGGTCCACCACTATTTTGGGAACTGCATGAAAGGGTCGTGGATTTAGGAAGATTGAGAACCACTCTCCGAAAGGAAGACACAAATGTTGGTAGCGTAGAAGGGCAGCAAAGGAGAGGCAGCCCCTCCAAGTTGGAATAGCTCAGTGGCTGCAACAACCAGCACAAGCAAAGAACCACTGTGAGGAATGCACAGGATGGGGGAGCGTTTCGTTATATTTTGCATGGAGTTGCTATGAGCCAAAACCCACTTGACGGCACCTAAATACAATAACAACAGGACTTTTGCTTCTAACAATGTGCTGAAATATATCTTAAGAGACATTCTTCATAGTTTGGAGCAGAGATTCTCAACCTGTGGGTCATGACTCCATTAGGGTGATGAACTACCCTTGCACAGGGGTGGCCCAATTCATAGCTGTAGCTACATTACAGTTATGAAGTAGCAATGACGATAAATTTATGACTGGGATTGTACCCACTACATGAGGAGTGGTATAAAAGGCCTGTGGCATTAGAGGAAGGTTGAGAGCCACTGTCTTTGAGCAAGACAGAAATCTTGGCAGAGCAGAAAGGCAGCAAATGAGAGGCAGACCCCCAGATGATAGATTAGCGCAGTGGCTGCAACAATGAGTGCAGACAAGAAACCACTGTGAGGATGGCACAGGACGGGGCAGCGTTTCATTATCTTGTGTGTGGAGTTGCTGAGAATCGAAACCCACAGGACAACACCTAACAACAATCACTGTAGGACTCATGCTTTTCACAATACGGTGCTGTAGATCCTAAGAGAAAATCCTCTTAGTTTAGAGCAGGGGTTCTCAACCTGTGGGTCGCGAGCCCTTTGGGAGGGTCAAATGACCCTTTCACAGTGGAGGCCTGATTCATGACTGTAGCAAAATTAAAGTTATGAAGTAGCAATGAAAATAATTTTATGATTGGGGGTTCATCACTACATGAGGAAATGAATGAAAGGGCAGTAGAGGGGCAGCAAAAGAGAGGCAGCCCCCCAAAAGTTGGATTAGCCCATGGTTGCAACAATGACAACAAGCAAAATAACCACTGTGAAGGTGGCACGAGATGGGGTCACGTTTCATTATATTGTGTATAGAGTTGCTATGAGCCAGCACACACTCAAATGCACCAAACAATAACACCAGGACTGTGTGTCTATAAATATGCTGAAGTAAACCTTAAGAGAAACTCCCCTTAGTTTAGACCAGTGGTTCTCAAACTGTGTCACAGTGCCTTTAGAAGACTAATGAACCTTTCACATGGGTGGCCTGATCCATAACAGAAGCGGAATTACAGTTATGATGTAGCAATGAAAATATTTTATGGTTGGGGAGTCACCACTACATGAGGACTGGTATGAAATAGTGGTGGCATTCAGAAAGTTGAGAACAACTATTCTTGAGGAAGACACAAATCTTGGTACGGAAGGGCAGGAAAAGAGAGGTAGTCCCTAACAAGATGGATTACCACAGTGGCCGCAACAATGAGCGCAAACAGAAGAACCACCGTGAGGATGCACAGGGCAGGACAACGTTTCATTACATTGTGCATAGGGTTGGTATGAGCCAAAACCCATTTGAAGGCAGCCAAAAACAAGAACAGGATTTGTGCTTCTAACAATATGCTGAAACATCCTTAAAAAGAAACTCCTCTTAGTGTAGAATACCAGTTCTCTAACTGTGGGTCGTGATGCCTTTTGGGGGTGGGGTGGAGAAGGACTATATCACATGGTGGCCTGATTCATAACAGTAGCATAATTTTAGTTATAAAGTAACAAGGAAAGTAATTTTATGATTGGGGGGGGGGGAAGGTCACCAATACATGAGGAATGGTGTGAAAGAGTCGTGCATTAGGAAGTTTGAGAACCACTGCCCTAGAGGAAGACACAAATCTGGGTTCAGTAGAGTGTCAGCAAATGAGAGTCAGTCCCCCAAAAGATGGATTAGCACAGAGACTGCAACAATGAGTGAAAACAAAAGAAAAGTGTGAGGGTGTTAGAGGATGGAACAGTGTTTCATGATACTGTGCATAGAGTTGTTATGAGCCAACTTTGAGCCAAACCCACTCGACAGCCCCTAACAACAATAAGAACAGGACTCGTGCGTGTAATAATATACTGAGCTATACCACAGGAGAAACTCCTCTTAATTTAGAACAGCGGTTCTCAACCTGTGATTTGTGACCACTTTGGTTGGTTGAACAACCCTTTCACAGGGTGACTAGATTCATAAGACTTGCAAAATTACAGTTATGGAATAACAGTAGAAAAAAACCTTTATGCTTTGGGGACCACCACTACACATTGGGAAGTGTATGGAAAGGTCGTAGAAATAGGAAGGGTGAGAAACACTGTCCTAGAGGAAGACGCAAGTACAGTAGAAGGGCAGCAGAAGAGAGGAAGTCCCTACAAGACAGATTTGCACGGTGGCTGCAACAATGAGCGCAAGCAAAGAACCACCGTGAGGATGATGCAAGACTGGGCAGGCCTTTATTATATTGTGCACAGGGTTGCTATGAGCCCAAACCCTCTCCACGGCCCGAACAACAATAACAGGAGATATCATACATCTAAGAGTATGCTCAACTAAACCTTGAGAGAAACTGCTCTTAGTTTAGAGCAGCCGTTCTCAACTTGTGAGTGGTAAATCCTTTGGGGGTGTTCGAAAGGCCCTCCCATAGGCGTGGCCAGATACGTAACAGTAGCAAAATTACAGTTATGAAGTAGCAACAGTATAATTTTTTGGTTGGGGGGTCATTACTAGACGAGGCACTGTATGAAAGGGTCGTGGCATTAGGATTGCTGAAAACCACAGTCCTACAGGAAGACACAAGTCTTGATACAGTTGAAGGGCCGCAATATATAGAGTCAGCCCACAAAAAGATGGAATAGCATAGTGGCTGCAGCAATGAGCTCAAGCTAAGGGAACACTGTGAGGATGGCACAAGATGGGGCAGCGTTACATTATATGGAGCATAGAGTTGCTATGAGTCAAAACCCACTCGACTGCACCTGACAACAAAACAACAGGACTTGTGTTTCTTATAATGTGCTGAAGTAGACCTTAAGAGAAACTCCTATTAGTTTAGTGCAGCGGTTCTCAACTTTTGGGTCACGAGCCCTGTTGGGGGATGGATGAACCTTTCATAGTGGTCGCCCAGTCATAACAGTAGAAAAATTAGAGTTACAAAGTTGCAATGAAAATAATTTTATGATTTGGCAGTCAGCACTATATGAGGAACGGTATGAAAATGTTGTGGCATTAGGAAGGTTGAGAACCACTGCCCTAAAGGAAGACACAAATCTTGGTAGAGTAGAAGGGCAACAAAAAATAGCCAGTTCCCAAAATATGGCTCCAACAATGAGCACTAGCAAACAACCACTGGCAACATGGCACAGGTCTGGGAAGCATTTCATGATATTGCGCATAGAGATGCGATGAGCCAAAACCCCCTCCGCCAAACTTAACAACAATAACAACAGGGCTTGTGTGTTTAACAATATGCTGAAGGAAATCTTAAGAGCAACTCTTCTTAGTTTACAGCAGGGTTCTCAACATTGGGTCGTGAAAACTCTCAGGTGGGGGGTGTTTCGAATCACCCCTTCACAGTGATGGCCTGATTCATAACAGTAGCAAAAGTACAGTTATGAAATATCAATGAATATAATTTTATGATCCATAACAGAGGCAAAATTACAATTATGATGTAGCAATGCAAATATTTTATGGTTGGATGTCACCACTACACGAGGAATGGTGTGAAGTGGTTGTGGCATTTGGAAAGTTGAGAACCACTGCTCTAGAGGAAGACACATATCTTGGTACAGAAGGGCAGGAAACGAGAGGCAGTGCCCAACAAGATGGATTAGCACAGTGGCTGCAAAAATGAGTGTGAGCAAAAGAACCACTGTATGGAAGGCACAGGACGGGAAAGCATTTCATTACATGGTGCATAGAGTTGGTATGAGCCTAAACCCATTCGAAGGCACCAAACAACAGGATTTGTGCCTCTAACAATATGCTGAAGAAGACTTTAAAAGAAACTCTTAGTGTAGAGTAACAGTTCTCTAACTGTGGGTCACGACGTCTTAGGAGGGAACAATGAGCATTTCACATGGGTGACCTGATTCATAACAATAGCAAATTTATAGTTATGGAGTAACAAGGAAAATAATTTTATGACTGGGGGGGTCACTAGTACATGAGGAATGGTGTGAAAGGGTCATGACATTAGGAAGGTTGAGAACCACTGCCCTAGAGGGAGACATAGATCTGGGTACAGTAGAAGGGCAGCAAAAAGAGGCAGCCCACAGCACGATGGAATACAACAGTGACTGCAACAATCCGCGCAAGCAAAAGAACCACTGGGAGGATGGCGCAGGACAGGACACTTTCCATCATATTGTGCTTAGAGTTGCTAGGCGTCGAAACTACACAACAGAATCTAACAATAACTATAGGATTTGTGCTTCTGACAATAGGATGAAGTAGATATTAAGAGAAACTCCTCTTACTTTAGACCAGCGGTTTTTAACCTGTGGTTCGCGACCACTTTTCGCGATCGAATGACCCTTTCACAGGTGTGAAATGATTCATAACTGTAGGAAAATTACAGTTATGAAGTAACAATAATGTTATGATGGGGGTCACCACTACATGAGGAACTGTATGAAAGGGTCATGGCATTAGGTAATTTGACAACCAGTGCCCTAGAGGAAGACACAAGTCTTGGTACAGTAGAAAGGCCACAAAAAAGAGGCAGCTACCCAAAAGTTGGATTAGCACAGTGGCTGCAACAATGCGCACAAGCAAAAGAACCACTGTGAGGATGGCATAGGATGGGAAAGCGTTTCATTATATTGTACATAGAGTTACTATGAGCCAAAACCCACTCGATGGTGTCTAACACCAATAACAACAGAACTTGTGCATCTACCAGTATGCTGAATTCTATCTTAAGAGAATCTCCTCTTAGTTTAGAGCAGGGGATCTTCACCTGTGTGTCGCAACCCCTTTGTGGATATGGAATGAAAATTTCACAGGGTTGTCGTGACTCATAACAGTAACAAAATTACAGTTATGAAGCTGCAACGAAATCATTTTATGGTTGGGGGGGTCACCACTAAATGAGAATCGGTATGAAAATATCATGGCATTAGGAAAGTTGAGAACCACTGCTGTAGAGGAAGTCCCAAATCTTGGTATGAAAGGGCAGGAAAAGAGAGGCGGTCCCCAACAAGATGCATTAGCACAGTGGCTGAAACAATGAGCGCAAGCAGAGAACCACTGTGAGGATGTCACAGGACAGGGCGGCGTTTCATTATATTGTGCGTAGAGTTGCTATGAGACATACCCACTCGACGGCACCTAACAACAACAACCAATGGACTTGAGCTTCTAACAGTATGGTGAAATAGACCTGAAGAGAAACTCCTCTCAATTTAGAGCAGCGGTTCTCACCATGTGTGTCGTGACCCCTTTGGGGCTTAGACGAACCCTTTACAGGGTTGCACTATTCATAACTTGTAACAAAACGAGAGTTACGAAGTAGCAAAGAATATAATTTTATGATTGGGGGTCTACCACTACAAAGGAAACTGTATGAAAGTGCCGTGGATTTAGGAAGGTTGAGAAGCACTGTCCTAGAGGAAGACACAGATATTGGTAGAGTAGAAGGGCAGCAAAGGAGAGGCAGCCCCTACAATTTGGAATAGCTCAGTGGCTGCAACAATGAGCGCAAGCAAAGAACCACTGTGAGGAATGCACAGGACGGGGCAGCGTTTCAGTACATTGTACATAGAGTTGCTGTGAGCCAAAATCCACTCGACGGCACCTAACAACAACAGCAACAGGACTTGGGCGTCTAACAATATACTGAACTACATCTTAAAGAAACACCTCTTAGTTTAGAGCAGCGGTTCTCAACCTGTGGATCGGGCCCTCTTTGGGGGTTGAGATACCCATTCAGAGGGGTCGGTCTCTTCTTCATAGTAGCAAAATTACAGTTATGAAGTAGCAACGAAAATATTTTTACGAATGGATGTTCACCACAACATCAGGAACTTCATTATAGTGCTAAGGCATTAGGAAGGTTGAGAACCACTGGTTTAGAGCATAGGAAATCTGATGCAATACTGCATATTTTAACACACATGAAGTTGGAAAATAAAGGAAATTGGGAGAGGACAGTAGTATCAAATTCCTATGAGTCAGAATTGCTCTATATCATAGAGTAGCTAACACAATGAGAAGAAATGACAAAGTCAAAGAGCTGAAGAGAAAATTCCATAGGACACGTGGCAACAGCTTTATGCTCTTGTTAGACCCTCGGGGCCTCCTTATCTTTTGTTGGCTTTCTTAAGCCCATCCCCACCACTGTGAATAGTCTTCATTAAATTCTCTTTAATTAAACCTTCTGCATGGTTTGTTTTCTGCTGGAACCCTCAGAGATATTTAATTTTCTGGATTGCAATTCAACTCTAGCATATAGAAATCTTTCAAGAGTTTGTTTTATGTTTTGTTTTCATCCACAATAGCATTTCCTTCCAGATTTGTTTGTCCTTGAAACATGATCAATAGTTCTTTCCTCTCCAATGAAACCCAAGTGATATGCTGCCTGACTGCCTAGGAAGTTCATGTGTAGCTTACATGGAGATCCCAACCATTCCCTAGACAAGTGTTTCTCAAACTTCCGAATGCCATGATACTTTCATACAGTTCCTCAGATTGTGTTTACCCCGATCATAAAAATTATTTCATTGCTCTTTCATCACTGTAATTTTGCTACTGCGATGAACCAGGCAACCCATGTGAAAGTGTCATTGGACCCCCAAAGGTGTTGTGACCCACTGGTTGAGATCCACTACCTTAGACCAACGTATGGCCCGAGGGCAGTATAGGGCCCCCCAAATAATGAATTGCTGCCAGCATCACACATCTCACCAACGAGAAGCATTTGTAGCCATCACCTTAGGGGTGAGTTCATTAAATATTTGACCTCTATGGCCCCATGAATGATGTTATAAATCACCACATGGTCCTTGGCAGAAAAACAGGTTTCCAGCTCCTGCTACAGACCAAAGGTTCCCAAATGTATTCTGCCTACTGCCCTCTTTTCAGAAAAAGAAATTACTCAGGACCCCCAGCAATGAAAGAATTTTGTACTATAGCCCACCATCCAGGATAAAATGTAGATATCTGATTTGTAGATCTCTGGATTTTTCTGTGCCCAGTAGGTGGGTGGTGTTGCCCACTTTGGGAAATGAGACTCTAGGAAAATCAGGTGTGTTTTCACTCTCTCTGCAAGAATTTCAGTTGAGGAGCAAGATCTGTCTTGAAAGAAGTGTATCCAGATTGCTCCTTAGAGGCAAGGATGGCTAGACTTCATCTCACATCCTTGGGCATCAGGAGCTATGAGGAGCAACATCATGGAAAAGGGCATCATGCTTGGTAAAGGGGCGCCCAAAAGGGGAGGACCCTCACCAAGATGGATGGACAAAGTTTCTACAACAACACACTAAAACATAACAATTGTGAGGCTGGCACAGGAGCAGGCAGTGTTTCTTTCGGTTGTATGTAGAGTCGCCACGAGTTGAAACCAACTTGACAGCATCCAACAAAACCAGATGTGGAGAAAGCAAGGCCTGGTCTGTGTACAGTGGCCCCACCGAGGTTCCTCATCAGTTCTGTTTGAATGGGCCAGGTGCTCTCACAAACCTCCTCTTCAATAGACAACATAGAATGTTTGCTTTGTGCCCAGGAACCATCCTGAAATTTAAAATGACCATTTGGCACTGAGTTGATTACGATTCATGGTGAGTCATAGGACTTTCAATGGGCATAACCTTTCAGAAACAGATGGCCAGGCTTTTCTTCCAAGGTATTTCTGGGTGCGCTTGAACCTCCTCAGTTTCTGTTAATGGCCAAGTGTTTTAACCATTTGTACTCTCCAGGGATGACTCACAGCTCTATATATCCTTAAAACTGACATCTCTCCTCTCTTGGGAAAGCCATGGCAATTGTTCTCTTTCAGTAGATTTACCTTCTTTAAATATAGGAATGACATATACTTCTACCACCTCACAGAAAATGTCAGAAACTCGTAGCTCTCATTTAATAATGGCGTGGGTGATTACATATTGGGCTGCTAAGCCCAAAGCCAACAGTTCAAAACCACCAGCCACTCTCAGGGAAAAACATGAAACTTTCCAATCCTATAAAGTTACAATCTCAAATACCCACAGGAGCAGTTGGACCCTGTCCTATAGGGTAGAACTCAGGTCATGGGGAGTCAGAGTGGATTCGATGGCAGTGAGTTTGGTTTGGTTTTTGGACTCCCCTCCTACCACAATAGCTCAAAATTACTAAGTGCATGTTATGTACTAGTGTTCTAAGCATTGCATGTACATTCACTCATTTCATCCCACGGGTGGTGGTGTGGGTGAAGCATTAGAACTGCTAACCAGAAGGTTGGTGGTTCAAACCCACCAGCTGTTCTTCGGAATCAAGATGGGGCTGTCTGAGCTCATAAAGATTTTCAGGGTCGGACGTCTGCAGGGACAGTTATTACTTTATCCTGCTGAGTTGCTATGAGTCTGAATGAACTCTAGAGAAGTGGGGTTTTGGTGACTTTTGCAACCCCTTTAAGAGGAGCGCTGGCGGGGCAATAGAGAAGCCCTTGACTATTTACCACTAGCATAGCGAAACCCTCAGCAGCTTCCCATGAGAATGATGCGTCAATTTGCTCCAGTATCAGTCACAGCTTATGGGAACGCCTATAGAATGGTTCCACTCTGTCCTCCAGCCTCACTGTGAGTTGGAATCGACTGACCCATTGGTAGTGCATCAGCTTCTGTCTATAGGTGAGAACACGAATGCACAGAGAGGTGAAGCCATCTGGCCCAGGGGTAACCAGGTTATCCAAGGGAGAGTTGGAATTTAAATCCCAGCAGACCAGCCTCAGAGACTACAGGCTTAGCTCTACCGTCTGCTGATATCTGGACTAAGAGTGGTTGGATTTTGCCTCCTTTGCCCTACACATCATCTCCACTGTCCCCTATCAAGCAAAATTAGCTTGAGTATTGAACAGGCACCCTCCAGCCCTGCCCGATTGCACACGCGCAGGGGAGAAAAGGATGGGGAGATCACTGGGCTGTTTTAGCTGCCACCTCTACTCGCACTGCGCCAACACACCCACAACGAAGTCAGAGAAAGTATTCTTGGCCTTGTAACCACTCCTCAGCCCTGACACCTTGCAGAGAGCCAAAGCCACTCTCTTGGACACCCACTCGACTGCTACCTGGAAACTTCCCATGGAGCATTTGGGGACAAAGGAGAGGGAGCACGCCTGCAATGTAATTAACATCACGACAACTTGTCCCCCCCTTGGAGAATGACACCATTAGCTGCTTCAATTGTGCATGAAATGTAAATTACACGATTCAGGGGTATCATGTCTGAGCAGCCATGATGCTAAGTGACAAGGCTCTCCATCGAGCAGCCCCTCCCCAAGCAGGAGGAACTAAGAAACCCAAGCCCCGAGGCCGACAGCTGAGACCGAGGTCCTGTGGTCTTTGAGTGTGCCTGCTTCACAGAGCCCACAAGGGAGGATCTTTCCGGGTGGCCCTGGATGCCAAGCTGGGATGTTCCAGCAACCTGCTGTCATCACGCTGGCCCTCCCATTTTCTTTAAAGGGAGTCGAACGCTGGACAGCACTCTTTCCTCTCTATCTCTCAGAAAATTAGGAAAAAGGGGTGGTGGCTGTGGTTGTGGTAATACCCTTCTTGCTAAGGAGTTTTGGTGATGCTGTGGGTTAAGCATCCTGCTAGCCATTCTGCCTCCCATTCATTACTCTGTCTGGCTCAAATTACTTCGTGTTCACTCCCTGGCCAGCCCCCCTCAGTTCCCTACCCCCTTTCACCACGAACTCTCTGGACACTACTCGAAATCAGCTTGAGACACTGGATCAGCCACACTTCTTTGTGGCCCATTAAAGAACTTTCCAAAACCTCATGTCACAAGCAGGTCCACTTGCTTTTAGAGAAGAGGCATAGGCGAAATTGTATGTTTCCACCTTGAGAGGGGCAAGCACCACCATGTACAATTAGTAGGTGACCACCAGTGTGTCACTTTTGTGGTCACCACTCATCTCCTTTGGGGACCCATTTGCCCCTCTCCTAGCACCCTGATCCCTGGTGCCATGGCTAGACTGGGATGGGAAATCCATGTGCTCAACCAGGAACTTCCAGGTGGAATCAGAGCCACTGTCCCCTCTGCAGAGCCTCTGTGAGGACAGGGAGTTTGGAAACACAGCCTAAAGCTGCAGTAGGATAAATTTAAGAAATGATCACGCATTTACCCTAATGTCAACTGTACAAATCCCACAACCACCCTTCAAATGCCCTGCCACTGAGCAGAGCAAAAAGCAGGAAGAGCCAAAAACCTACATATGGGTACAGGAAGACCTCTGGAAGGTGTCCCTGTGAGGTGCCAGGGAAGGGGGAGAATGGAGTTGAGGAGGCTCAGGGGCTCAGGCTCAGGCTGGGTAAGAGCCAGAGTTCCTAGTTCGACTCTCTCCCACCTCCCACCCAGTCCAGGAGATTCTTTGAACAGGGCCCACAGGGTCAGAGGTGAGAGCTGTCTGCTCCTGTTACTACCCTGACTTGGGAAACCTCTCTCATTCTGGAAATTCATATATTTTCTTGGGCTTTGATCAAGATCCAGGTCAAGCTTCCCCTCCCCCTTTTCTCAGAGAGGCACTTGGTCAGAATGGCAAATAGCCCTCAACTGTGCCATGCACTCCGCCTCTTCATTCCCTGTTCCCTTCGAACCATCTGCTGCAAAAAAAAAATCACAAAACAGCCCGATGGAGGGCAGGTCAGTGCTTCTTTTTCAGACTTCCCTCTCATTCTTTCTCTGGTCGCATCATCATTCCAGGTACAGCAAACCCATTACTGTCCAGTCAATTCCAACTCATGGAGACCCTATGTAAGTTTTCCAACGTTGTCCAACATTACTGGAACAGACAGCCTCATCATTTTCCTTGAAGTAGCTGGTGGTTTGAACAGTCAACCTTTGAGCTAGCAGTTCAACATTTACGTGACATCCCTTCAGAGTGGTGAGTCATAGTCTGCAGACACCGTGGGCGAGAATCATTGTTCTGGCTTATTTTCATAAGGTGGGATTCTAGGTAGGCAGGTGTGACGCAGGTGTAACTGGAAGTCGACTTGATGGCAACAAACAACAACACTGATGTCATTGTTTTGGGACTTGGGAACTGAGACCTCTGAGGCATGGAGCTAAGTAACAGCTACTTCAGGTTTGTTAGGTACTTCATTGCTGAGCTCTGCTCTAGATACTGGGAATAAAGCTAGAAGGAAGGTGGCATCTCTGTTCCTGGGGTTGAGAGATGAGAGGGGTTGGGAAACTTCCTGTCCTGTTAGTAGTGTGTGTGGACATAGTTTCTGCTGTTAGATGCCATTGAGTCAGTTCCAACCCCTAGCCACCCTATGGATAATAGAATGAAACACAACCCAGTCCTGCCCCATCCTCTCAATTGTTGTTATGTTTGAGCCCCTTGTTGCAGCCACTGTGTCAATCCATTGGCCGAAGTTCTTCCTCATTTTCACTGCCTCTCTGCTTCACCTAGCAGGACGTACTTCCTCCTCCAGGGACTGGTATCTCCCTAACAGTATGTCCAAAGTACGTGAGGGGAAGCCTCACCATCCTGGCTTCTAAGGAGTATTCTGGCTGTACTTCTAACACACATTTGTTTGTTCTTTGGCAGTTCATAGTACTTTCAATATTCTTCACCAGCCTCCCAATTCAAATGCATTGATTCTTCTCTGATCTTCCTTTTCAATGTCCAACTTTCACGTGCATAGAAGGTCATAGAAAATATGACTAAGATGGCTTTAGTCAGGTGCACCTTAATGTAACATTCTTGCTCTTAAACACTTTGAAGAACACTTTTGAAAGAGGTCTCTGGCGGCAGCACGCGGCCCGTTTAAGGGTGAGGAGGAGGGGCACACAGGTGGAAGCCCATGGCCCCTTTAAGGCTTGGCCTACTTGGCAGCAGCTGGAGCCTATTGAGAACATGACAGGAGGCCAGCCAGCACTTCCTATAGAGGTAAAGGGCTCATTCTGAAGGCTGTGAGCCAGCCTCGGAGCCGCACTGCCTCCATGGGCCATAATGACCTGATGCGCAAGGCCTAGGACTTCAAAGACCAGGTGTGGCCTGTGCAGCCTTCCTGCCCCTTCCCAGACTCCTGCCCACAAGGGAGGGCCTTGCCACCATGACCCCTGATGTGGGTCTGCAGCCCACCAGGCACCAGGCCAGCAACCAGGATCCTCGCCCTGCCCAGCTGACCCACCCAGGACCACACTCCAGACCCCCTGCCCCCACCCTGGGCCTGCTCACCACCAAGACTCTGCCCTGGGCACGCTGCCCACCCAGGAACCTGCATAAGGGCCCTTGCCAACCCTGGGTCCAGTCCAGGCTGGGCACACAACTGGGATCCCTGTTCCAGGTCCTGCCCACCTGGGTCTGGGCCTGCCACAAAGACCCTGCCCGAGGCCCTCTGCCTACCCAGGAAACACCCCCTGCCCAGCTAGCCCCTGGCTCATCTGGGCACTGCCCCAGTCCCCCTGCCTGCCCAAGATCTTGTGTTAGCCTGACTGGCCATGGAGGATGGAGAGGAAGAGCGACCTTGCCCAGGCCCCTGCACCCAATCCCACTTGGGAAGCCCTGGGTTGGTCCAGCCCCAAAGGTGGCTCCCCTCCTCCAGGCCCACATACCCAGAACTCCATTGGGCCCACTGCTTACCTGAGGCCTCCCCATCAAGGGCTTGGGATATGTAACCCCAGCCTGGGATGGGCTCCTAGCTTGCTAGAGCCCCATGCCACTCTCCTTAAGCCCCAACTATTTAAGATCCCTAGAAAGTGCTTGTGGGCGCCCTTGTTGCGTATCACTCTGGCTGTAAGGGGCTAGGCTGTAGCTCTTGAAACTTGTCTTCTCCATTCTGAACCTTTAGGACATTGGTCCTTCCACAGGGCAGTTCTACAGAAGTGGCAGGGAACTCTATTCCCGAGTGGAGTTGGCCAGGTTTGAGTGGGGGGTGCCCTGGCAGGGACCCCAACTTGGGAGAACAGCCCATCTTCCCTTTCTCTTTCCCAGCTGCAAAAAAAGAAAAAAAGAAAGAGATCTCAAACAGCAGATTTACCCAATACAATACATCCCTTGAGTTCTTGACCGGGGCTCGCATGATCATTTATTGTGGATTCCAGAAAGAAGATAGCTCTGATCACTTCAGCCGTTTCTCCATTTATCATGATCATGTTGTAGATGACAGGGTCATAATTACATATAAATATGTCCCTGGGACCCAGCTCCTGGGGAGTCCCAAACAACTTGATGTAAAGAAAATAAGAGAGGGAAAACAAGCACTCTGAGCTCTTGGTTGGAAGGACAGTCCTTTGTGAATAGAGAGCTGCAAGGATATTGGAGTTCCTGAAGGGTGGCAAACAGTTCAACACACAACTATTTAACAAATCATTTGCCGTTGGAACCCACCCAGGGACACCATGGAGGAAAGGCCTGGCAACCTGCTTAAAGCCAATAGTCTTGAAAGTCCTATGCAATGCACACATGGGGGCACCATGAGTCAGAATCAACTCTCTCATGCCTGTTTTGGTTTGGGGCGAGGAGCTATTAGAAGCAGTGGGGTATAATGTTGAATCCTAAAAAAGGAAGGATTTGGTCACCATTAAAGTGACTTCTGACCAAATTACTAACAATCATAGGGACTTTTGTGGGAGAAAGATGAGGAGTGCTACTGCTGTAAATATTTCGTGTCAAAAACCCACAGACAGTTCTACCCTGTCCTATACAGTCGCTGACTGGCTGTCAACTGGATGGCACTAAGATAGCACCTATCCGCTGAAAGGTTGCCATGCAGCAGGACTTGTGCCAAGTCCACTATGGTTATGCCTATGATCTTTGTGGGAGACAAAGCCCTGCTTATGTTTAATGTCTCTGTTGTCAGATCGCTCCATTGTCCAGTCCTGGCTCTATGTCCTTCTAGCTCCATGACCTGGGACAAATCATTGAACCCCCTTTGCGCTGCTGTGTGTAGAAGGGAAGTGAAAAATAGTGCTTAGGTTGTATGTTCGAGGTTGAGTTTGAATGCATCAATAGATAGAAAGACCTTGTTGTTGTTGTTAGTCTCCAGTAAGTCAAATTTGACTCCTTTTGACCGTAGGTCTGATAGGACAAATCACTGCCCAATCCTATGCCATCTTCCTGCCCATCGGCAGGTTTGAGGTCATTGTTGCGATTATGGTGCCAGTCCGTGTCATGAAGAGTTTCCCCAGATCCATATGATGTCCTCTTCTCGCAACTGGTCTTTCCTAACGACATGACAACATTTTGCCATTCTCTCTTCTAAGAACATTCTGTGAAGAGTGTCCTGGCTCAATTTCCTCCAGGACTGATTTGCTCGTTCTCCTGGCCACACACAGTATACTCCACACACGGTCTTTGCCATCACTGCCATTCAAATGCCTCAATCCTTCTGAGAATCCTGGTCCTCACTGTTGTCCCCATGAGAAACTCCATTTCTCGCAGCTTGCTTCAGATCTGCTGAAGTGGAATCTGAGTTTCTGTTAGGCCCCAAGGGCATTGTATTTGTGTGCCTGCTAGAAGCACGGCTGGGGAACAATGTCTGGCCCATAGTAAGTGCTGTATAATTATTGGTTGTGATCAGTGTCATTATTTATTACTCCATCTAATCTTTCCAGCACACTCACAGGTCAGGAAACCGAGATTCTGAGCCTGCCAGTGCCTTTGCTGAGGTTACCCCTCAGGAGAGGGCAGGGGCTACATGCAAATCGAATATAGGATCAGGCCAACATTTGGATCACTCTGAATGGAGACACAGTCAATGCTCATTAACCAGTCACTCCCCATTGCTTTCGTCACCCAATCCTTATCAACCGTGACTCTGCTTGCTGTCTATGGATTTCCCTATGGATTCTGCATATTTTATATCAATCTCATTATGGTCTGACTTGTTTCACTCAGCAGAAGTTGTTCAAGGTCCCTGCATGGTGTAGCATGTTCCAAAACATCATTCCTTTTTTAAAGGCTGAATAATATTCCATTGTATGACTTAGATATTGTTTGGTTTATCCATTCTTCGGGCCCCGGGCACTTTGGTAATAGTCACCTTTCAGCTATTGTGGGTAGTGCTGCAGTGAAATTGTATACCACATCTCTTTGAGTCTCTGTTTGTTATTCTTTGAGGTATATGCTTAGATGTACAATTGTGAGGTGGTCATGGATTTCCTCTTCCTTGGATCCATGATCAACGCTCATGCAAGCAGCAGTCAACAGCTTAAAAAATGCATTGCATTGTATTGGCTAAATATTCACAAGACCTCTTTAGAGTATTGAAAAGCAGGGATGTTATTTTGAGAACTAAGGTGCATCTGACACAAGCCATAGTATGTTCAACACTTCCTATGCATGTAAAATTTGGAGATTAAATAAGGCAGGCCAAAGAAGAATCGATGCATTTGAATTATGGTGCTAGGAAAAAAGAACCATAGAAAGTACTATGGACTACCAGAAGCACCAATAAAAACTTGTCTTGGAAGAAGCACAGGCCAAATGCTCCTTAGAAGTAAGGATGGCCAGATTTTGTCACCCTTTGGATATGTATTTTCAACATGTTGTCAGGAGAAACCAGGCCCAGGAATAGGACATAATGCTTGGTAAAGTGGAAGGGCAATGGAAAAGAGGAAGGCTCTCATGGGATGGATGGACATGGGGGCTGCAGTAATGGGCTCAAACATAAGAACAATTGTGATGATGGTACTGGGTGGCGTTGTGTTCTGTTTGACATAGGGTTGTTATGAGTGGGAACCAACAGGACCGACCCTAACAACAATAGTAAATCTCTGACTTGTTAAGAAGAAACAAGCATTTTTCATTTCCTCTATGAGCCAGGCACTGAGAAGACCCTGAAGGTCCAGATAGAAACAGCACTTGACCCCTATCCATGATGGGTTCCCAGTCTAGGGGTGAGGCAGCAGATCTCCACTTTTGGATGAGACCTATGCAGCCCTCTTGGGGTTCTAGTGTGTGCTGTAGAGACTCCAGTTAACTTTGCTTTTCTCTATACCCGCCTTTAGGGGAGTGGAAGAACTTTAGAATAAAGCATCCCCCGAGATTTCTGTTGCACAATTAGACAAAAGGAAAACAATGGTGGCTAAAGAGAGTGAACAGAGAATCCAGAGCTGTGTCCGGGTCGTTGGCCATGCAGCTATCAATCAGCACAGTTGAGTTCAGTAATCAGGAAGCAAAGATCCTCAGTATCTGGATCCAGTAGTTATAGAAGGCGTAGCTTCATAGATAAAGAAGGATAAATCCTCTTTCACTTTCAGGAGGAACTCACCCAGGGAGAACTCATTCTGGTGGGACTGCACTAAAGCCTTAGAACTGGGAGGGTCCATAGGAGCATGTTTACTGCCAGAACGGTGGCTTCCCATTCAAGAGCTTCTATCATATTCCAGCTCATGAATGGTCCTTCGAGTGCCTTGGTTCTTTTGCTGTGACTTCTGTGGCATCACTTGAACTCTCCATCCCCTCCAGCCAGGAGCAGTGGCAGGAAAAATCTATTAGGGAGAAGTGAGAGAGTGAGCTAGGAGATATTCCGTACACAGCTTGCAGTCTCCTTCAGCAAAGGCCCTGTGGGGTGGGGACTTAACTTTTCTGATTCTCTCCTGTTAGAAGTCAACACGGAGCTAAAGAAGCATGAATGGAAGAAAGCAGGATGATGAGCTGACAGCTTTTCCATAAGGAAATAATAGCCAGAAGGGCTCCAAGTTGGGATGAGGGGATGGTGGGGAGGGGAACACACGTGCTGCTACCAAGAGGAGAGTGAGGAGCAAGAGACCAGTAGAGGCTAGTCTCAAAGCCATCTCCAATAACATTTCCCCAACAAGCTGTTTTCCTCTCTCCACTCTAAACACGTCAGCCTTCACCTCCACCAAGCACCGAAACCCCAATGCAGCCTTTATCTGCCTATTCCTCCCACCAATTGGTCCAGGTTACTATGGGAACTATGGGAGTAGTAACGGGTTCCCTCTATTACTACCTACCTCCCTGATTTCAGCACAGATCAATCAACCCGTCCCCGCAGCCCCATATCTAAGGGGAAGGTCCTAGGGGAGAGTAAGGAAAAGATAGATTCAACACAGGACTAGAACAATAGTGAAAAACTTACAAAGAGAGCGAGTGATGTAATTCCAGAGTATTAGTCAATTCCTTTTGTCCTTCCAGCTACCATCCTCTCGCCCAGCTTAACTCCCTGAAGGCGGAAGGATCTCTCAGTGGGTGTCTGCAAAGGTGAGGTTCCAGGCCACTTGGGGGCTTCTGAGGGTTCCCTTCCAAATTTGCCTTCCCTCCCTTCAAAAGAAAGTCACTGGAACTCACCAGCCAGAGTTGGCAAGACTACCACTGAGTTGCCCAGTTAAGGTTTATGTCCTGGGGAAGACTGTAGCTCACAAAATGCCTTCAAGGGATTGTTTCTTCCCTACAAGCTCTTCCAGAATCTTGTCATTCTACATCCCAAGTTGGAGTCTATGTTTCCTCCTTTGAACCCACGCCAGCCTTATGGCTCTCCAGGAGTCAAGTTTGGCAGGTGAGGTGCGGTGTGACTTCTGAGGTAATACAGCTCCCACCTGGCTCTTTCTCTGTACAAGACCCTCGGAGTCCAGTCCCCTTCCTGTGAGGAAGTGTGATGAAGAAGCCACATGCAGATGCTGACACTAGTCCCTCTTAAAGTCCCAGCAAACACCAGTGGCCATTGTCAAGTACACCAGTGGGGAAGCTGTGTGAGATGTCTCCATCATAAGCCACTGCCAGATGGCAACCGCACAGAAGAATCTGCTAGCTTAGTACTGGCAATCCCCAGAACCATAGGAAATGATGACTGATGAGGAAGATAATAATTGACTCCAATTTTGTTTCAAACTGGAAGAAATGTGCTGCACAGCACCGGAGTTGTAGCTCTGGAGCCACAGTCCCGATGCAGATGTATTAAATAATTTATTATCTAGTGATTGTTCCTGGTCCTCACCCTTCCCAGCTTCCCTGTGCCCACCCAGTCCAAGCAGCTGCTTCATCACTTATTCTGTAAAAGTATGTGAGGGTAAGTCAGAAAGCATTGCTCTAAAACCACAGACACTTTATTAAACAAAAATAGCAAAATGTGAAGTGACTGTTTCTAGACATAGCCGCCATCTTGATCTACATCGGGGAGGCAAACTTTTGAGATAGAAGAGCCTACTTTTTCTCTCACAAAAATTGAAACATTCTTTGAGATAAAAAAATATATATTTTTGCAACTTCAATCACCATTATCTGAATAATCACTGTCCTTGAAAAGGTTTCCATTTTACTTCAGAGCCACATGCATGGACCGAGAGACCCGCAGTGTATCCCTGACCCCTGCTCTATAGACTTCAGTAATTGTTCTCTGAGGGATTCTCTGCTCATATACACTTCTAGTCACACGACATACCATGACCAACAGGGTCGTTCAAACCCTCTCCAGAGATTCTTGAAGGGTGTGTGTGTGTGTGTGTGTGTGTTTGTGTGTGTGTGTGTGTGTGTGTGTGTGTAAAAAGAACACGAAGTCAGAAGACATCCAGAGATTATGGAAGGGTATGAGTGTGAACGTGTGTGTGTGTGTCTGTAAAATGGACACGAAGTCAGAAGCCCTCTACAGATTCTGCAAGGGTGTGTGTGTTTGTATGTAAAAAGGACATGACTTTAGAAACCCTCCAGAGATTCATCAAGGGTGTGCGTGTGTGTGTGTGTGTGTGTATAAAGGACAAGATGTCAAAAGCCCTCTAGAGATTCTTCAAGGGTATGAGTGTGAGTGGGTGTGTAAAAAGAACACGAAGTCAGAAGCCCTCTGAAGATTCTGCAAGGGTGCATGTATGTGTGTGTTTGGAAAAAGGACATGAAGTCCGAAGCCCTAAGGAGATTCTGGAAGGGTCTGATTGTGAGTGTGTGTGTGTGTGTGTGTGTGTGTGTGTGTAAAAAAACACGAATTCAGAAGCCCTCTATAGATTCTGCAAGGGTATGTGTGTGTCTGTGTGGGTGTGTGCGTGTAAAAAGGACAGGAAATCAGAATCCCTCCAGATATTCTGCAAGTGTGCGTGCATGTGTGTATATGTGTGTGTGAGTGTGTAAAAAAGACACGAAGTCAGAAGCCCTCCAGAGGTTCTGCAAGTGTGTGTGTGTGTGTATGTGTAAAGGACAGTAAATCAGAAGCCTTCTAGAGATTCTGCAACGGTGTGTATGTGTGTTTGTGTGTAAAAGGGACACTATGTGAGAAGCCCTCTAGTGATTCTGCCTGGGTATGAGTGTTAGTGTGAGTGTGTGTGTGTGTGTGTGTGTGTGTGCGTGTGTGTGTAAAAGGAACCAAAATAAGAAGCCCTCTAGTGATCCTGCAAGGGGTGTGTGTGTGTGTGTGTGTGTGTGTGTGTGTGTGTGTGTGTGTGTGTTTGTAAAAAGGACATGAAGTCAGATGCCTTCCAGAGATTCTGCAAGGGTATGGGTATGCATTTGGCTGTGTGTGTGAGTGTGAGTGTGTGTGTGTGTGTGTGTGTGTGTGTAAAAAGGACCCGAAATCAGAAGCCCTGTTTGTGAACCCTGGCTCTATTCCTTAGTGTTCCTTATCTCTCAATTTTGGATGCCCAGATACCTGAGGGTGTCATGGTTCTGTGTTGGGGTTCTAATGGCAAGGACAGAAGTTAGGCCACACCAGGCACTCCAAAGGAGAAAGATGACACTTTGTGGTCCCCTAGATAGTTCGTATCAGAAACCCACAGGGGCAGTTTTGCTGTGTTCTGTAGGGTCACTGTGAGTCAGAATCGACTCAGCGACAGTGAATGTGGTTGAGTGTTTGAGCACAGTTCCTTTCATCCTCTGTGCAGGCATCTCTGTTTTAAAGGAGTTAGGTCAGTCCCATGTATTAGACTCTCCTTCAGAGCAACTAGGCAGGTGTGTGTCTGTGTGTTTCTAACGTCATCTTGTTTTTCTCATTCACGGGATGTGGAGAGCAGGGTTCTTCAAATCGGTTTAAAGAGAGAAAGGAGATTAAAAAGAGAACAAAGAAAAGGAGGGTGAAAAAGGATTGGAGCAGGGGTCTGAGGTGAAGAGGGCATTGCTCAGGCTTCTAAGGCTGTCAATCAGCCTGGTAGCCAGCTGTGAGCTTACCTGGTGCACCTCCAAGATCCCAGAATCCCTAGTTGACAGTGGAATTTGCATAGCGAACTGGCTCATTGAGTCGAGCCGGAGGTCTCTGTCTGCAGAAGAGACCAAGCCCTGTGCTGCAGCTCCTGCTCCCATCTGCAAGCAGTGTTGGGACAAGTAGCCTTCAACTCCGTCTACGCAGTCGACCCCCTTACCTAGGGGAGCAGGCTCCAGGCTTGCTGTGGCCAGCTAATAGCCAGTAGTAGGCATAGCGCTAATGAAGAGAGGAGACAGCTGGACAGAGGCCCTAAACCTGCTGAGCGCCATGGCCCCTGAGACACTGGCGAGCTGTTGGCTCCCAGCTCCCTGTCCCTGACTCTTACCTGCCTCCCTCTGTTGAGTTCACTCTTGAATTTCAGTCTCCATGCAATCTCACCCAGCCTTGCTGCCTGACTGGAGAGGGAGCCTGGAGGCTGTTAGAATGGCGCTGCTCAGGCTCTTTGGGCTAAAGAGTCTGACGTGGGCCAGCAGCTCCATGAAGTTCCCTCCCTCAGGCAGTTTTCTGCCTCTCCATCCCCCTTAGTCTCCCTGCAGGCCTGGCCCTGGGCCCTGACCTTCCACTTGCTTCCTCATCCAACATGTGGAGGGCTGGCTCTTGCCAAGTACACACATGGGTGCAGACATGAGAGATCCCACTCTCTCCTGGAAACCAGGAGGTCTATAAACAAGGGCACAGCTGAGGCCTGTTCTTACGCAAATCATGTGCATCCTTCTCTCTGCCCTCTGCCCTGGGGTAGAGACAAGGGCTCTGGGAAGACCGGCCACCCCATCACTATGGGGCATGGCCCGATGGTGCTGGTGCACAGAGCACTGGGCAGGCAGGGCTCCCTACAGGCCCTTGCACCGTGTGGGGCTACAGAAGGGGAGAAAGGCAGAAGAGTGCTGCCAGGAGCCAGCTGCTCTCTGGCAACGTGGGGTCCTCTGGGCTGGGCCACTGAGGTGGGGTGCTAAGGCTGTGCTCCCCTCTCCCTCTCCCCAGGTGTGTGGTTGTGCTCTTCAATCCCCGGAAACACAAGCAGCACCACATCCTCAACAGCTCCAGGTAAATGGGCTCTGGGGCTTTGGGGAGTGCCACCTTTCCCCAGGGATGGCCAGAGGGGTGCCACCTGCTTCTCTGTGGCATTGGGCCCTGTTGGGCCCTAGGCCTGCAAGGGAAGCAGCACAGGGAGGGAGGGTTTGCTGCCCTTGTTTTGAGAGGGGACTGTGAGAGGCCAGGCCTGGGCCAGGCTGCCAGTGCCCCTCTTGAGCCTGCCACCATTCCTTTCCGGGAAACCATCACTGCCTTTGCCTTCTCTCCTGATGGCAAGTACCTGGTCACCGGCGAGGTGAGTGAGGAAGGAAGCTCAGGCACTGCAGAGGGGGTGGCCTGGCCTTAGCAGAGAGTGACAGCCTGCGGCCCGCATAGGACTGGTGCCAAGTTTGACTTTCTGTACTGGTGTCCACTTTGGGTGTTTGGTCTGCCCTAGAGCAGTGTTCTTAGGCTGTAGCCTGCGTCAGAAGTGCTATGGTGGCCCCGTAGTACAGACTGCTGGCTCTCGGGCTCAGCAGGTCTGGGTTGGCTCTCTTCAGTTTGCAATGCTAACAAGTAGTTCCCGATGAGGCTGAAGCTGCCAATTTGGAAAATACATTTTGGAAAACACCTCCTTAAAACATTCCTTATCCCTGCTGGTCACAGTGTGGAACAGGGCTGCCCTCACATAGAATTGCCCTGTGAGGCTGTGGGAGCAAACCGCAGGAGTGGTGGTTCTTGCCCATGCAAATCACGCCAGGAGCCCATCCCTGAGAGTCCCTGTTCCCCAACACTGATCACATTCCCTCCGGGGGTGTCCTTGATTCATGTGCAGGCACATTAGGTTAGGTGTCCTTCATTTATGTGCAGGCTCTTGTCCAGTGGCTAGGAAGGCCAGGCCTCCGTGGATGGGGAGGGAGCTGGTTGCCTCTGGCTTTTACTTCGGGGTCTTCGTCCCCGCAGAGTGGACACATGCCTGCTGTGTGGGTATGGGACGTGTCGGAGCGCAGCCAGGTGGTGGAGCTTCAGGAGCATAAGTATGGCGTGGCGTGTGTGGCCTTCTCACCCAGCGCCAAGTACATTGTCTCAGTGGGCTACCAGCATGACATGATCTTCAATGTCTGGGCCTGGAAGGTGAGTGGGCTGCTGGCCTCAGGACAGGCAGGGCCGGGAGGGGAGCCAAGAAACTGCTGACAGGTGGCCTTCACTTCCACCTGCTGGCCTCAGTCCCTTTCTAGAGAACTCTGAGCAGAAAGGAGCAACTGGGTATCTAGGATGCTGAAGAAGGGGCAGAAGGAGAGGTCAAGTTCACAGCTTATCTAACCTCCTTCAGTGTGTAAGTTTCTTTTCCCTCAGCTCCTAGAAGCAGAGCCTTGATTTCCCTTGACTTTCTATCCAGAAAAACATTGTGGTGGCTTCCAACAAGGTGTCCAGTCGGGAGACAGCAGTATATTTCTCTGAGGACAGCAGCTACTTTGTCATTGCAGGCAACCGGCACATCAAATTCTGGTACCTTGATGACAGCAAGACCTCAAAGGTGAGGCAGCAAGTAGCCACCAGGGTGGGGTCTGCCCAGATCTGTTCCACCTGCGCCCACTTCTGCATGCTCAAAAGCCCCTTGGAAGTCTCAGCTGGGCCAGGTGCTATGTCAATCTACAAGGGAAGCCTTTTCCCTCTCTCCCCAGGGCCTGCTTTTCAGGGGATAGCCTGCAGGGTGGGTGGATGGGTGGCACCTGTGTTGTGCCTCCACAGGTGAATGCCACTGTGCCCCTGCTGGGCCGCTCCGGGCTGCTTGGGGACCTGCGGAACAACCTGTTCACTGATGTAGCCTGTGGCCGCAGGAAGAAGGCTGACAGCACCTTCTGTATCACTTCCTCGGGGCAGCTGTGTGAGTTCAGTGACCAGAGACTGTTGGACAAGGGGGTGGAGCTGAGGGTAAGTGAATGCTTTGTCGGCACCCTCCCGTCTGTCACCTCCAGGCTCCGGGGGTCCTGGGGCTAGCAGCAGGGTCTGCATGCACGCTGGGGGAGGCCCCAGGCAGAGGAAGCTGTTTGGGGACCTCTCTGCTCGCTCTTGCTCTCTGTCTCTGCCTCTTCCTCTGCTTTCCTCTTCTGCTCAGCACAAAGACAGCATCACAGTAAGCTTGCTGGCCCTGTCCGCTGCCTCTGCTGCCTTTCTCTTGGCCGGCCTTTTCTGAGTGTGTCTTTGCCTAAACCTCAGGTGCCTTATAAGGCTTACTGACTCCTTCCCCCTAATTGCACGGGCCTGTGGGCCCTCTGGCCAGCTGCTGTTAGAGGGAGGGGCATTGAGGGGCTCAGCCAGGCCAGCTGGCCTGCCTTGCACTTGTGCTTACCACTTGGCTCATGGCTGTTGAGGTGTCTGGTGAAGGAGTGGGCATACGCCCTTGCTGACTGGGGGTGTCATAACCTGAGTTTAGGGGTGCACTAGCCTGAGGCTAGGGGAGCCGTAGCCTTAGGCTAAGCCTAGGGGAGCCCAGGCTAAAGCCTAGGGGTGCCCTAGCCTAAGCCTAAGGGTGCCCTAGCCTGAGCCTAGGGGTGCTGTAGCCTCAGGCTAGGGGAGCCCTAGCCTTAGCCTAAGCCTAGGGGTGCCCGAGCCTAAGCCTAGGGGTGCCCTAGCCTAAGCATAGGGGTGCCCTAGCCTTAGGCTAGGGGAGCCCTAGCCTTCGCCTACACCTAGGGGTGCCCTAGCCTAAGCCTAGGGGTGCCCTAGCCTAAGCCTAGGGGAGCTCTAGCCTTAGTATAGATTAGGATTGCCCTAGCCTAAGCCTAGGGGTGCCATAGCCTGAGGCTAGGGGAGCCATAGCTTGAGGCTAGGGGAGCTGTAGCCTTAGCCTAAGCCTAGGGGTGCCCTACCCTAAACCTAGGGGTGCCCTAGCCTAAGCCTAGGGGTGCCCTAGCCTAAGCCTAGGGGTGCCCTAGCCTAAGGCTCGGGGAGCCCTAACCTTAGCCTAAGCCTAGGGTGCCCTAGCCTAAGCCTAGTGGTGCCCTAGCCTCAGCCTAGGGGTGCCCTAGCCTTAGGCTAGGGGAGCCCTAGCCTTAGGCTAGGGGAGCCCTAGCCTTAACCTAAGCCTAGGGGTGCCCTAGCCTAAGCGTAGGGGTGCCTTAGCCTAAGCCTAGGGGTGCCCTAGCCTTAGGCTAGGGGAGCCCTAGCCTTAGCCTAAGCCTAGGGGTGCCCTAGCCTAAGCCTAGGGGTGCCCTAGCCTGAGGTTGGGGAGCCCTAGCCTTAGCCTAAGCGTAGGGGAGCCCTAGCCTAAGCCTAGGAGTTCCCTAGCTTGAGCCTGGGGGTGCCCTAGCCTGAGCCTACGGGTGCCCTAGCCTGAGGCTAGGGGAGCCCTAGCATTAGTCTAGCCTAGGATTGCCCTAGCCTAAGCCTGGGGGTGTCATAGCCTAAGTCTAGGGGTGCCCTAGCCTCAGGCTAGGGGAGCCGTAGCGTTAGCCTTAGCCTAGGGGAGCATTAGCTAAAGCCTACGGGTGCCCTAGCCTAAGCCTAGGGGTGCCCTAGCCTTAGGCTAGGGGAGCCCTAGCCTTTTCCTAAGTCTAGGGGTGCCCTAGCCTAAGTCTAGGGGTGCCCTAGCGTGAGCCTAGGGGTGCCCTAGTCTGAGGCTAGGGGAGCCCTAGCCTTAGCATAAGCCCACGATTGCCCTAGCCTAAGCTTAGGGGTGCCCTAGCCTGAGTCTAGGGGTGCCCTAGCCTGAGGGTAGGGGAGCCGTTGCCTTAGCCTAAGTCTAGAGGTGCCCTTGCCTAAGCCTAGGGGTGCCCTAGCCTAAACCTAGGGGTGCCCTAGCCTAAGCCTAGGGGTGCCCTAGCCTAAGCCTAGGGGTGCCCTAGCCTAAGGCTCGGGGAGCCCTAACCTTAGCCTAAGCCTAGGGTGCCCTAGCCTAAGCCTAGTGGTGCCCTAGCCTCAGCCTAGGGGTGCCCTAGCCTTAGGCTAGGGGTGCCCTAGCCTAAGCCTAGGGGTGCCCTAGCCTTAGGCTAGGGGAGCCCTAGCCTTAGCCTAAGCCTAGGGGTGCCCTAGCCTAAGCCTAGGGGTGCCCTAGCCTGAGGTTGGGGAGCCCTAGCCTTAGCCTAAGCCTAGGGGAGCCCTAGCCTAAGCCTAGGAGTTCCCTAGCCTGAGCCTGGGGGTGCCCTAGCCTGAGCCTACGGGTGCCCTAGCCTGAGGCTAGGGGAGCCCTAGCGTTAGTCTAGCCTAGGATTGCCCTAGCCTAAGCCTGGGGGTGTCATAGCCTAAGTCTAGGGGTGCCCTAGCCTCAGGCTAGGGGAGCCGTAGCGTTAGCCTTAGCCTAGGGGAGCATTAGCTAAAGCCTACGGGTGCCCTAGCCTAAGACTAGGGGTGCCCTAGCCTTAGGCTAGGGGAGCCCTAGCCTTCTCCTAAGTCTAGGGGTGCCTTAGCCTAAGTCTAGGGGTGCCCTAGCGTGAGCCTAGGGGTGCCCTAGTCTGAGGCTAGGGGAGCCCTAGCCTTAGCATAAGCCTACGATTGCCCTAGCCTAAGCTTAGGGGTGCCCTAGCCTGAGTCTAGGGGTGCCCTAGCCTGAGGGTAGGGGAGCCGTTGCCTTAGCCTAAGTCTAGAGGTGCCCTTGCCTAAGCCTAGGGGTGCCCTAGCCTAAGCCTTGGGGTGCCCTAGACATAGGCTAGGGGAGCCCTAACCTAAGCCTAAGCCTAAGGGTGCCCTAGACTAAGACTAGGGGTGCCCTAGCCTAAGCGTAGGGGTGCCCTAGCCTAATCCTAGGTGTGCCCTAGCCTAAGCCTAGGGGTGCCCTAGACATAGGCTAGGGGAGCCCTAGCCTTAGCCTAAGCCTATCGTTGCCCTAGCCTAAGCCTAGGGGTGCCCTAGCCTAAGCCTAGGGGTGCTCTAGCCTAAGCCATGGGGTGCCCTAGCCTAAGGCTAGGTGTGCCCTAGCCTTAGTCTAGTGGAGCCCTAGCCTTAGCCAAAGCCTAGGGGTGCCCTATCCTAAGCCTAGGGGTGCCCTAGCCTAAGACTAGGGTTGCCCTAGCCTAAGGCTAGGGGTGCCCTAGCCTTACCCTAGGGGTGCCCTCGACTTTTCCTAGGGGTGCAGTAGCCTAAGCCTAGGTGTGCCCTAGCCTTAGCTAGGGGAAACCAAGCCTTAGCCTAAACCTAGGGGTGCCCTAGCCTTAGGCTAAGGGAGTCCTCGCCTTAGCCGAAGCCTAGGTTTGCCCTAGCGTAAGCCTAGTGGTGCCCTAGCCTAAGCATAGGGGTGCCCTAGCCCAAGCCTAGGGATGCCCTAACGTTAGGCTAGAGGAGCCCTAGCCTTAGCCTAAGCTTAGGGGTGCCCTAGCCTAAGTCTAGGGGTGCCCTAGACTAAGCCTAGGGGTGCCCTAGCCTTAGGCTAGGGTCGCCCTAGCCTTAGCCTAAGCCTAGTGTTGCCCCAGCCTAAGCCTAGGGGTGCCCTAGCCTACGTCTTGGGGTGCCTCGCCTAAGCATAGGGGTGCTCTAACCTAAGACTAGGCATTCCCTACCTAAGCCTAGGGGTGCCCTAGCCTAAGCCTAGGGGTGCCATAGCCACAGGCTAGGGAAGCCCTAGCCTTAGCCTAAACCTAGGGGTGCCCTAGCCTAAGCCTAGCGGTGCCCTAGCCTAAGCCTAGAGGTGCCCTAGCCTAAGCCTTGGGGTGCCCTAGCCTAAGCCTAGGGGTGCCCTAGCCTAAGCCTAGGGGTGCCCTAGCCTAAGCCTAGGGGTGCCCTAGCCTAAGCCTAATCCTAGGGAAGCCCTAGCCTAAGCCTAGGTGTGCCCTATCCTAAGCCTATGGGTGCCATGGCCTTAGGTTAGGGGACCCCTAGCTTTAGCCTAAGCCTAGTGGTGCCCTAGCCAAAGAGTAAGGGTGCCCTAGCCGAAGCCTAGGAGTGCCCTAGTCTTAGGCTGGGAGAGCCCTAGCCTTAGCCTAAGCCTAGGGGTGCCCTAGCCTAAGCCTAGCGGTGCCCTAGCCTAAGCCTAGGGGTGCCCTAGCCTAAGACTAAACCTAGGGAAGCCCTAGCCTAAGCCTAGGGGTGCCCTAGACTAAGCCTATGGGTGCCATGGCCTTAGGTTAGGGGACCCCTAGCTTTAGCCTAAGCCTAGTGGTGCCCTAGCCAAAGAGTAGGGGTGCCCTAGCCTAAGCATAGGGGTGCTCTAGCCTTAGGCTAGGGCAGCTCTAGCCTTAGCCTAAGCCTAGGGGTGCCCTAGCCTAAGCCTAGGGGTGCCCTAGCCTAAGCCTAGGGGTGCCCAAGCCTGAGGCTAGGGGAGCCCTAGCTTTAGCCTAAGCCTAGGGGTGCCCTAGCCTAAGCCTAGGGGTTCCCTAGCCAGAGCCTAGGGGTGCCCTAGCCTGAGCCTACGGGTGCCCTAGCCTGAGGCTAGGGGAGCCCTAGCGTTAGTCTAGTCTAGGATTGCCCTAGCCTAAGCCTAGGGGTGTCATAGCCTGAGTCTAGGGGTGCACTAGCCTGAGGAAAGGGGATCCGTAGCCTTAGCCTCAGCCTAGGGGAGCCCTATCTAAAGCCTAGGGGTGCCGTAGCCTAAGCCTAGGGGTGCCCTAGCCTTAGGCTAGGGGAGCCCTAGCCTTTTCCTAAGCCTAGGGGTGCCCTAGCCTAAGCCTTAGGGTGCCCTAGGCTGAGCATAGGGGTGCCCTAGTCTGAGGCTCGGGGAGCCCTAGCCTTAGCGTAAGTCTATGATTGCCCTAGACTAAGCTTAGGGGTGTCCTAGCCTGAGTCTAGGGGTGCCCTAGCCTGAGGCTAGGGGAGCCGTTGCCTAACCTAAGTCTAGAGGTGCCCTTGCCTAAGTTTAGGGGTGCCCTAGCCTTAGCCTAGGGGTGCCCTAGATAAGCCTAGCGGTGCCCTAGCCTTAGGCTAGCTGAGCCATAGCCTTAGCCTAAGCCTAAGGGTGCCCTAGCCTAAGCCTAGGGGTGCCCTAGCCTAAGCCTAGGGGTGCCCTAGCCTTAGGCTAGGGGAGCCCTAGTCTTAGCCTAAGCCTAGGGTTGCCCTAGCCTTAGGCTAGGGGATCCCTAGTCTTAGCCTAAGCCTAGGGGTGCCCTAGACTACGCCTAGGGGTGCCCTAGCCTAAGCCTAGGGGTGCCCTAGATAAGCCTAGAGGTGCCCTAGCCTTAGGCTAGCTGAGCCATAGCCTTAGCCTAAGCCTAAGGGTGCCCTAACCTAAGCCTAGGGGTGCCCTAGCCTAAGCCTAGGGGTGCCCTAGCCTTAGGCTAGGGGAGCCCTAGTCTTAGCCTAAGCCTAGGGTTGCCCTAGCCTTAGGCTAGGGGAGCCCTAGTCTTAGCCTAAGCCTAGGGGTGCCCTAGACTAAGCCTAGGTGTGCCCTAGCCTAAGCTTAGGGATGCCCTAGCCTAAGCCTAGGGGTGCCCTAGCCTAAGCCTAGGGGTGCCCTAGGGTTAGGCTAGGGGAGCCCTAGCCTTAGCCTAAGCCTAGGGGTGCCCTAGTCTAAGCCTATTGGTGCCCTAGCCTAAGCCTAGGGGTGCCCTAGCCTAAGCCTAGGGGTGCCCTAGCCTAAGCCTAGGTGTGCCCTAGCCTTAGGCTAGGGGAGCCCTAGCCTTAGCCTAAGCCTAGGGGTGCCCTAGCCTAAGCCTAGGGGTGCCCTAGCCTAAGCCTAGGGGTGCCCTCACCTAAGCCTAGGGTTGCCCTAGCCTTAGCCTATTCCTAGTGGTGCCCTAGCCTAAGCCTAGGGCTGCCCTAGCCTATGCCTAGGGGTGCCCTAACCTAAGCCTAGGGGTGCCCTAGCCTTAGGCTAGGAGAGCCCTAGCCTTAGCCTATGCCTAGGTGTGCCCTAGCCTAAGCATAGAGGTGCCCTAGCCTTAGGCTAGGGGAACCCTAACGTTAGCGTAAGCCTAGGGGTGCCCTAGCCTAAGCCTAGGTGTGCCCTAGCCTGAGGCTAGGGAGCCCAAGCCTTAGCCTAAGCCTAGGGGTGCCCTAGCCTAAGCCTAGGGGTGCCCTAGCCTGAGTCTAGGGGTGCTCTAGCCTAAGCCTTGGGGAGCCCTATTCTAAGCCAAGGGGTGCCCTATCCTGAGCCAAGGGGTGCCCTAGTCTGAGGCTAGGGGAGCGGTAGCCTTAGCCTAAGCCTAGGGGTGCCCTATCCTAAGCCTAGGGGTGCCCTAGCCTAAGCCTAGTGGTGCCCTCGCCTAAGCCTAGGGGTGCCCTAGCTTAAGCCTAGGGGTGCCCTAGCCTAAGCCTAGGGGTGCCCTAGACATAGGCTAGGGGAGCCCTAGCCGTAGCCTAAGCCTATCGGTGCCCTCGCCTAAGCCTAGGGGTGCCCTAGCCTAAGCCTAGGGGTGCCCTAGCCTAAGGCTAGGAGTGCCCTAGCCTTAGTCTAGTGGAGCCCTAGCCTTAGCCAAAGCCTAGGGGTGCCCTATCCTAAGCCTATGGGTGCCCTAGCCTTAGGCTAGGGGAAACCAAGCCTTAGCCTAAGCCTAGGGGTGCCCTAGCCCAAGCCTATGGCTGCCCTAGCCTAAGCCTAGGGGTGCCCTACCCTAAGCCTAGTGGTGCCCTAGCCTTAGGCTAGGGGAGCCCTAGCCTCAGCCTAAGCCTAGGGGTGCCCTAGCCTAAGCCTATGGGTGCCCTAGCCTAAGCATATGGGTGCCCTATCCTTAGGCTAAGGGAGTCCCCGCCTTAGCCGAAGCCTAGGTTTGCCCTAGCGTAAGCCTTGGGGTGCCCTAGCCTAAGCATAGGGGTGCCCTACCCCAAGCCTAGGGATGCACTAACGTTAGGCTAGAGGAGCCCTAGCCTTAGCCTAAGCTTAGGGGTGCCCTAGCCTAAGTCTAGTGGTGCCCTAGCCTAAGCCTAGGGGTGCCATAGCATAAGCTTAGGGGTGCCCTTGCCTTAGGCTAGGGGAGCCCTAGCCTTAGCCTATTCCTAGTGGTGCCCTAGGCTAAGCCTAGGGCTGCCCTAGCCTACGCCTAGGGGTGCCCTAGCCTAAGCTTAGGGGTGCCCTAGCCTTAGGCTAGGAGAGACCTAGCCTTAGCCTATGCCTAGGTGTGCCCTAGCCTAAGCCTAGAGGTGCCCTAGCCTTAGGCTAGAGGAGCCCTAACCTTAGCGTAAGCCTAGGGGTGCCCTAGCCTAAGCCTAGATGTGCCCTAGCCTGAGGCTATGGAGCCCTAGCCTTAGCCTAATCCTTGGGGTGCCCTAGCCTAAGCCTAGTGGTGCCCTAGCCTGAGTCTACGGGTGCCCTAGCCTAAGCCTAGGGGAGCCCTAGTCTAAGCCTAGGGGTGCCCAATCCTGAGCCTAGGGGTGCCCTAGTCTGAGGCTAGGGAGCCCTACCCTTAGCCTAAGCCTACGATTGCCCTAGCCTAAGCTTAGGGGTGCCCTAGCCAGATTGTACGGGTGCCCTAGCATGAGGCTAGGGGAGCCGTTGCCTTAGCCTAAGTCTAGGGGTGCCCTAACCTAAGCCTAGGGGTGCCCCAGCCTAAGCCTAGGTGTGCCCTAGCCTAACCCTAGGGGTGCCCTATCATTAGGCTAGCTGAGCCCTAGCCTTAGCCTAAGCCTAGGGGTGCCCTAGCCTAAGACTAGGGATGCCCTAGCCTAAGCTTAGGGGTTCCCTAGCCTTAGGCTAGGGGAGCCCTAGCCTTAGCCTAAGCCTAGGGGTGCCATAGCCTAAGCCTAGGGGTGCTCTAGCCTAAGCCTAGGGGTGCACTAGCCAAAGACTAGGGATGCCCTAGCCTTAGTCTAGTGGAGACCTAGCCTTAGCCTAAGCCTAGGGGTGCCCTATCCTAAGCCTAGGGGTTCCCTAGCCTAAGCCTAGGGGTGCCCTAGCTTAAGCCTAGGGTTGCCCTAGCCTAAGCCTATGGGTGCCCAAGCCTTAGGCTAGGGGAGCCCTAGCCTTAGCCTAAGCCTAGGGGTGCCCTAGCCTAAGCCTAGGGGTGCCCTAGATAAGCCTAGCGGTGTCCTAGCCTTAGGCTAGCTGAGCCCTAGCCTTAGCCTAATCCTAAGGGTGCCCTAGCCTAAGCCTAGGGGTGCCCTAGGGTTAGGCTAGGGGAACCCTAGCCTTAGCCTAAGCCTAGGGGTGCCCTAGCCTAAGCCTAGGGGTGCCCTAGCCTAAGCCTAGGGGTGCCCTAGCCTAAGCCTAGGGGTGCCCAAGCCTTAGGCTAGGGGAGCCCTACCCTTAGCCTAAGCCTAGGGGTGCCCTAGCCTAAGCCTAGGGGTGCCCTAGCCTAAGCCTAGGGGTGCCCTAGCCTAAGCCTAGGGGTGCCCTAGCCTAAGCCTAGGGGAGCCCTAGCCTAAGGCTAGGGGTGCCCTAGCCTTAGTCTAGTGGAGCCCTAGCCTTAGCCAAAGCCTAGGGGTGCCCTATCCTAAGCCTAGGGGTGCCCTAGCCTTAGGCTAAGCCTAGGGGTTCCCTAGCCTAAGCCTAGGGGTGCCCTAGCCTAAGCATATGGGTGCCCTATCCTTAGGCTAAGGGAGTCCATGCCTTAGCCGAAGCCTACGTTTGCCCTAGCGTAAGCCTAGGGGTGCCCTAGCCTTAGGCTAGGGGAGCTCTAGCCTCAGCCTAAGCCCTGGGGTGCCCTAGCCTAAGCCTAGGGGTGCCCTAGCCTAAGCATATGGGTGCCCTATCCTTAGGCTAAGGGAGTCCACGTCTTAGCCGAAGCCTAGGTTGCCCTAGCGTAAGCCTTGGGGTGCCCTAGCCTAAGCATAGGGGTGCCCTAGCCCAAGCCTAGGGATGCACTAACGTTAGGCTAGAAGAGCCCTAGCCTTAGCCTAAGCTTAGGGGTGCCCTAGCCTAAGTCTAGAGGTGCCCTAGCCTAAGCCTAGGGGTGCCCTAGCCTAAGCTTAGGGGTGCCCTTGCCTTAGGCTAGGGGAGCCCTAGCCTTAGCCTATTCCTAGTGGTGCCCTAGACTAAGCCTAGGGCTGCCCTAGCCTACGCCTAGGGGTGCCCTAGCCTAAGCCTAGGGGTGCCCTAGCCTTAGGCTAGGAGAGACCTTGCCTTAGCCTATGCCTAGGTGTGCCCTAGCCTAAGCCTAGAGGTGCCCTAGCCTTAGGCTAGAGGAGCCCTAACCTTAGCGTAAGCCTAGGGGTGCCCTAGCCTAAGCCTAGATGTGCCCTAGCCTGAGGCTATGGAGCCCTAGCCTTAGCCTAATCCTAGGGGTGCCCTAGCCTGAGTCTATGGGTGCCCTAGCCTAAGCCTAGGGGTGCCCCAGCCTAAGCCTAGGTGTGCCCTAGCCTAACCCTAGGGGTGCCCTATCCTTAGGCTAGCTGAGCCCTAGCCTTAGCCTAAGCCTAGGGGTGCCCTAGCCTAAGACTAGGGATGCCCTAGCCTAAGCTTAGGGGTGCCCTAGCCTAAGCCTAGGGGTTCCCTAGCCTTAGGCTAGGGGAGCCCTTGCCTTAGCCTAAGCCTAGGGGTGCCATAGCCTAAGCCTAGGGGTGCTCTAGCCTAAGCTAGGGGTGCACTAGCCAAAGACTAGGGATGCCCTAGCCTTAGTCTAGTGGAGACCTAGCCTTAGCCTAAGCCTAGGGGTGCCCTAGCTTAAGCGTAGGGTTGCCCTAGCCTAAGCCTAGGGGTGCCCAAGCCTTAGGCTAGGGGAGCCCTAGCCTTAGCCTAAGCGTAGGGGTGCCCTAGCCTAAGCCTATGGGTGCCCTAGATAAGCCTAGCGGTGCCCTAGCCTTAGGCTAGCTGAGCCCTAGCCTTAGCCTAAGCCTAAGGGTGCCCTAGCCTAAGCCTAGGGGTGCCCTAGGGTTAGGCTAGGGGAGCCCTAGCCTTAGCCTAAGCCTAGGGGTGCCCTAGCCTAAGCCTAGGGGTGCCCTAGCCTAAGCCTAGGGGTGCCCTAGCCTAAGCCTAGGGGTGCCCTAGCCTTAGGCTAGGTGAGCCCTAGCCTTAGCCTAAGCCTAGGGGTACCCTAGCCTAAGCCTAGGGGTGACCGAGCCTAAGCCTAGGGGTGCCTGAGCCTAAGGCTAGGGGAGCACTAGCCTAAGGCTAGGGGTTCCCTAGCCTTAGTCTAGTGGAGCCCTAGCCTTAGCCAAAGCCTAGGGGTGCCCTATCCTAAGCCTAGGGGTGCCCTAGCCTTAGGCTAGGGGAAACCAAGCCTTAGCCTAAGCCTAGGGGTGCCCTAGCCTAAGCCAATGGCTGCCCTAGCCTAAGCCTAGGGGTGCCCTCCCCTAAGCCTAGGGGTGCCCTAGCCTTAGGCTAAGCCTAGAGGTGCCCTAGCCTAAGCATATGGGTGCCCTATCCTTAGGCTAAGGGAGTCCATGCCTTAGCCGAAGCCTACGTTTGCCCTAGCGTAAGCCTAGGGGTGCCCTAGCCTAAGCATAGGGGTGCCCTAGCCCAAGCCTAGGGATGCACTATCGTTAGGCTAGAGGAGCCCTAGCCTTCGCCTAAGCTTAGGGGTGCCCTAGCCTAAGCGTAGGGCTGCCCTAGCCAACGCCTTGGGGTGCCGTAGCCTAATCCTAGGGGTGCCCTAGCCTACGCCTAGGAGTGCCATAGCCTTAGGCTAGGAGAGCCCTAGCCTTAGCCTAAGCCTAGGGGTGCCCTAGCCTAAGCCTAGGGCTGCCCTAGCAACTTAGGGGTGCCCTAGCCTAAGCCTAGGGGTGCCGTAGCCTGAGGCTAGGGAGCCCTAGCCTTAGCCTAAGCCTAGGGGTGCCCTAGCCTAAGCCTAGGGGTGCCCTAGCCTAAGCCTAGGGGTGCCCTAGCCTAAGCCTAGGGGAGTCCTAGCCTAAGGCTAGGGGTGCCCTAGCCTTAGTCTAGTGGAGCCCTAGCCTTAGCCAAAGCCTAGGGGTGCCCTATCCTAAGCCTAGGGGTGCCCTAGCCTTAGGCTAAGCCTAGGGGTTCCCTAGCCTAAGCCTAGGGGTGCCCTAGCCTAAGCATATGGGTGCCCTATCCTTAGGCTAAGGGAGTCCATGCCTTAGCCGAAGCCTACGTTTGCCCTAGCGTAAGCCTAGGGGTGCCCTAGCCTTAGGCTAGGGGAGCTCTAGCCTCAGCCTAAGCCTAGGGGTGCCCTAGCCTAAGCCTAGGGGTGCCCTATCCTTAGGCTAAGGGAGTCCACGTCTTAGCCGAAGCCTAGGTTGCCCTAGCGTAAGCCTTGGGGTGCCCTAGCCTAAGCATAGGGGTGCCCTAGCCCAAGCCTAGGGATGCACTAACGTTAGGCTAGAAGAGCCCTAGCCTTAGCCTAAGCTTAGGGGTGCCCTAGCCTAAGTCTAGAGGTGCCCTAGCCTAAGCCTAGGGGTGCCCTAGCCTAAGCTTAGGGGTGCCCTTGCCTTAGGCTAGGGGAGCCCTAGCTTTAGCCTATTCCTAGTGGTGCCCTAGCCTAAGCCTAGGGCTGCCCTAGCCTACGCCTAGGGGTGCCCTAGCCTACGCCTAGGGGTGCCCTAGCCTAAGCCTAGGGGTGCCCTAGCCTTAGGCTAGGAGAGACCTTGCCTTAGCCTATGCCTAGGTGTGCCCTAGCGTAAGCCTAGAGGTGCCCTAGCCTTAGGCTAGAGGAGCCCTAACCTTAGCGTAAGCCTAGGGGTGCCCTAGCCTAAGCCTAGATGTACCCTAGCCTGAGGCTATGGAGCCCTAGCCTTAGCCTAATCCTAGGGGTGCCCTAGCCTGAGTCTACGGGTGCCCTAGCCTAAGCCTAGGGGAGCCCTAGTCTAAGCCTAGGGGTGCCCAATCCTGAGCCTAGGGGTGCCCTAGTCTGAGGCTAGGGGAGCCCTAGCCTTAGCCTAAGCCTACGATTGCCCTAGCCTAAGCTTAGGGGTGCCCTAGCCAGAGTCTACGGGTGCCCTAGCATGAGGCTAGGGGAGCTGTTGCCTTAGCCTAAGTCTAGGGGTGCCCTAACCTAAGCCTAGGGGTGACCCAGCCTAAGCCTAGGTGTGCCCTAGCCTAACCCTAGGGGTGCCCTATCCTTAGGCTAGCTGAGCCCTAACCTTAGCCTAAGCCTAGGGGTGCCCTAGCCTAAAACTAGGGATGCACCAGCCTAAGCTTAGGTGTGCCCTAGCCTAAGCCTAGGGGTTCCCTAGCCTTAGGCTAGGGGAGCCCTTGCCTTAGCCTAAGCCTAGGGGTGCCATAGCCTAAGCCTAGGGGTGCTCTAGCCTAAGCCTAGGGGTGCACAAGCCAAAGACTAGGGATGCCCTAGCCTTAGTCTAGTGGAGACCTAGCCTTAGCCTAAGCCTAGGGGTGCCCTATCCTAAGCCTAGGGGTGCCCTAGCCTAAGCCTAGGGGTGCCCTAGATTAAGCCTAGGGTTGCCCTAGCCTAAGCCTAGGGGTGCCCAAGCCTTAGGCTAGCGGAGCCCTAGCCTTAGCCTAAGCGTAGGGGTGCCCTAGCCTAAGCCTAGGGGTGCCCTAGATAAGCCTAGCGGTGCCCTAGCCTTAGGCTAGGTGAGCCCTAGCCTTAGCCTAATCCTAAGGGTGCCCTAGCCTAAGCCTAGGGGTGCCCTAGGATTAGGCTAGGGGAGCCCTAGCCTTAGCCTAAGCCTAGGGGTGCCCTTGCCTAAGCCTAGGTGTGCCCTAGCCTAAGCCTAGGGGTGCCCTAGCCTAAACCTAGGGGTGCCCTAGCCTAAGCCTAGGGGTGCCCTAGCCTTAGGCTAGGGGAGCCCTAGCCTTAGCCTAAGCCTAGGGGTGCCCTAGCCTAAGCCTAGGGGTGCCCTAGCCTAAGCCTAGGGGTGCCCGAGCCTAAGCCTAGGGGTGCCCGAGCCTAAGGCTAGGGGAGCCCTAGCCTAAGGCTAGGGGTGCCCTAGCCTTAGTCTAGTGGAGCCCTAGCCTTAGCCAAAGCCTAGGGGTGCCCTATCCTAAGCCTAGGGGTGCCCTAGCCTTAGGCTAGGGGAAACCAAGCCTTAGCCTAAGCCTAGGGGTGCCCTAGCCTAAGCCAATGGCTGCCCTAGCCTAAGCCTAGGGGTGCCCTCCCCTAAGCCTAGGGGTGCCCTAGCCTTAGGCTAAGCCTAGGGGTGCCCTAGCCTAAGCATATGGGTGCCCTATCCTTAGGCTAAGGGAGTCCAAGCCTTAGCCGAAGCCTATGTTTGCCCTAGCGTAAGTCTAGGGGTGCCCTAGCCTAAGCATAGGGGTGCCCTATCCCAAGCCTAGGGATGCACTAACGTTAGGCTAGAGGAGCCCTAGCCTTCGCCTAAGCTTAGGGGTGCCCTAGCCTAAGCGTAGGGCTGCCCTAGCCTACGCCTAGGGGTGCCGTAGCCTAATCCTAGGGGTGCCCTAGCCTACGCCTAGGAGTGCCCTAGCCTTAGGCTAGGAGAGCCCTAGCCTTAGCCTAAGCCTAGGGGTGTCCTAGCCTAAGCCTAGGGCTGCCCTAGCAACCTAGGGGTGCCCTAGCCTAAGCCTAGGGGTGCCGTAGCCTGAGGCTAGGGAGCCCTAGCCTTAGCCTAAGCCTAGGGGTGCCCTAGCCTAAGCCTAGTGGTGCCCTAGCCTGAGTCTACGGGTGCCCTAGCCTAAGCTTAGGGGAGCCCTAGTCTAAGCTTAGGGGTGCCCTATCCTGAGCCTAGGGGTCCCCTAGTCTGAGGCTAGGGGAGCCCTAGCCTTAGCCTAAGCCTACGATTGCCCTAGCCTAAGTTTAGGGGTGCCCCAGCCTAGGCCTAGGTGTGCCCTAGCCTAACACTAGGGGTGCCCTATCCTTAGGCCAGCTGAGCCCTAGCCTTAGCCTAAGCCTAGGGGTGCCCTAGCCTAAGACTAGGGGTGCCCTAGCCTAAGCCTAGGGGTGCCCTAGCCTAAGCCTAGGGGTGCCCTATCCTTAGGCTAGGGGAACCCTAGCCTTAGCCTAAGCCTAGGGTTGCCCTAGCCTAAGCCTAGGGGTGCCCTAGCCTAAGCCTAGGGGTGCCCTAGCCTTAGGCTAGGGGAGCCCTACCCTTACCCTAATCCTAGGGGTGCCATAGCCTAAGCCTAGGGGTGCTCTAGCCTAAGCCTAGGGGTGCACTAGCCAAAGACTAGGGATGCCCTAGCCCAAGCCTAGGGGTGCCCTAGCCTTAGTCTAGTGGAGACCTAGCCTTAGCCTAAGCCTAGGGGTGCCCTATCCTAAGCCTAGGGGTGCCCTAGCCTAAGCCTAGGGGTGCCCTAGCTTAAGCCTAGCGTTGCCCTAGCCTAAGCCTAGGGGTGCCCTAGCCTTAGGCTAGGGGAGCCCTAGCCTTAGCCTAAGCCTATCGGTACCCTAGCCTAAGCCTAGGGGTGCCGAAGCCTAAGCCTAGGGGTGCCCTAGCCTAAGCCTAGGGGTGCCATAGCCTAAGCCTAGGGGTGCCCTAGCCTAAGCCTAAACCTAGGGGTGCCCTAGCCTAAGCCTAGGGGTGCCCTAGCCTAAGCCTAGGGGTGCCCTAGCCTAAGCCTATGGGTGCCATGGCTTTAGGTTAGCGGACCCCTAGCTTTAGCCTAAGCCTAGGGGTGCCCTAGCCAAAGCGTAGGGGTGCCCTAGCCTAAGCCTAGGGGTGCCTTAGACTTAGGCTAGGGGATCCTTAGCCTAAGCATAGGGGAGCCCTAGCCTAAGCTTAGGGGTGCCCTAGCCTTAGGCTAGGGGAGCCCTAGCCTTAGTCTATTCCTAGGGGTGCCCTAGCCTACGCCTAGGGGTGCCCTAGCCTAAGCTTAGGGCTGCCCTACCTTACGCCTAGGGGTGCCCTAGCCTAAGCCTAGGGGTGCCCTAGCCTAAGCCTAGGAGTGCCCTAGCCTTAGGCTAGGAGAGCCCTAGCCTTAGCCTAAGCCTAGGGGTGCCCTAGCCTAAGCCTAGGGCTGCCCTAGCACGCCTAGGGGTGCCCTAGCCTTAGGCTAGGAGAGCCCTAGCCTTAGCCTATGCCTAGTGTGCCCTAGCCTAAGCCTAGGGGTGCCCTAGCCTAAGCAGAGGGCTGCCCTAGCCTAAGCCTGGGATGCCCTAGCCTAAGCCTAGGGGTGCCCTAGCCTTAGGCTAGGGGAGCGCTAGCCTTAGTCTAAGCCTAGGGGTGCCCTAGCCTAAGCCTTGGGGTGCCCTAGCCCAAGCCTAGGGATGTCCTAGCGTTAGGTTAGAGGAGATCTAGCCTTAGCCTAAGCCTAGGGGTGCCCTAGCCTAAGCCTAGGGGTGCCCTTGCCTAAGTCTAGGAGTGCCCTAGCCTAAGCCTAGGGGTACCCTAGCCTTAGGCTAGGGGAGTCCTCGCCTTAGCCGAAGCCTTGGGGTGCCCTAGCCTAAGCCTAATGGTGCCCTAGCCTAAGCCTAGGGGTGCATTAGCCCAAGCCTAGGGATGCCCTAGCGTTAGGCTAGAGAGCCCTAGCCTTAGCCTAAGCCTAGGGTTGCCCTAGTATAAACCAAGGGTTGCCCTAGCCTAAGCCTGGGGGTGCCATAGCCTAAGGCTAGGGGTGCCCTAGCCTTTGTCTAGTGGAGCCCTCGCCTTAGCCTAAGCCTAGGGGTGCCCTATCCTAAGCCATGGGGTGCCCTAGCCTATGCCTAGGGGGGCCCTTGCCTAAGCCTAGGGTTGCCCTAGCCTAAGCCTAGGGGTGCCCTATCCTTAGGCTAGGGGAGCCCTAGCCTTAGCCTAAGCATAGGGGTGCCCTAGCCTAAGCCTAGGGGTGACTTAGCCTAAGCCTAGGGGTGCCCTAGGCTAAGCCTAGGGGTGCCCTAGGCTAAGGCTAGGGGTGCCCTAGCCTTAGTCTAGTGGAGCCCTGGCCTTAACCTAAGCTTAGGGGTTCCCTATGCTAAGCCTAGGGGTGACCTAGCCTAAGCCTAGGGGTGCCCTAGCATAAGCCTAGGGTTGCTTTACCCTAAGATTAGGGGTGCCCTAGCCTAAGGCTAGGGGTGCCCTAGCCTTAGTCTAGTGGAGCCCTAGCCTTAGCCTAAACCTTGGGGCGCCCTAGCCTAAACCTGGGGGTTCCCTAGCGTAAGCCTAGGGGTGACCTAGCCTAAGCTTAGGGGTGCCCTAGGTTAAGGCTAGGGGTACCCTAGCCTTAGTCTAGTGGAGCCCTAGCCTTAGCCTAAGCTTAGGGGTGCCCTATGCTAAGCCTAGGGGTGCCCTAGCCTAAGGCTAGGGGTGCCCTAGCCTTAGGCTAGGGGAGCCCTAGCCTTAGTCTAAGCCTAGGGGTGCCCTAGCTTAAGCCTAGGGGTGACCTAGCCCAAGCCTAGGGATGCCCTAGCGTTAGGATAGAGGAGCCCTACCTTAGCTTAAGCCTAGGGGTGCCCTAGCCTAAGCCTAGGGGTGCCCTAGCCCAAGCTAGGGGTGCCCTAGCCTAAGCCTAGGGGTGCCCTAGCCTAAGGCTCTGGGTGCCCTAGCCTTAGTCTAGTGGAGCCCAAGCCTTAGTCTAACCCTAGGGGTGCCCTAGCCTAAGCCTAGGGGTGCCCTAGCCTTAGGCTAGCTGAGCCCTAACCTTAGCCTAAGCCTAGGGTTGCCCTAGCCTAAGCCTAGGGGTGTCCTATCCTTAGGTTAGGGGAGCCCTAGCCTTATCCTAAGCCTAGGGGTGCCCTAGCCTAAGCCTGGGGGTGCCCTAGCCTAATCCTAGGGGTGCCCTACCCTAAGCCTAGAGGTGCCCTAGCCAAAGAGTAGGGGTGCCCTAGCCTAAGCCTAGGGGTGCCTTAGCCTTAGGCTAGGGGATCCTTAGCCTTAGCCTAAGCCTAGGGGAGCCCTAGCCTAAGCCTAGGGGTGCCCTAGCCTAAGCTTAGGGGTGCCCTAGCCTTAGGCTAGGGGAGCCCTGGCCTTATCCTATTCCTAGGGGTGCCCTAGCCTAAGCCTAGGGCTGCCCTAGCCTACGCCTAGGGGTGCCCTAGCCGAAGCCTAGGAGTGCCCTAGTCTTAGGCTGGGAGAGCCCTAGCCTAAGGCTAGGGGTGCCCTAGCCTTAGTCTAGTGGAGCCCAAGCCTTAGTCTAAGCCTAGGGGTGCCCTAGCCTAAGCCTAGGGGTGCCCTAGCCTTAGGCTAGCTGAGCCCTAACCGTAGCCTAAGCCTAGGGTTGCCCTAGCCTAAGCCTAGGGGTGCCCTACCCTAAGCCTAGGTGTGCCCTACCCTAAGCCTAGGGGTGTCCTAGCCTTAGGTTAGGGGAGCCCTAGCCTTATCCTAAGCCTAGGGGTGCCCTAGCCTAAGCCTGGGGGTGCCCTAGCCTAAGCCTAGGGGTGCCCTACCCTAAGCCTAGGAATTCCTTAGCCTAAGACTAGGGGTGCCCTAACCTTAGGCTAGCTGAGCCCTTGCCTTAGCCTAAGACTAGGAGTGCCCTAGCCTACGCTTAGGGGTGCCCTAGCCTAAGCCTAGGGGTGGCCTAGCCTAAGCCTAATGGTGCCCTAGCTTTAGGCTGGGGGAGCCCTAACTTTAGCCTAAGCCTAGGGGTGCCAGAGCCTAAGCCTAGGGGTGCCCTAGCCTAAGCCTAGGGGTGCCCTAGCCTAAGCCTTGGGGTGCCCTAGCCTAAGCCTAGGGGTGCCCTAGCCTAAGCCTAGGGGTGCCCTAACATAAGCCTAGGGGTGCCCTAGCCTAAGCCTAAAACTAGGGAAGCCCTAGCCTAAGCCTAGGGGTGCCCTAGCCTAAGCCTATGGGTGCCATGGCCTTAGGTTAGGTGACCCCTAGCTTTAGCCTAAGCCTAGTGGTGCCCTAGCCAAAGAGTAGGGGTGCCCTAGCCTAAGCCTAGGGGTGCCTTAGCCTTAGGCTAGGGGATCCTTAGCCTTAACCTAAGCATAGGGGAGCCCTAGCCTAAGCCTATGGGTGCCCTAGCCTAAGCTTAGGGGTGCCCTTGCCTTAGGCTAGGGAGCCCTAGCCTTATCCTATTCCTAGGGGTGCCCTAGCCTAAGCCTAGGGCTGCCCTAGCCTACGCCGAGGGGTGCCCTAGCCGAAGCCTAGGATTGCCCTAGTCTTAGGCTGGGAGAGCCCTAGCCTTAGCCTAAGCCTAGGGGTGCCCTAGCATAAGCCTAGCGGTGCCCTAGCGTAAGCCTAGGGGTGCCCTAGACTAAGACTTGTGGTGCCCTAGCCTAAGCCTAGGGGTGCCCTAGCCTAAGCCTAAACCTAGGGAAGCCCTGGACTAAGCCTAGGGGTGCCATGGCCTTAGGTTAGGGGACCCCTAGCTTTAGCCTAAGCCTAGTGGTGCCCTAGCCAAAGAGTAGGGGTGCCCTAGCCTAAGCCTAGGGGTGCTCTAGGCTTAGGCTAGGGGAGCCCTAGCCTTAGCCTAAGCCTAGGGGTGCCCTAGCCTAAGCCTAGGGGTTCCCTAGCCTAAGCCTAGGGGTGCCCAAGCCTGATGCTAGAGGAGCCCTAGCCTTAGCCTATGCCTAGGGGTGCCCTAGCCTAAGCCTAGGGGTTCCCTAGCCTGAGCCTAGGGGTGCCCTTGCCTGAGCCTACGGGTGCCGTAGCCTGAGGCTAGGGGAGACCTAGCGTTAGTCTAGCCTAGGATTGCCCTAGCCTAAGTCTTGCGGTGCCCTAGCCTGAGCATAGGGGTGCCCTAGTCTGGGGCTAGGGGAGCCCTAGCCTTAGCGTAAGCCTATGATTGCCCTAGCCTAAGCTTAGGGGTGCCCTAGCCTGAGTCTAGGGGTGCCCTAGCCTGAGGCTAGGGGAGCCGTTGCCTTAGCCTAAGTCTAGAGGTGCCCTTGCCTAAGCCTAGGGGTGCCCTAGCCTAAGCCTAGGGGTGCCCTAGATAAGCCTAGCGGTGCCCTAGCCTTAGGCTAGCTGAGCCCTAGCCTTAGCCTAAGCCTAAGGGTGCCCTAGCCTAAGCCTAGGGGTGCCCTAGACTAAGCCTAGGGGTGCCCTAGCCTAAGCCTAGGGGTGCCCTAGCCTTAGCCTTGGGGTGCCCTAGCCTAAGCCTAGGGGTGCCCTAGCCTAAGCCTAGGGGTGCCCTAACATAAGCCTAGGGGTGCCCTAGCTTAAGCCTAAACTTAGGGAAGCCCTAGCCTAAGCCTAGGGGTGCCCTAGCCTAAGCCTATGGGTGCCATGGCCTTAGGTTAGGGGACCCCTAGCTTTAGCCTAAGCCTAGTGGTGCCCTAGCCAAAGAGTAGGGGTGCCCTAGCCTAAGCCTAGGGGTGCCCTAGCCTAAGCCTAGGGGTGCCCAAGCCTGATGCTAGTGGAGCCCTAGCCTTAGCCTAAGCCTAGCGGTGCCCTAGCCTAAGCCTAGGGGTTCACTAGTCTGAGCCTAGGGGTGCCGTTGCCTGAGCCTACGGGTGCCGTAGCCTGAGGCTAGAGGAGACCTAGCGTTAGTCTAGCCTAGGAATGCCCTAGCCTAAGTCTTGCGGTGCCCTAGCCTGAGCATAGGGATGCCCTAGTCTGGGGCTAGGGGAGCCCTAGCCTTAGCGTAAGCCTATGATTGCCCTAGCCTAAGCTTAGGGGTGCCCTAGCCTGAGTCTAGGGGTGCCCTAGCCTGAGGCTAGGGGAGCCGTTGCCTTAGCCTAAGTCTAGAGGTGCCCTAGATAAGCCTAGCGGTGCCCTAGCCTTAGGCTAGCTGAGCCCTAGCCTTAGCCTAAGCCTAAGGGTGCCCTAGCCTAAGCCTAGGGGTGCCCTAGACTAAGCCTAGGGGTGCCCTAGCCTAAGCCTACGGGTGCCCTAGGGTTAGGCTAGGGGAGCCCTAGCCTTAGCCTAAGCCTAGGGGTGCCCTAGCCTAAGACTAGGGGTGCCATAGCCTAAGCCTAGGGGTGCCCTAGCCTAAGCCTAGGTGTGCCCTATCCTTAGGATAGGGGAGCCCTAGCCTTAGCCTAAGCCTAGGGGTGCCCTAGCCTAAGCCTAGGGGTGCCCTAGCCTAAGCCTAGGGGTGCCCTAGCCTAAGCCTAGGGCTGCCCTAGCCTAAGCCTAGGGGTACCCTAGACATAGGCTAGGGGAGCCCTAGCCGTAGCCTAAGCCTATCGGTGCCCTCGCCTAAGCCTAGGGGTGCCCGAGCCTAAGCCTAGGGGTGCCCTAGCCTAAGGCTAGGGGTGCCCTAGCCTTAGTCTAGTGGAGCCCTAGCCTTAGCCAAAGCCTAGGGGTGCCCTATCCTAAGCCTAGGGGTGCCCTAGCTTTAGGCTAGGGGAAACCAAGCCTTAGCCTAAGCCTAGGGGTGCCCTAGCCCAAGCCTATGGCTGCCCTAGCCTAAGCCTAGGGGTGACCTACCCTAAGCCTAGGGGTGCCCTAGCCTTAGGCTAGGGGAGCCCTTGCCTCAGCCTAAGCCTAGGGGTGTCCTAGCCTAAGCCTAGGGGTGCCCTAGCCTAAGCATATGGGTGCCCTATCCTTAGGCTAAGGGAGTCCACGCCTTAGCCGAAGCCTAGGTTTACCCTAGCGTAAGCCTAGGGGTGCCCTAGCCTAAGCATAGGGGTGCCCTAGCCCAAGCCTAGGGATGAACTAACGTTAGGCTAGAGGAGCCCTAGCCTTAGCCTAAGCTTAGGGGTGCCCTAGCCTAAGTCAAGGGGTGCCCTAGCCTAAGCCTAGGGGTGCCCTAGCCTAAGCTTAGGGGTGCCCTTGCCTTAGGCTAGGGGAGCCCTAGCCTTAGCCTATTCGTAGTGGTGCCCAAGCCTAAGCCTAGGGCTGCCCTAGCCTACGCCTAGGGGTCCCCTAGCCTAAGCCTAGGGGTGCCCTAGCCTTAGGCTAAGAGAGCCCTAGCCTTAGCCTATGCCTAGGTGTGCCCTAGCCTAAGCCTAGAGGTGCCCTAGCCTTAGGCTAGGGGATCCCTAGCCTAAGCTTAGGGGTGCCCTTGCCTTAGGCTAGGGCAGCCCTAGCCTTAGCCTATTCCTAGTGGTGCCCAAGCCTAAACCTAGGGGAGCCCTAGTCTAAGCCTAGGGGTGCCCTAACCTGAGCCTAGGGGTACCCTAGCCTAAGCCTATGGGTGCCCTAGCCTAAGCCTAGGTGTGCCCTAGCCTTAGGCAAGGGGAGCCCTAGCCTTAGCCTAAGCCTAGGGGTGCCCTAGCCTAAGCCTATGGGTGCCCTAGCCTAAGCCTAGGGGTGCCCTAGCCTTAGGCTAGGGGAGCCCTAGCCTTAGCCTAAGCCTAGGGGTGCCATAGCATAAGCCTTGGGGTACCCTAGACATAGGCTAGGGGAGCCTTATCCGTAGCCTAAGCCTATCGGTGCCCTCGCCTAAGCTTAGGGGTGCCCGAGCCTAAGCCTAGGGGTGCCCTAGCCTAAGGCTAGGGGTGCCCTAGCCTTAGTCTAGTGGAGCCCTAGCCTTAGCCAAAGCTTAGGGGTGCCCTATCCTAAGCCTAGGGGTGCCCTAGCTTTAGGCTAGGGGAAACCAAGCCTTAGCCTAAGCCTAGGGGTGCCCTAGCCCAAGCCTATGGCTGCCCTAGCCTAAGCCTAGGGGTGACCTACCCTAAGCCTAGGGGTGTCCTAGCCTTAGGCTAGGGGAGCCCTAGCCTCAGCCTAAGCCTAGGGGTGTCTGAGCCTAAGCCTAGGGGTGCCCTAGCCTAAGCATATGGGTGCCCTATCCTTAGGCTAAGGGAGTCCACGCCTTAGCCGAAGCCTAGGTTTGCCCTAGCGTAAGCCTAGGGGTGCCCTAGCCTAAGCATAGGGGTGCCCTAGCCCAAGCCTAGGGATGAACTAACGTTAGGCTAGAGGAGCCCTAGCCTTAGCCTAAGCTTAGGGGTGCCCTAGCCTAAGTCTAGGGGTGCCCTAGCCTAAGCCTAGGGGTGCCCTAGCCTAAGCTTAGGGGTGCCCTTGCCTTAGGCTAGGGGAGCCCTAGCCTTAGCCTATTCGTAGTGGTGCCCAAGCCTAAGCCTAGGGCTGCCCTAGCCTACGCCTAGGGGTCCCCTAGCCTAAGCCTATGGGTGCCCTAGCCTTAGGCTAGGAGAGCCCTAGCCTTAGCCTATGCCTAGGTGTACCCTAGCCTAAGCCTAGAGGTGCCCTAGCCTTAGGCTAGGGGATCCCTAGCCTAAGCTTAGGGGTGCCCTTGCCTTAGGCTAGGGCAGCCCTAGCCTTAGCCTATTCCTAGTGGTGCCCAAGCCTAAACCTAGGGGAGCCCTAGTCTAAGCCTAGGGGTGCCCTAACCTGAGCCTAGGGGTACCCTAGCCTAAGCCTATGGGTGCCCTAGCCTAAGCCTAGGGGTGCCCTAGCCTAACCCTAGGGGTGCCCTATCCTTAGGCTAGCTGAGCCCTAGCCTTAGCCTAAGCCTAGGGGTGCCATAGCCTAAGCCTAGGGGTGCTCTAGCTTAAGCCTAGGGGTGCACTAGCCAAAGACTAGGGATGCCCTAGCCTAAGCCTAGGGGTGCCCTAGACTTAGTCTATTGGAGACCTAGCCTTAGCCTAAGCCTAGGGGTGCCCTATCCTAAGCCTAGGGGTGCCCTAGCCTAAGACAAGGGGTGCCCTAGCTTAAGCCTAGGGTTGCCCTAGCCTAAGCCTAGGGGTGCCCTAGCCTTAGGCTAGGGGAGCCCTGGCCTTAGCCTAAGCCTAGGGGTACCCTTGCCTAAGCCTAGGGGTGCCCTAGCCTAAGCCTAGGGGTGCCCTAGATAAGCCTAGCGGTGCCCTAGCCTTAGGCTAGCTGAACCCTAGCCTTAGCCTAAGCCTAAGGGTGCCCTAGCCTAAGCCTAGGCGTGCCCTAGCCTAAGCCTAGGGTTGCCCTAGCCTTAGGCTAGGGGTGCCCTAGCCTTAGCCTAAGCCTAGGGGTGCCCTAGACTAAGACAAGGGGTGCCCTAGCCTAAGCCTAGGGGTGCCCTAGCCTAAACCTAGGGGTGCCCTAGCCTAAGCCTAGGGGTGCCCTAGCCTAAGCCTAGGTATGCCCTAGCCTTAGGCTAAGGGAGCCCTAGCCTTAGCCTAAGCCTAGGGGTGCCCTAGTCTAAGCCTAAGGGTGCCCTAACCTAAGCCTAGGGGTGCCCTAGCCTAAGCCTAGGGGTGCCCTAGCCTAAGCCTAGGGGTGCCCTAGCCTAAGGCTAGGGGTGCCCTAGCCTTAATCTAGTGGAGCCCTAGCCTTAGCCAAAGCCTAGGGGTGCCCTAGCCTTAGGCTAGGGGAAACCAAGCCTTAGCCTAAGCCTAGGGGTGCCCTAGCCAAAGCCTATGGCTGCTCTAGCCTAAGCCTAGGGGTGCCCTACCCTAAGCCTAGGGGTGCCCTAGCTTTAGGCTAGGGGAAACCAAGCCTTAGCCTAAGCCTAGGGGTGCCCTAGCCCAAGCCTATGGCTGCCCTAGCCTAAGCCTAGGGGTGACCTACCCTAAGCCTAGGGGTGTCCTAGCCTTAGGCTAGGGGAGCCCTAGCCTCAGCCTAAGCCTAGGGGTGTCTGAGCCTAAGCCTAGGGGTGCCCTAGCCTAGCATATGGGTGCCCTATCCTTAGGCTAAGGGAGTCCACGCCTTAGCCGAAGCCTAGGTTTGCCCTAGCGTAAGCCTAGGGGTGCCCTAGCCTAAGCATAGGGGTGCCCTAGCCCAAGCCTAGGGATGAACTAACGTTAGGCTAGAGGAGCCCTAGCCTTAGCCTAAGCTTAGGGGTGCCCTAGCCTAAGTCTAGGGGTGCCCTAGCCTAAGCCTAGGGGTGCCCTAGCCTAAGCTAGGGGTGCCCTTGCCTTAGGCTAGGGGAGCCCTAGCCTTAGCCTATTCGTAGTGGTGCCCAAGCCTAAGCCTAGGGCTGCCCTAGCCTACGCCTAGGGGTCCCCTAGCCTAAGCCTATGGGTGCCCTAGCCTTAGGCTAGGAGAGCCCTAGCCTTAGCCTATGCCTAGGTGTACCCTAGCCTAAGCCTAGAGGTGCCCTAGCCTTAGGCTAGGGGATCCCTAGCCTAAGCTTAGGGGTGCCCTTGCCTTAGGCTAGGGCAGCCCTAGCCTTAGCCTATTCCTAGTGGTGCCCAAGCCTAAACCTAGGGGAGCCCTAGTCTAAGCCTAGGGGTGCCCTAACCTGAGCCTAGGGGTACCCTAGCCTAAGCCTATGGGTGCCCTAGCCTAAGCCTAGGTGTGCCCTAGCCTTAGGCAAGGGGAGCCCTAGCCTTAGCCTAAGCCTAGGGGTGCCCTAGCCTAAGCCTATGGGTGCCCTAGCCTAAGCCTAGGGGTGCCCTAGCCTTAGGCTAGGGGAGCCCTAGCCTTAGCCTAAGCCTAGGGGTGCCATAGCCTAAGCCTAGGGGTGCTCTAGCTTAAGCCTAGGGGTGCACTAGCCAAAGACTAGGGATGCCCTAGCCTAAGCCTAGGGGTGCCCTAGACTTAGTCTATTGGAGACCTAGCCTTAGCCTAAGCCTAGGGGTGCCCTATCCTAAGCCTAGGGGTGCCCTAGCCTAAGACAAGGGGTGCCCTAGCTTAAGCCTAGGGTTGCCCTAGCCTAAGCCTAGGGGTGCCCTAGCCTTAGGCTAGGGGAGCCCTGGCCTTAGCCTAAGCCTAGGGGTACCCTTGCCTAAGCCTAGGGGTGCCCTAGCCTAAGCCTAGGGGTGCCCTAGATAAGCCTAGCGGTGCCCTAGCCTTAGGCTAGCTGAACCCTAGCCTTAGCCTAAGCCTAAGGGTGCCCTAGCCTAAGCCTAGGCGTGCCCTAGCCTAAGCCTAGGGTTGCCCTAGCCTTAGGCTAGGGGTGCCCTAGCCTTAGCCTAAGCCTAGGGGTGCCCTAGACTAAGACAAGGGGTGCCCTAGCCTAAGCCTAGGGGTGCCCTAGCCTAAACCTAGGGGTGCCCTAGCCTAAGCCTAGGGGTGCCCTAGCCTAAGCCTAGGTATGCCCTAGCCTTAGGCTAAGGGAGCCCTAGCCTTAGCCTAAGCCTAGGGGTGCCCTAGTCTAAGCCTAAGGGTGCCCTAACCTAAGCCTAGGGGTGCCCTAGCCTAAGCCTAGGGGTGCCCTAGCCTAAGCCTAGGGGTGCCCTAGCCTAAGGCTAGGGGTGCCCTAGCCTTAATCTAGTGGAGCCCTAGCCTTAGCCAAAGCCTAGGGGTGCCCTAGCCTTAGGCTAGGGGAAACCAAGCCTTAGCCTAAGCCTAGGGGTGCCCTAGCCAAAGCCTATGGCTGCTCAAGCCTAAGCCTAGGGGTGCCCTACCCTAAGCCTAGGGGTGCCCTAGCCTTAGGCTAGGGGAGCCCTAGCCTCAGCCTAAGCCTAGGGGTGCCCTAGCCTAAGCCTAGGGGTGCCCTAGCCTAAGCATATGGGTGCCCTATCCTTAGGCTAAGGGAGTCCACGCCTTAGCCGAAGCCTAGGTTTGCCCTAGCGTAAGCCTAGGGGTGCCCTAGCCTAAGCATAGGGGTGCCCTAGCCCAAGCCTAGGGATGCAATAACGTTAGGCTAGAGGAGCCCTAGTCTTAGCCTAAGATTAGGGGTGCCCTAGACTAAGTCTAGGGGTGCCCTTGCCTAAGCCTAGGGGTGCCTTAACACGCCTAGGGGTGCCCTAGCCTAAGCCTAGGGGTGCCCTAGCCTGAGGCTAGGGAGTGCTAGCCTTAGCCTAAGCCTAGGGGTGCCGTAGCCTAAGCCTAGGGGTTCCCTAGCCTGAGTCTACGGGTGTCCTAGCCTAAGCCTAGGGGAGCCCTAGTCTAAGCCTAGGGGTGCCCTATCCTGAGCCTAGGGGAGCCCTAGCCATAGCCTAAGCCTAGGGGTGCCCTAGCCTAAGCCTAGGGGTGCCCTAGCCTAAGCCTAGGGGTGCCCTAGCGTAAGCCTAGGGGTGGCCTAGCCTAAGCCTAATCCTAGGGGTTCCCTAGCCTAAGCCTAGGGGTGCCTTAGCCTAAGCCTATGGGTGCCATGGCCTTAGGTTAGCGGACCCCTAGCTTTAGCCTAAGCCTAGGGCTGCCCTAGCCTACGCCTAGGGGTGCCCTAGCCTAAGCCTAGGGGTGCCCTAGCCTTAGGCTAGGATAGCCCTAGCCTTAGCCTATGCCTAGGTGTGCCCTAGCCTATGCCTAGAGGTGCCCTAGCCTTAGGCTAGGGGATACCTAGCCTAAGCTTAGGGGTGCCCTTGCCTTAGGCTAGGGCAGCCTTAGCCTATTACTAGTGGTGCCCAAGCCTAAGCCTAGGGGAGCCCTAGTCTAAGCCTAGGGGTGCCCTAACCTGAGCCTAGGGGTACCATAGTCTGAGGCTAGGGGAGCCCTAGCCTTAGCCTAAGCCTACGATTGCCCTAGCCTAAGCTTAGGGGTGCCCTAGCCAGAGTCTAGGGGTGCCCTAGCATGAGGCTAGGGGAGCTGTTGCCTTAGCCTAAGTCTAGGGGTGCCCTAGGCTAAGCCTAGGCGTGCCCCAGCCTAAGTCTAGGTGTGCCCTATCCTAACCCTAGGGGTGCCCTATCCTTAGGCTAGCTGAGCCCTAGCCTTAGCCTAAGCCTAGGGGTGCCCTAGCCTAAGACTAGGGGTGCCCTAGACTAAGCCTAGGGGTGCCCTAGCCTAAGCCTAGGGGTGCCCTAGCCTGAGTCTACGGGTGTCCTAGCCTAAGCCTAGGGGAGCCCTAGTCTAAGCCTAGGGGTGCCCTATCCTGAGCCTAGGGGAGCCCTAGCCATAGCCTAAGCCTAGGGGTGCCCTAGCCTAAGCCTAGGGGTGCCCTAGCCTAAGCCTAGGGGTGCCCTAGCCTGAGTCTACGGGTGTCCTAGCCTAAGCATAGGGGAGCCCTAGTCTAAGCCTAGGGGTGCCCTATCCTGAGCCTAGGGGAGCCCTAGCCATAGCCTAAGCCTAGGGGTGCCCTAGCCTAAGCCTAAGGGTGCCCTAGCCTAAGCTTAGGGGTGCCCTTGCCTTAGGCTAGGGCAGCCTTAGCCTTAGCCTATTCCTAGTGGTGCCCAAGCCTAAGCCTAGGGGAGCCCTAGTCTAAGCCTAGGGGTGCCCTAACCTGAGCCTAGGGGTACCATAGTCTGAGGCTAGGGGAGCCCTAGCCTTAGCCTAAGCCTATGATTGCCCTAGCCTAAGCTTAGGGGTGCCCTAGCCAGAGTCTAGGGGTGCCCTAGCATGAGGCTAGGGGAGCTGTTGCCGTAGCCTAAGTCTAGGGGTGCCCTAGGCTAAGCCTAGGCGTGCCCCAGCCTAAGCCTAGGTGTGCCCTATCCTAACCCTAGGGGTGCCCTATCCTTAGGCTAGCTGAGCCCTAGCCTTAGCCTAAGCCTAGGGGTGCCCTAACCTAAGACTAGGGGTGCCCTAGACTAAGCCTAGGGGTGCCCTAGCCTAAGCCTAGGTGTGCCCTAGCCTTAGGCAAGGGGAGCCCAAGCCTTAGCCTAAGCCTATGGGTGCCCTAGCCTAAGCATATGGGTGCCCTAGCCTTAGGCTAGGGGAGCCCTAGCCTTAGCCTAAGCCTAGGGGTGCCATAGCCTAAGCCTAGGGGTGCTCTAGCCTAAGCCTAGGGGTGCACTAGCCAAAGACTAGGGATGCCCTAGCCTAAGCATAGGGGTGCCCTAGCCTTAGTCTAGTGGAGACCTAACCTTAGCCTAAGCATAGGGGTGCCCTATCCTAAGCCTAGGGGTGCCCTAGCTTAAGCCAAGGGGTGCCCTAGCTTAAGCCTAGGGTTACCCTATCCTAAGCCTAGGGGTGCCCTAGCCTTAGGCTAGGGGAAACCAAGCCTTAGCCTAAGCCTAGGGGTGCCCTAGCCAAAGCCTATGGCTGCTCTAGCCTAAGCCTAGGGGTGCCCTACCCTAAGCCTAGGGGTGCCCTAGCCTTAGGCTAGGGGAGCCCTAGCCTCAGCCTAAGCCTAGGGGTGCCCTAGCCTAAGCCTATGGGTGCCCTAGCCTAAGCATATGGGTGCCCTATCCTTAGGCTAAGGGAGTCCACGCCTTAGCCGAAGCCTAGGTTTGCCCTAGCGTAAGCCTAGGGGTGCCCTAGCCTAAGCATAGGGGTGCCCTAGCCCAAGCCTAGGGATTCAATAACGTTAGGCTAGAGGAGCCCTAGTCTTAGCCTAAGTTTAGGGGTGTCCTAGACTAAGTCTAGGGGTGCCCTTGCCTAAGCCTAGGGGTGCCCTAGCCTAAGCTTAGGGGTGCCCTAGCCTATGCCTAGGGGTGCCCTAGCCTAATCCTAGGGGTGCCCTAGCCTAAGCCTAGGAGTGCCCTAGCCTTAGGCTAGGAGAGCCCTAGCCTTAGCCTAAGCCTAGGGGTGCCCTAGTCTAAGCCTAGGGCTGCCCTAACACGCCTAGGGGTGCCCTAGCCTAAGCCTAGGGGTGCCCTAGCCTGAGGCTAGGGAGTGCTAGCCTTAGCCTAAGCCTAGGGGTGCCGTAGCCTAAGCCTAGGGGTGCCCTAGCCTGAGTCTACGGGTGTCCTAGCCTAAGCCTAGGGGAGCCCTAGTCTAAGCCTAGGGGTGCCCTATCCTGAGCCTAGGGGAGCCCTAGCCATAGCCTAAGCCTAGGGGTGCCCTAGCCTAAGCCTAGGGGTGCCCTAGCCTAAGCCTAGGGGTGCCCTAGCCTAAGCCTAGGGGTGCCCTAGCCTAAGCCTAGGGGGGCCCTAGCCTAAGCCTAATCCTAGGGGTTCCCTAGCCTAAGCCTAGGGGTGCCTTAGCCTAAGCCTATGGGTGCCATGGCCTTAGGTTAGCGGACCCCTAGCTTTAGCCTAAGCCTAGGGGTGCCCTAGCCAAAGCGTAAGGGTTCCCTAGCCTAAGCCTAGGGGTGCCTTAGACTTAGGCTAGGGGATCCTTAGCCTAAGCCTAGGGGAGCCCTAGCCTAAGCCTAGGGGTGCCCTAGCCTAAGCCTAGGGGTGCCCTAGCCTTAGGTTAGGGGAGCCCTAGCCTTAGCCTATTCCTAGGGGTGCCCTAGCCTAAGCCTAGGGCTGCCCTAGCCTACGCCTAGGGGTGCCCTAGCCTAAGCCTAGGGGTGCCCTAGCCTAAGCCTAGGAGTGCCCTAGCCTTAGGCTAGGAGAGCCCTAGCCTTAGCCTAAGCCTAGGGGTGCCCTAGCCTAAGCCTTGGGCTGCCCTAGCACACCTAGGGGTGCCCTAGCCTAATTAGGGGTTCCCTAGCCTTAGGCTAGGAGAGCCCTAGCCTTAGCCTATACCTAGTGTGCCCTAGCCTAAGCCTAGGGGTGCCCTAGCCTAAGCCTAGGGCTGCCCTAGCCTAAGCCTAGGAGTGCCCTAGCCTAAGCCAAGGGGTGCCCTAGGCTAAGCCTAGGGGTGCCCAAGCCTAAGCCTAGGGCTGCCCTAGCCTAAGCCTGGGGTGCCCTAGCCTAAGGCTAGGGGTACCCTAGCCTTAGGCTAGGGAAGCACTAGCCTTAGTCTAAGCCTAGGGGTGCCCTAGCCTAAGCCTTGGGGTGCCCTAGCCCAAGCCTAGGGATGCCCTAGCGTTAGGTTAGAGGAGCCCTAGCCTTAGCCTAAGCCTAGGGGTGCCCTAGCCTAAGCCTAGGGGTGCCCTTGCCTAAGTCTAGGGGTGCCCTAGCCTAAGCCTAGGGGTACCCTAGCCTTAGGATAGGGGAGTCCTCGCCTTAGCCAAAGCCTTGGGGTGCCCTAGCCTAAGCCTAGGGGTGCCCTAGCCTAAGCCTAGGGGTGCCCTAGCCCAAGCCTAGGGGGCCCTACCATAAGCCAAGGGTTGCCCTAGCCTAAGCCTAGTGGTGCCATAGCCTAAGGCTAGGCGTGCCCTAGCCTTAGTCTAGTGTAGCCCACGCCTCAGCCTAAGCCTAGGGGTGCCCTATCCTTAGTCTAGGGGAGCCCTAGCCTTAGCCTAAGCATAGGGGTGCCCTAGCCTAAGCCTAGGGGTGACCTAGCCTAAGCCTAGGGGTGCCCTAGGCTAAGGCTAGGGGTGCCCTCGCCTTAGTCTAGTGGAGCCCTGGCCTTAGCCTAAGCTTAGGTGTTCCCTTTGCTAAGCCTAGGGGTGCCCTTGCCTAAGCCTAGGGGTGCCCTAGCATAAGCCTAGGGTTGCTTTAGCCTTAGCCTAGGGGTGCCCTAGCCTAAGGCTAGGGGTGCCCTAGCCTTAGTCTAGTGGAGCCCTAGCCTTAGCCTAAGCCTTGGGGCGCCCTAGCCTAACCTAGGGGTTCCCTATCGTAAGCCTAGGGGTGACCTAGCCTAAGCCTAGGGGTGCCCTAAGTTAAGCTAAGGGGTGCCCTATGCTAAGCCTAGGGGTTACCTAGCCTAAGGCTAGGAGTGCCCTAGCCTTAGGCTAGGGGAGCCCTAGCCTTAGTCTAAGCCTAGGGGTGCCCTTGCCTAAGCCTAGCGGTGCCCTAGCCCAAGCATAGGGATGCCCTAGCGTTAGGATAGAGGAGCCCTAGCTTAGCCTAAGCCTAGGGATGCCCTAGCCTAAGCCTAGGGGTGCCCGATCCCAAGCCTAGGGGTGCCCTAGCCTAAGCCTAGGGGTGCCCTTTCCTAAGCCTAGGGGTGCCCTAGCCTTAGGCTAGCTGAGCCCTAACCTTAGGCTAGCTGAGCCCTAGCCTTAGCCTAAGCCTAGGGGTGCCCTAGCCTAAGCCTAGGGGTGCCGTAGCCTAAGCTTAGTTGTGCCCTAGCCTAAGCCAAGGGGTGCCCTAGCCTTAGGCTAGCTGAGCCCTAGACTTAGGCTAGGGGAGCCCTAGCCTTAGCCTAAGCCTAGGGGTGCCCTAGCCTAAGACTAGGGGTGCCCTAGCCTAAGGTTAGGGTTGCCCTAGCGGAAGCCTAGGGGTGCAAAAGCCTAAGCCTAGTGGTTCCCTAGCCTAAGCCTAGGGGTGCCCTACCCTAAGCCTTGGGGTGTCCTAGCCTTAGATTAGGGGAGCCCTAGCCTTATCCTAAGCCTAGGGGTGCCCTAGCCTAAGCCTAGGGGTGCCCTAGCCTAAGCCTAGGGGTGCCCAACCCTAAGCCTAGGGGTGCCCAAGCCTAAGACTAGGGGTGCCCTAGCCTTAGGCTAGCTGAGCCCTTGCTTTAGCCTAAGCCTAGGAGTGCCCTAGCCTAAAACTAGGGGTGCCGTAGCCTAAGCCAAGGGGTGCCCTAGCCTTAGGCTAGGGGAGCCCTAGCCTTAGCCTAAGCCTAGGGGTGCCCTAGCCTAAGCCTAGGGGTGCCCTAGCCTAAGCCTAGGGGTGCCGTAGCCTAAGCCAAGGGGTGCCCTAGCCTTAGGCTAGGGGAGCCCTAGCCTTAGCCTAAGCTTAGGGGTGCCCTATGCTAAGCCTAGGGGTTACCTAGCCTAAGGCTAGGAGTGCCCTAGCCTTAGGCTAGGGGAGCCCTAGCCTTAGTCTAAGCCTAGGGGTGCCCTTGCCTAAGCCTAGCGGTGCCCTAGCCCAAGCATAGGGATGCCCTAGCGTTAGGATAGAGGAGCCCTAGCTTAGCTTACGCCTAGGGGTGCCCTAGCCTAAGCCTAGGGGTGCCCGATCCCAAGCCTAGGGGTGCCCTAGCCTAAGCCTAGGGGTGCCCTTTCCTAAGCCTAGGGGTGCCCTAGCCTTAGGCTAGCTGAGCCCTAACCTTAGGCTAGCTGAGCCCTAGCCTTAGCCTAAGCCTAGGGGTGCCCTAGCCTAAGCCTAGGGGTGCCGTAGCCTAAGCTTAGGAGTGCCCTAGCCTAAGCCAAGGGGTGCCCTAGCCTTAGGCTAGCTGAGCCCTAGACTTAGGCTAGGGGAGCCCTAGCCTTAGCCTAAGCCTAGGGGTGCCCTAGCCTAAGACTAGGGGTGCCCTAGCCTAAGGTTAGGGTTGCCCTAGCAGAAGCCTAGGGGTGCAAAAGCCTAAGCCTAGTGGTGTCCTAGCCTAAGCCTAGGGGTGCCCTACCCTAAGCCTTGGGGTGTCCTAGCCTTAGGTTACGGGAGCCCTAGCCTTATCCTAAGCCTAGGGGTGCCCTAGCCTAAGCCTAGGGGTGCCCTAGCCTAAGCCTAGGGTGCCCAACCCTAAGCCTAGGGGTGCCCAAGCCTAAGACTAGGGGTGCCCTAGCCTTAGGCTAGCTGAGCCCTTGCTTTAGCCTAAGCCTAGGAGTGCCCTAGCCTAAGCCTAGGGGTGCCCTAGCCTAAGCCTAGGGGTGCCCTAGCCTAAGCCTAGTGGTGCCCTAGCCTTAGGCTAGGGGAGCCCTAACCTTAGCCTAAGCTTAGGGGTGCCCGAGCCTAAGCCTAGGGGTGCCCTAGCCTAAGCCTAGGGGTGCCTAGCCTTAGGCTAGGGGAGCCCTAGCCCTAGCCTAAGCCTAGGTGTGCCCTAGCCTAAAACTAGGGGTGCCGTAGCCTAAGCCAAGGGGTGCCCTAGCCTTAGGCTAGGGGAGCCCTAGCCTTAGCCTAAGCCTAGGGGTGCCCTAGCCTAAGCCTAGGGGTGCCCTAGCCTAAGCCTAGGGGTGCCTTAGCCTAAGCCTAGGGGTGCCCTAGCCTTAGTCTAGTGGAGCCCTAGCCTTAGCCTAAGCCTAGGGGTGCCCTAGCCTAAACCTAGGGGTGCCCTAGCCTAAGACTAGAGGTGCCCTACCCTAAGCCAAGTTGCCCTAGCCTAAGGCTAGGGGTGCCCTAGCCTTAGGCTAGCTGAGCCCTAGCCTTAGCCTAAGCCTAGGGGTGCCCTAGCCTACGCCTAGAGGTGCCCTATCCTTAGGCTAGGGGAGCCCTACTCTTAGCCTAAGCCTAGGGGTGCCCTAGTCTAAGACTAGGGGTGCCCTACCCCAAGCTTAGGGGTGCCCTAGTCTAATCCTAGGGGTGCTCTAGGGTTAGGCAAGGGGAGCCCTAGCCTTAGCCTAAGCCTAGGGGTGCACTAGCCTAAGCCTAGGGGTGCCCTAGCCTAAGCCTAGGGGTGCCCTAGCCTTAGGTTAGGGGGCCCAAGCCTTAGCCTAAGCCTAGGGGTGCCTTAGCTTAAGCCTAGTGGGTCCCAGCCTAAGCCTAGGGGTGCCCTAGCCTAAGCCTAGGGGTGCCCTATCCTTAGACTAGGGGAGCCCTAGTCTTAGCCTAAGCCTAGGGTTGCCCTAGTCTAAGCCTAGGGGCGCCCTAGCCTAAGGCTAGGGGTGCCCTGCCCTAGCTTAAGCCTAGGGTTGCCCTACCGTAAGCCTAGGGGTGCCCTAGTCTTAGACTAGGGGAGCCCTAGCCTTAGCCTAAGCCTAGGGGTGCCCTAGCTTAAGCCTAGGGGTACCTTAGCCTAAGCCTAGGGATTCCCTAGCGTTAGGCTAGAGGAGCCCTAGCCTTAGCCAAAGCCTAGGGGTGCCCTAGCCTAAGCCTAGGGGTGCCCTAGCCTAAGCCTAGGTGTACCCTAGCCTTAGGCTAGGGGAGTCCTCGCGTTAGCTCAAGCCTTGGGGTTCCCTAGCCTAAGCCTAGGGGTGCCCAAGCCTAAGTCTAGGGGTGCCCTAACCCTAGCCTAGGGATGCCCTAGCGTTAGGCTAGAGGAGCCCTAGCCTTAGCCAAAGCCTAGGGGTGCCCTAGCCTACGCCTAGGGGTGCCCTAGCCTAAGTCTTGGGGTGGCCTAGCCTAAGCCTAGGGGTACCCTAAGCTTAGGCTAAGGGAGCCCTAGCCTTAGCCTAAGCCTAGGGGTGCCCCAGCCAGAGCCTAGGGGTGCCCTAGCCTAAGCCTAAGGGTGCCCCAGCCTAAGCCTAGGTGTGCCCTAGCCTAAGTCTAGGGGTGCGTAGCCTAAGCCTAGGGGTGCCCTAACCTTAGGCTAGGGGAGGACTAGCTTTAGCCTAAGCCTAGGGGTGCCTAAGCCTAAGCCTAGGGGTGCCCTATACTAAGCCATGGGGTAACCTAGCCTAAGCCTAGGGGTGCCCTAGCCTAAGCCTAGGGGTGCCCTAGCCTATGCCTAGGGGTGCCCTAGCCTTAGGCTAGGGGAGCCCTAGCCTTAGCCTAAGCCTAGTGCAGCCCTAGCCTAAGCCTAGGGGTGCCCTATCCTAAGCCATGGGGTGCCCTATCCTAAGCCTAGGGATGCCCTAGCCTAAGCCTAAGGTTGCCCTAGCCTAAGACTCGGGGTGCCCTAGCCTTAGACTAAGGGAGCCCTAGCCTTAGCCTAAGCCTAGGGCTGCCCTAGCCTAAGCCTAGGGGTGCCCTAGCCTAAGCCTAGGAGTGCCTGAGCCTTAGGCTAGGGGAGCCCTAGCCTTAGCCTAAGCCTTGGGGCGCCCGAGCATAAACCTAGGGGTTCCCTAGCCTAATCCTAGGGGTGCCCTAGGCTAAGGCTAGGGGTGCCCTAGCCTTAGTCTAGTGAAGCCCTAGCCTTAGCCTAAGCTTAGGTGTGCCCTAGCCTAAGCCTAGGGGTGCCCTAGGCTTAGGCTAGTGGAGCCCTAGCCTTAGCCTAAGCTTAGGGGTGCCCTAGGCTAAGCCTAGGTGTACCCTAACCTTAGGCTACGGGAGTCCTCACCTTAGCCGAAGCCTTGGGGTTCCCTAGCCTAAGCCTAGGGGTGCCCTAGCCTAAGCCTAGGGGTGCCCTAGCCCAAGCCTAGGGATGCCCTAGCGTTAGGCTAGAGGAGCCCTAGCCTTAGCCTAAGCCTAGGGGTGCCCTAGCCTAAGCCTAGAGGTGCCCTAGCCTAAGCCTAGGGGTGCCCTACCCTAAGCCTTGTGGTGTCCTAGCGTTAGGTTAGGGGAGCCCTAGCCTTATCCTAAGCCTAGGGGTGCCCTAGCCTAAGCCTAGGTGTGCCCTACCCTAAGCCTAGGGGTGCCCAAGCCTAAGACTAGGGGTGCCCTAGCCTTAGGCTAGCTGAGCCCTTGCCTTAGCCTAAGCCTAGGAGTGCCCTAGCCTAAGCCTAGGGGTGCCCTAGCCTAAGCCAAGGGTTGCCCTAGCCTAAGCCTAGTGGTGCCCTAGCCTTAGGCTAGGGGAGCCCTAACCTTAGCCTAAGCCTAGGGGTGCCCGAGCCTAAGCCTAGGGGTGCCCTAGCCTAAGCCTAGGGGTGCCTAGCCTTAGGCTAGGGGAGCCCTAGCCTTAGCCTAAGCCTAGGGGTGCCCTAGCCTAAACCTAGGTGTGCCCTACCCTAAGCCTAGGGGTGCCCTAGCCTTAGGCTAGGGGAGCCCTAGCCTTAGCCTAAGCCTAGGGGTGCCCTAGCCTAAGCCTAGGGGTGCCCTAGCCTAAGCCTAGGGGTGCCTTAGCCTAAGCCTATGGGTGCCCTAGCCTTAGTCTAGTGGAGCCCTAGCCTTAGCCTAAGCCTAGGGGTGCCTTAGCCTAAACCAAGGGGTGCCATAGCCTAAGACTAGAGGTGCCCTACCCTAAGCCTAGGTTGCCCTAGCCTAAGCCTAGGGGTGCCCTAGCCTTAGGCTAGCTGAGCCCTAGCCTTAGCCTAAGCCTAGGAGTGCCCTAGCCTACGCCGAGGGGTGCCCTATCCATAGGTTAGGGGAGCCCTAGTCTTAGCCTAAGCCTAGGGGTGCCCTAGCCTAAGACTAGTGGTGCCCTAGCCCAAGCTTAGGGGTGCCCTAGTCTAATCCTAGGGGTGCTCTAGGGTTAGGCAAGGGGAGCCCTAGCCTTAGCCTAAGCCTAGGGGTGCCCTAGCCTAAGCCTAGGGGTGCCCTAGCTTAAGCCTAGGGGTGCCCTAGCCTTAGGCTAGGGGGCCCAAGCCTTAGCCTAAGCCTAGGGGTGCCTTAGCTTAAGCCTAGTGGGTCCCAGCCTAAGCCTAGGGGTGCCCTAGCCTAAGCCTAGGGGTGCCCTATCCTTAGACTAGGGGAGCCCTAGTCTTAGCCTAAGCCTAGGGTTGCCCTAGTCTAAGCCTAGGGGCGCCCTAGCCTAAGGCTAGGGATGCCCTAGCCTTAGTCTCGTGGAGCCCAAGCCTTAGCCTAAGCCTACGGGTGCCCTATCCTAAGCCATGGGGTGCCCTAGCCTAAGCCTAAGGTTGCCCTAGCCTAAGCCTCGGGGTGGCCTAGCCTTAGACTAGGGGAGCCGTAGCCTTAGCCTAAGCCTAGGGCTGCCCTAGCCTAAGCCTAGGGGTGCCCTAGCCTAAGCCTAGGGGTGCCTGAGCCTTAGGCTAGGGGAGCCCTAGCCTTAGCCTAAGCCTTGGGGCACCCGAGCCTAAACCTAGGGGTTCCCTAGCCTAATCCTAGGGGTGCCCTAGGCTAAGGCTAGGGGTGCCGTAGCCTTAGTCTAGTGAAGCCATAGCCTTAGCCTAAGCTTAGGTGTGCCCTAGCCTAAGCCTAGGGGTGCCCTAGCCTTAGGCTAGTGGAGCCCTAGCCTTAGCCTAAGCTTAGGGGTGCCCTAGCCTAAGCCTAGGTGTACCCTAACCTTAGGCTACGGGAGTCCTCACCTTAGCCGAAGCCTTGGGGTGCCCTAGCCTAAGCCTAGGGGTGCCCTAGCCTAAGCCTAGGGGTGCCCTAGCCCAAGCCTAGGGATGCCCTAGCGTTAGGCTAGAGGAGCCCTAGCCTTAGCCTAAGCCTAGGGGTGCCCTAGCCTAAGCCTAGGGGTGCCCTACCCTAAGCCTAGGGGTGCCCTAGCCTAAGCCTAGGGGTGCCCTAGCCTTAGTCTAGTGGAGCCCTAGCCTTAGCCTAAGCCTTGGGGCGCCCTAGCCTAAACCTAGGGGTTCCCTAGCCTAAGCCTGGGGGTGACCTAGCCTAAGCCTAGGGTTTCCCTAGGTTAAGTCTAGGGGTGCCCTAGCCTTAGTCTAGTGGAGCCCTAGCCTTAGCCTAAGCTTAGGGGTGCCCTATGCTAAGCCTAGGGGTGCCCTAGCCTAAGGCTAGGGCAGCCCTAGCCTAAGCCTAGGGGTGCCCTAGCCTAAGCCTAGGGGTGCCCTACCCTAAGCCTAGGGGTGCCCTAGCCTAAGCCTAGGGGTGCCCTAGCCTTAGTCTAGTGGAGCCCTAGCCTTAGCCTAAGCCTAGGGGTGCCCTACCCTAAGCCTAGGGGTTCCCAGGCCTAAGCCTGGGGGTGACCTAGCCTAAGCCTAGGGTTGCCCTAGGTTAAGTCTAGGGGTGCCCTAGCCTTAGTCTAGTGGAGCCCTAGCCTTAGCCTAAGCTTAGGGGTGCCCTATGCTAAGCCTAGGGGTGCCCTAGCCTAAGGCTAGGGCTGCCCTAGCCTAAGCCTAGGGGTGCCCTAGCCCAAGCCTAGGGATGCCCTAGCATTAGGATAGAGGAGCCCTAGCTTAGCCTAAGCCTAGCGGTGCCCTACCCTAAGCCTAGGTTGCCCTAGCCTAAGCCTAGGGGTGCCCAAGCCTTAGGCTAGCTGAGCCCTAGCCTTAGCCTAAGACTAGGGGTGCCCTAGCCTAAGCCTAGGGGTGCCCTAGCCCAAGCTTAGGGGTGCCCTAGTCTAAGCCTAGGGGTGCCCTACTGTTAGGCAAGGGGAGCCCTAGCCTTAACCTAAGCCTACGGGTGTCCTTGCCTAAGCTTAGGGGTGCCCTAGCCTAAGCCTAGGGGTGCCCTAGCCTAAGCCTAGGGGTGCCCTAGCCTAAGCCTGGTGGGGCCCTAGCCTTAGGCTAGGGGGCCCTAGCCTTAGCCTAAGTCTAGGCTTGCCTTAGCTTAAGCCTAGTGGTGTCCTAGCCTAAGCCTAGGGGTGCCCTTACCTAAGCCTAGGGGTGCCCTAGTCTTAGACTTGGGGACCCCTAGTCTTAGCCTAAGCCTAGGGGTGCCCTAGCCTAAGCCTCGGGGTGCCCAAGCCTAAGCCTAGGGTTGTCCTAGTCTAAGACTAGGGGTGCCCTAGCCAAAGGCTAGGGGTGCCCTAGCCTTAGTCTAGTGGAGCCCTAGCGTTAGCCTAAGCCTACGGGTGCCCTATCCTAAACCATGGGGTTCCCTAGCCTAAGCCTAGGGGTGCCCTGCCCTAGCTTAAGCCTTGGGTTGCCCTACAGTAAGCCTAGGGGTGCCCTAGTCTTAGGCTAGGGGAGCCCTAGCCTTAGCCTAAGCCTAGGGGTGCCCTAACCTAAGCCTAGGGGTGCCCTAGCCTAAGCCTACGGGTGTCCGAGCCTAAGCCTAGGGGTGCCCTACGCTAAGCCTAGGGGTGCCCTAGCCTTAGGCTACGGGAGCCCTTGCCTTAGCCTAAGCCTTGGGGCGCCCAAGTCTAAACCTAGGGGTGCCCTAGCCTAAGCCTAGGGGTGCCCTAGCCAAAGCCTAGGGGTGCCCTAGCCTAAGTCTTGGGGTGCCCTAGCCTAAGCCTAGGGGTACCCTAGCCTTAGGCTAGGGGAGCCCTAGCCTTAGCCTAAGCCTAGGGGTGCTCCAGCCTAAGCCTAGGGGTGTCCTAGCCTAAGCCTAGGGGTGCCCCAGCCTAAGCCTAGGTGTGCCCTAGCCTAAGCCTAGGGGTGCCCTAGCCTTAGGCTAGGGGAGCCCTAGCCTTAGCCAAAGCCTAGGGGTGCCCTAGCCTAAGCCAAGGGGTGCCCTATCATAAGCCATGGGGTGCCCTAGCCTAAGCCTAGGGGTGCCCTAGCCTAAGCCTAAAGTTGCCCTAGCCTAAGCCTAGGGGTGCCCTAACCTTAGGCTAGGGGAGCCCTAGCCTTAGCCTAAGCCTAGTGCGGCCCTAGCCTAAGCCTAGGGGTGCCCTATCCTATGCCATGGGTTGCCCTAGCCTAAGCCTAGGGGTGCCCTAGCCTTAGACTAGGGGAGCCCTAGCCTTAGCCTAAGCCTAGGGCTGCCCTAGCCTAAGCCTAGGGGTGCCTAGCCTAAGCCTTGGGGTGCCCTAGCCTTAGGCTAGGGGAGCCCTAGCCTTAGCCTAAGCCTTGGGGCGCCCTAGCCTAAACCTAGGGGTTCCCTAGCCTAAGCCTAGGGCTGCCCTAGCCTAAGCCTAGGGGTTCCCTAGCCTAAGCCTAGGGGTGCCCTGCCCTAGATTAAGCCTTGGGTTGCCCTACAGTAAGCCTAGGGGTGCCCTAGTCTTAGGCTAGGGGAGCCCTAGCCTTAGCCTAAGCCTAGGGGTGCCCTAACCTAAGCCTAGGGGTGCCCTAGCCTAAGCCTACGGGTGTCCTAGCCTAAGCCTAGGGGTGCCCTACCCTAAGCCTAGGGGTGCCCTAGCCTTAGGCTAGGGGAGCCCTTGCCTTAGCCTAAGCCTTGGGGCGCCCAAGTCTAAGCCTAGGGGTTCCCTAGCCTAAGCCTAGGCGTGCCCTAGCCTAAGCCTAGGGGTACCCTAGCCTTAGGCTAGGGGAGCCCTAGCCTTAGCCTAAGCCTAGGGCTGCCCCAGCCTAAGCCTAGGGGTGCCCTAGCCTAAGCCTAGGGGTGCCCCAGCCTAAGCCTAGGTGTGCCCTAGCCTAAGTCTAGGGGTGCCTAGCCTAAGCCTAGGGGTGCCCTAGCCTTAGGCTAGGGGAGCCCTAGCCTTAGCCGAAGCCTAGGGGTGCCCTAGCCTAAGCCAAGGGGTGCCCTATCATAAGCCATGGGGTGCCCTAGCCTAAGCCTATGGGTGCCCTAGCCTAAGCCTAAAGTTGCCCTAGCCTAAGCCTAGGGGTGCCCTAGCCTTAGGCTAGGGGAGCCCTAGCCTTAGCCTAAGCCTAGTGCGGCCCTAGCCTAAGCCTAGGGGTGCCCTATCCTATGCCATGGGTTCCCCTAGCCTAAGCCTAGGGGTGCCCTAGCCTTAGACTAGGGGAGCCCTTGCCTTAGCCTAAGCCTAGGGCTGCCCTAGCCTAAGCCTAGGGTTGCCTAGCCTAAGCCTTGGGGTGCCCTAGCCTTAGGCTAGGGGAGCCCTAGCCTTAGCCTAAGCCTTGGGGCGCCCTAGCCTAAACCTAGGGGTTCCCTAGCCTAAGCCTAGGGCTGCCCTAGCCTAAGCCTAGGGGTGCCCTAGCCTAAGCCTTGGGGTGCCCTAGCCTTAGTCTAGTGGAGCCCTAGCCTTAGTCTAAGCTTAGTGGTGCCCTAGCCTAGGCCTAGTTGTGCCCTAGCCTTAGGCTAGTGGAGCCCTAGCCTTATCCTAAGCTTAGCGGTGCCCTAGCCTAAGCCTAGGGTTGCCCTAGCCTAAGCCTAGGGGTGCCCTAGCCTTAGGCTAAGGGAGCCCTAGCCTTAGCCTAAGCCTAGTGCGGCCCTAGCCTAAGCCTATGGGTGCCCTATCCTATGCCATGGGGTGCCCTATCGTAAGCCTAGGGGTGCCCTAGCCGAAGCCTTGGGGTGCCCTAGGCTAAGCCTAGGGGTGCCCTAGCGTTTGGCTAGAGGAGCCCTAGCCTTAGCCTAAGCCTAGGGGTGCCCTAGCCTAAGCCTAGAGGTGCCCTAGCCTAAGTCTAGGGGTGTCCTAGCCTAAGCCTAGGGGTACCCTAGCCTAACCTTAGGGGTGCCTTAGCCTTACGCTAGGGGATCCCTATCCTTAGCCTAAGCCTAAGGGTGCCCTAGCCTAAGTGTAGGGGTGCCCCAGCCTGAGCCTCGGGGTGCCTTAGCCTTAGCCTAGGGGTCCCCTAGCCTTAGTCTATGCCTAGGGGTGCCCTAGCCTTAGCCTCGGGGTGCCTTAGCCTAAGCCTAGGGGTCCCCTAGCATTAGCCTAAGCCTAGGGTGCCTTAACCTAAGCCTAGGGGTGCCTTACCCTAAACCTAGGGGTCCCCTAGCCTTAGCCTAAGCCTAGGGGTGCGCTAGCCTGAGCCTAGGGGTGCCGTAGCCTTAGCCTAGGGGTGCCCTAGCCTAAGCCTAGGGGAGCCCTAGCTTTAGCCTAAGCCTAGGGGTGCCCTAGCCTAAACTTAGGGGTGCCCTAGCCTAAGCCTAGGGGTGCCTTAGCCTAAACCTTGGGGTCCCCTAGCCTTAGCCTAAGCCTAGGGGTGCCCTAGCCTAAGCCTATGGGTGCCCTAGCCTAAGCCTAGGGGTGCCCTAGCCATAGGCTAGGGGAGCCCTAGCCTTAGCCTACGCCTAGGGGTGCCCTAGCCTAAGTTTAGGGGTTCCCTAGCCTAAGCCTAGGGGTGCCCTAGCCTAAGCGTAGGGGTGCCTTAGCCTGAGCCTAGGGGTGCCCTAGCCTTAGGCTAGGGGAGCCCTAGCCTTAGCCTAAGCCTAGTGCGGCCCTAGCCTAAGCCTATGGGTGCCCTATCCTATGCCATGGGGTGCCCTATCATAAGCCTAGGGGTGCCCTAGCCGAAGCCTTGGGGTGCCCTAGGCTAAGCCTAGGGGTGCCCTAGCGTTTGGCTAGAGGAGCCCTAGCCTTAGCCTAAGCCTAGGTGTGCCCTAGCCTAAGCCTAGAGGTGCCCTAGCCTAAGTCTAGGGGTGTCCTAGCCTAAGCCTAGGGGTACCCTAGCCTTAGGCTAGGGGAGCCCTAACCTTAGCATAAGCCTAGGGGTGCCCCAGCCTAAGCCTAGGGGTGCCCTAGCCTAAGTCTAGGGGCGCCTAGCCTAAGCATAGGGATGCCCTAACCTAAGCCTAGGGGTTCCCTACCTAAGTCTAGGGGTGCCCTAGCCTAAGCCTACGGGTGCCCTAGCCTAAGCCTAGGGGTGCCCTAGCCTAAGCCTAGGGCTGCCCTAGCCTAGGCCTAGGGGTGCCCTAGCCTAAGCCTAGGGCTGCCCTAGCCCAAGCCTAGGGGTGCCCTAGCCCAAGCCTAGGGGTGCCCTAGCCTAAGCCTAGGGGTGCCCTAGCCTAAGGCTAGGGTTGCCCTAGCCAAAGGGTAGGGGAGCCCTAGCCTTAGCCTAAGTCTAGGGGTGCCCTAGCCAACGCCTAGGGGTGCCCTAGCCTAAGCATAGGGGTCCCCTAACATAAGCCTAGGGGTGCCCTAGCCTTAGGCTAGGGGAGCCCCAGCCTTAGCCTAAACCAAGGGGTACCCTAGCCTAAGCCTAGGGGTGCCCTAGCCTAAGCCTTGGGGTGCCCTAGCCTAACCTTAGGGGTGCCTTAGCCTTACGCTAGGGGATCCCTATCCTTAGCCTAAGCCTAAGGGTGCCCTAGTCTAAGTGTAGGGGTGCCCCAGCCTGAGCCTAGGGGTGCCTTAGCCTTAGCCTAGGGGTCCCCTAGCCTTAGTCTAAGCCTAGGGGTGCCCTAGCCTTAGCCTCGGGGTGCCTTAGCCTAAGCCTAGGGGTCCCCTAGCATTAGCCTAAGCCTAGGGTGCCTTAACCTAAGCCTAGGGGTGCCTTACCCTAAACCTAGGGGTCCCCTAGCCTTAGCCTAAGCCTAGGGGTGCGCTAGCCTGAGCCTAGGGGTGCCGTAGCCTTAGCCTAGGGGTGCCCTAGCCTAAGCCTAGGGGAGCCCTAGCTTTAGCCTAAGCCTAGGGGTGCCCTAGCCTAAACTTAGGGGTGCCCTAGCCTAAGCCTAGGGGTGCCTTAGCCTAAACCTTGGTGTCCCCTAGCCTTAGCCTAAGCCTAGGGGTGCCCTAGCCTAAGCCTATGGGTGCCCTAGCCTAAGCCTAGGGGTGCCCTAGCCATAGGCTAGGGGAGCCCTAGCCTTAGCCTACGCCTAGGGGTGCCCTAGCCTAAGTTTAGGGGTTCCCTAGCCTAAGCCTAGGGGTGCCCTAGCCTAAGCGTAGGGGTGCCTTAGCCTGAGCCTAGGGGTGCCCTAGCCTGAGCCTACGGGTGCCCTAGCCTGAGGCTAGGGGAGCCCTAGCCTTAGTCTAGCCTAGGATTGCCCTAGCCTAAGCCTAGGGGTGCCATAGCCTGAGTCTAGTGGTGCACTAGCCTGTGGCTAGGGGAGCCGTAGCCTTAGCCTAAGCCTAGGGGTGCCCTAGACTAAGCCTAGGGGTTCCATAGCCTAAGCCTAGGCGTGCCCTCTCCTAAGCATACGGGTGCCCTCGCCTTAGGCTAGGGGAGCCCTAGCCTTATCCTAAGCCTAGGGGTGCCATAGCCTAACCCTAGGGATGCCCTAGCCTGAGCCTAGTGGTGCCCTAGCCTTAGGCTAGGGGAGCCCTAGCCTTAGCCTAAGCCTAGTGGTGTCCTAGCCTAAGCCTAGGGGTGCCCAAGCCTAAGGCTAAAGGTGCCCTTGCCTAAGCTTAGGGGTGCCCTAGCCTAAGCCTAGGGGTCCCCTAGCCTAAGCCTAGGGGTGCCCTAGGGTTAGGCTAGGGGAGCCCTAGCCTTAGCATAAGCCTAGGGGTACCCTAGCTTAAGCCTAGGGGTGCCCTAGCCTAAGCCTAGGGGAGCCCTAGCCTAAGCCTAGGGGTGCCCTAGCCTAAGATTAGGGATGCCATAACCTAAGCCTAGGGCTGCCCTAGCCTAAGCCAAGGGGTACCCTAGCCTAACCCTAGGGGTGCCCTAACCTTAGGCTAGGGGAGCACTAGCCTTAGCCTAAGCCTAGGGGTGCCCTAGCCTAAGCCTAGGGGAGCCCTAGCCTAAGCCTAGGGGTGCCCAAGCCTAAGCTTAGGGGCGCCATAACCTAAGCCTAAGGGTGCCCTAGCCTAAGCCTAGTGGTGCCCTAGATTTAGGCTAGGGGAGCCCTAGCCTTAGCCTAATCCTAGGGGTGCCCTAGCCTAAGACTAGGGGTGCCCTAGCCTAAGATTAGGGGTGCCCTAGCCTGACCCTAGGGGTCCCCTAGCCTAAGCCTAAGGGTGCCCCAGCCTAAGCCTAGGTGTGCCCTAGCCTAAGTCTAGGGGTGCCTAGACTAAGCCTAGGGGTGCCCTAACCTTAGGCTGGGGGAGGACTAGCCTTAGCCTAAGCCTATGGGTGCCTAAGCCTAAGCCTAGGGGTGCCCTATACTAAGCCATGGGGTGCCCTAGCCTAAGCCTAGGGGTGCCCTAGCCTAAGCCTAGGGGTGCCCTAGCCTAAGCCTAGGGGTGCCCTAGCCTTAGGCTAGGGGAGCCCTAGCCTTAGCCTAAGCGTAGTGCAGCCCTAGCCTAAGCCTAGGGGTGCCCTATCCTAAGCCATGGGGTGCCCTATCCTAAGCCTACTGGTGCCCTAGCCTAAGCCTAAGGTTGCCCTAGCCTAAGACTCGGGGTGCCCTAGCCTTAGACTAGGGGAGCCCTAGCCTTAGCCTAAGCCTAGGGCTGCCCTAGCCTAAGCCTAGGGGTGCCCTAGCCTAAGCCTAGGGGTGCCTGAGCCTTAGGCTAGGGGAGCCCTAGCCTTAGCCTAAGCCTTGGGGCACCCGAGCCTAAACCTAGGGGTTCCCTAGCCTAATCCTAGGGGTGCCCTAGGCTAAGGCTAGGGGTGCCCTAGCCTTAGTCTAGTGAAGCCCTAGCCTTAGCCTAAGCTTAGGTGTGCCCTAGCCTAAGCCTAGGGGTGCCCTAGGCTTAGGCTAGTGGAGCCCTAGCCTTAGCCTAAGCTTAGGGGTGCCCTAGCCTAAGCCTAGGTGTACCCTAACCTTAGGCTACGGGAGTCCTCACCTTAGCCGAAGCCTTGGGGTGCCCTAGCCTAAGCCTAGGGGTGCCCTAGCCTAAGCCTAGGGGTGCCCTAGCCTAAGCCTAGGGGTGCCCTAGCCTAAGCCTAGGGCTGCCCTAGCCTAAGCCTAGGGGTGCCCTAGCCTAAGCCTAGGGGTGCCCTCGCCTAAGCCTAGGGGTACCCTCGCCTAAGGCTAGGGGAGCCCTAGCCTTAGCCTAAGCCTAGGGGTGCCCTTGCCTACGCCTAGGGGTGCCCTAGCCTAAGACTAGGGGTGCCCTAACCTAAGCCTAGGGGTGCCCTAGCCTTAGGCTAGGGTAGCCCTAGCCTTAGCCTAAACCAAGGGGTGCCCTAGCCTAAGCCTAGGGGTTCCCTAGCCTAAGCCTAGGGGTGCCCTAGCCTAACCTTAGGGGTGCCTTAGCCTTAGGCTAGGGGATGCCTATCCTTAACCTAAGCCTAGGGGTGCCCTAGCCTAAGTGTAGGGGTGCCCTAGCCTGAGCATAGGGATGCCTTAGCCTTAGCCTAGGGGTGCCCTAGCATAAGCCTAGGGGTGCCTTAGCCTAAGCCTAGGGGTCCCCTAGCCTTAGTCTAAGCCTAGGGGTGCCCTAGCCTAAGCCTCGGGGTGCCTTAGCCTAAGCCTAGGGGTCCCCTAGCATAAGCCAAGGGTTGCCCTAGCCTAAGCCTAGGGGTGCCGTAGCCTAAGGCTAGGGGTGCCCTAGCCTTAGTCTAGTGGAGCCCTCACCTTAGCCTAAGACTAGGGGTGCCCTATCCTAAGCCATGGGGTGCCTTAGCCTATGCCTAGGGGTGCCCTTGTCTAAGCCTGGGGTTGCCCTCGCCTAAGCCTAGGGGTGCCCTAGCCTTAGGCTAGGGGAGCCCTAGCCTTAGCCTAAGCATAAGGGTGCCCTAGCCTAAGCCTAGGGGTGACCTAGCCTAAGCCTAGGGGTGCCCTAGGCTAAGGCTAGGGGTGCCCTAGCCTTAGCATAGTGGAGCCCTAGCCTTAACCTAAGCTTAGGGGTTCCCTATGCTAAGCCTAGTTGTGCCCTAGCCTAAGCCTAGGGGTGGCCTAGCATAAGCCTAGGGTCGCTTTAGCCTAAGCCTAGGGGTGCCCTAGCCTTAGTCTAGTGGAGCCCTAGCCTTAGCCTAAGCCTTGGGGCGCCCTAGCCTAAACCTAGGGGTTCCCTAGCCTAAGCCTAGGGGTGACCTAGCCTAAGCCTAGGGGTGCCCTAGGTTAAGGCTAGGGGTGCCCTAGCCTTAGTCTAGTGGAGCCCTAGCCTTAGCCTAAGCTTAGGGGTGCCCTATGCTAAGCCTAGGGGTGCCCTAGCCTAAGGCTAGGGCTGCCCTAGCCTAAGCCTAGGGGTGCCCTAGCCCAAGCCTAGGGATGCCCTAGCGTTAGGATAGAGGAGCCCTAGCTTAGCCTAAGCCTAGCGGTGCCCTACCCTAAGCCTAGGTTGCCCTACCCTAAGCCTAGGGGTGCCCTAGCCTTAGGCTAGCTGAGCCCTAGCCTTAGCCTAAGCCTAGGGGTGCCCTAGCCCAAGCTTAGGGGTGCCCTAGTCTAAACCTAGGGGTGCCCTAGGGTTAGGCAAGGGGAGCCCTAGCCTTAACCTAAGCCTACGGGTGTCCTTGCCTCAGCTTAGGGGTGCCCTAGCCTAAGCCTAGGGGTGCCCTAGCCTAAGCCTAGGGGTGTCCTAGCCTAAGCCGGGAGGTGCCCTAGCCTTAGGCTAGGGGGCCCTAGCCTTAGCCTAAGTCTAGGGTTGCCTTAGCTTAAGCCTAGTGGTGTCCTAGCCTAAGCCTAGGGGTGCCCTAACCTAAGCCTAGGGGTGCCCTAGCCTTAGACTTGGGGACTCCTAGTCTTAGCCTAAGCCTAGGGGTGCCCTAGCCTAAGCCTCGGGGTGCCCAAGCCTAAGCCTAGGGTTGTCCTAGTCTAAGCCTAGGGGTGCCATAGCCAAAGGCTAGGGGTGTCCTAGCCTTAGTCTAGTGGAGCCCTAGCGTTAGCCTAAGCCTACGGGTGCCCTATCCTAAGCCATGGAGTTCCCTAGCCTAAGCCTAGGGGTGCCCTGCCCTAGCTTAAGCCTAGGGTTGCCCTACAGTAAGCCTAGGGGTGCCCTAGTCTTAGGCTAGGGGAGCCCTAGCCTTAGCCTAAGTCTAGGGGTGCCCTAGCCTAAGCCTAGGGGTGCCCTAGCCTAAGCCTATGGGTGTCCTAGCCTAAGCCTAGGGGTGCCCTACCCTAAGCCTAGGGGTGCCCTAGCCTTAGGCTAGGGGAGCCCTTGCCTTAGCCTAAGCCTTGGGGCGCCCAAGTCTAAACCTAGGGCTGCCCTAGCCTAAGCCTAGGGGTGCCCCAGCCTAAGCCTAGGGGTGCCCTAGCCTAAGTCTTGGGGTGCCCTAGCCTAAGCCTAGGGGTACCCTAGCCTTAGGCTAGGGGAGCCCTAGACTTAGGCTAAGCCTAGGGGTGCCCCAGCCTAAGCCTAGGGGTGCCCTAGCCTAAGCCTAGGGGTGCCCCAGCCTAAGCCTAGGTGTGCCCTAGCCTAAGTCTAGGGGTGCCTAGCCTAAGCCTAGGGGTGCCCTAGCCTTAGGCTAGGGGAGCCCTAGCCTTAGCCGAAGCCTAGGGGTGCCCTAGCCTAAGCCAAGGGGTGCCCTATCATAAGCCATGGGGTGCCCTAGCCTAAGCCTAGGGGTGCACTATCCTAAGCCTAAAGTTGCCCTAGCCTAAGCCTAGGGGTGCCCTAGCCTTAGGCTAGGGGAGCCCTAGCCTTAGCCTAAGCCTAGTGCGGCCCTAGCCTAAGCCTAGGGGTGCCCTATCCTATGCCGTGGGTTGCCCTAGCCTAAGCCTAGGGGTGCCCTAGCCTAAGCCTTGGGGTGCCCTAGCCTTAGGCTAGGGGAGCCCTAGCCTTAGCCTAAGCCTTGGGGCGCCCTAGCCTAAACCTAGGGGTTCCCTAGCCTAAGCCTAGGGCTGCCCTAGCCTAAGCCTAGGGGTGCCCTAGCCTAAGCCTTGGGGTGCCCTAGCCTTAGTCTAGTGGAGCCCTAGCCTTAGTCTAAGTTTAGGGGTGCCCTAGCCTAGGCCTAGTTGTGCCCTAGCCTTAGGCTAGTGGAGCCCTAGCCTTATCCTAAGCTTAGCGGTGCCCTAGCCTAAGCCTAGGGTTGCCCTAGCCTAAGCCTAGGGGTGCCCTAGCCTTAGGCTAGGGGAGCCCTAGCCTTAGCCTAAGCCTAGTGCGGCCCTAGCCTAAGCCTAGGGGTGCCCTATCCTATGCCATGGGGTGCCCTATCGTAAGCCTAGGGGTGCCCTAGCCGAAGCCTTGGGGTGCCGTAGGCTAAGCCTAGGGGTGCCCTAGCGTTTGGCTAGAGGAGCCCTAGCCTTAGCCTAAGACTAGGGGTGCCCTAGCCTAAGCCTAGAGGTGCCCTAGCCTAAGTCTAGGGGTGTCCTAGCCTAAGCCTAGGGGTACCCTAGCCTTAGGCTAGGGGAGCCCTAACCTTAGCCTAAGCCTAGGGGTGCCCCAGCCGAAGCCTAGGGGTGCCCTAGCCTAAGTCTAGGGGCGCCTAGCCTAAGCATAGGGGTGCCCTAACCTAAGCCTAGGGGTTCCCTACCTAAGTCTAGGGGTGCCCTAGCCTAAGCCTACGGGTGCCCTAGCCTAAGACTAGGGGTGCCCTAGCCTTAGGCTACGGAAGCCCTAGCCTTAGCCTTAGCCTAAAGGTGCCCTAGCCTAAGCCTAGGGGTGCCCTAGCCTAAGCATAGGGCTGCCATAGCCTAAGCCTAGGGCGGCCCTAGCCTAAGCCTAGGGGTGCCCTAGCCTAAGCCTAGGGCTGCCCTAGCCTAAGCCTAGGGGTGCCCTAGCCTAAGCCTAGGGGTGCCCTAGCCCAAGCCTAGGGGTGCCCTAGCCTAAGCCTAGGGGTGCCCTAGCCTAAGGCTAGGGTTGCCCTAGCCAAAGGCTAGGGGAGCCCTAGCCTTAGCCTAAGTCTAGGGATGCCCTAGCCTACGCCTAGGGGTGCCCTAGCCTAAGCATAGGGGTCCCCTAACATAAGCCTAGGGGTGCCCTAGCCTTAGGCTAGGGGAGCCCTAGCCTTAGCCTAAACCAAGGGGTGCCCTAGCCTAAGCCTAGGGGTGCCCTAGCCTAAGCCTAGGGGTGCCCTAGCCTAACCTTAGGGGTGCCTTAGCTTTAGGCTAGGGGATCCCTATCCTTAGCCTAAGCCTAAGGGTGCCCTAGCCTAAGGGTAGGGGTGCCCTAGCCTGAGCCTAGGGGTGCCTTAGCCTTAGCCTAGGGGTCCCCTAGCCTTAGTCTAAGCCTAGGGGTGCCCTAGCCTTAGCCTCGGGGTGCCTTAGCCTAAGCCTAGGGGTCCCCTAGCATTAGCCTAAGCCTAGGGTGCCTTAACCTAAGCCTTGGGGTGCCTTACCCTAAACCTAGGGGTCCCCTAGCCTTAGCCTAAGCCTAGGGGTGCGCTAGCCTGAGCCTAGGGGTGCCGTAGCCTTAGCCTAGGGGTGCCCTAGCCTAAGCCTAGGGGAGCCCTAGCTTTAGCCTAAGCCTAGGGGTGCCCTAGCCTAAACCTTGGGGTCCCCTAGCCTTAGCCTAAGCCTAGGGGTGCCCTAGCCTAAGCCTATGGGTGCCCTAGCCTAAGCCTAGGGGTGCCCTAGCCATAGACTAGGGGAGCCCTAGCCTTAGCCTACGCCTAGGGGTGCCCTAGCCTAAGTTTAGGGGTTCCCTAGCCTAAGCCTAGGGGTGCCCTAGCCTAAGCCTAGGGGTGCCGTAGCCTGAGCCTAGGGGTGCCCTAGCCTGAGCCTATGGGTGCCCTAGCCTGAGGCTAGGGGAGCCCTAGCCTTAGTCTAGCCTAGGATTGCCCTAGCCTAAGCCTAGGGGTGCCATAGCCTGAGTCTAGTGGTACACTAGCCTGTGGCTAGGGGAGCCGTAGCCTTAGCCTAAGCCAATGGTGCCCTAGCCTAAGCCTAGGGGTTCCATAGCCTAAGCCTAGGCGTGCCCTATCCTAAGCATACGGGTGCCCTCGCCTTAGGCTAGGGGAGCCCTAGCCTTAGCCTAAGCCTAGTGGTGTCCTAGCCTAAGTCTAGGGGTGCCCTACCCTAAGCCTAGGGGTGCCCTAGCCTTAGGCTAGGGGAGCCCTTGCCTTAGCCTAAGCCTTGGGGCGCCCAAGTCTAAACCTAGGGCTGCCCTAGCCTAAGCCTAGGGGTGCCCTAGCCTAAGCCTAGGGGTGCCCTAGCCTAAGTCTTGGGGTGCCCTAGCCTAAGCCTAGGGGTACCCTAGCCTTAGGCTAGGGGAGCCCTAGCCTTAGCCGAAGCCTAGGGGTGCCCTAGCCTAAGCCAAGGGGTGCCCTATCATAAGCCATGGGGTGCCTAGCCTAAGCCTAGGGGTGCCCTAGCCTTAGGCTAGGGGAGCCCTAGCCTTAGCCGAAGCCTAGGGGTGCCCTAGCCTAAGCCAAGGGGTGCCCTATCATAAGCCATGGGGTGCCCTAGCCTAAGCCTAGGGGTGCACTAGCCTAAGCCTAAAGTTGCCCTAGCCTAAGCCTAGGGGTGCCCTAGCCTTAGGCTAGGGGAGCCCTAGCCTTAGCCTAAGCCTAGTGCGGCCCTAGCCTAAGCCTAGGGGTGCCCTATCCTATGCCATGGGTTGCCCTAGCCTAAGCCTAGGGGTGCCCTAGCCTTAGACTAGGGGAGCCCTAGGCTTAGCCTAAGCCTAGGGCTACCCTAGCCTAAGCCTAGGGGTGCCCTAGCCTAAGCCTTGGGGTGCCCTAGCCTTAGGCTAGGGGAGCCCTAGCCTTAGCCTAAGCCTTGGGGCGCCCTAGCCTAAACCTAGGGGTTCCCTAGCCTAAGCCTAGGGCTGCCCTAGCCTAAGCCTAGGGGTGCCCAAGCCTAAGCCTTGGGGTGCCCTAGCCTTAATCTAGTGGAGCCCTAGCCTTAGTCTAAGTTTAGGGGTGCCCTAGCCTAGGCCTAGTTGTGCCCTAGCCTTAGGCTAGTGGAGCCCTAGCCTTATCCTAAGCTTAGCGGTGCCCTAGCCTAAGCCTAGGGTTGCCCTAGCCTAAGCCTAGGGGTGCCCTAGCCTTAGGCTAGGGGAGCCCTAGCCTTAGCCTAAGCCTAGTGCGGCCCTAGCCTAAGCCTAGGGGTGCCCTATCCTATGCCATGGGGTGCCCTATCGTAAGCCTAGGGGTGCCCTAGCCTAAGCCTAGGGGTGCCCTAGGCTAAGCCTAGGGGTGCCCTAGCGTTTGGCTAGAGGAGCCCTAGCCTTAGCCTAAGACTAGGGGTGCCCTAGCCTAAGCCTAGAGGTGCCCTAGCCTAAGTCTAGGGGTGTCCTAGCCTAAGCCTAGGGGTACCCTAGCCTTAGGCTAGGGGAGCCCTAACCTTAGCCTAAGCCTAGGGGTGCCCCAGCCGAAGCCTAGGGGTGCCCTAGCCTAAGTCTAGGGGCGCCTAGCCGAAGCATAGGGGTGCCCTAACCTAAGCCTAGGGGTTCCCTACCTAAGTCTAGGGGTGCCCTAGCCTAAGCCTACGGGTGCCCTAGCCTAAGACTAGGGGTGCCCTAGCCTTAGGCTACGGAAGCCCTAGCCTTAGCCTAAGCCTAAGGGTGCCCTAGCCTAAGCCTAGGGGTGCCCTAGCCTAAGCATAGGGCTGCCATAGCCTAAGCCTAGGGCTGCCCTAGCCTAAGCCTAGGGGTGCCCTAACCTAAGCCTAGGGCTGCCCTAGCCTAAGCCTAGGGGTGCCCTAGCCTAAGCCTAGGGGTGCCCTATCCCAAGCCTAGGGGTGCCCTAGCCTAAGCCTAGGGGTGCCCTAGCCTAAGGCTAGGGTTGCCCTAGCCAAAGGCTAGGGGAGCCCTAGCCTTAGCCTAAGTCTAGGGATGCCCTAGCCTACGCCTAGGGGTGCCCTAGCCTAAGCATAGGGGTCCCCTAACATAAGCCTAGGGGTGCCCTAGCCTTAGGCTAGGGGAGCCCTAGCCTTAGCCTAAACCAAGGGGTGCCCTAGCCTAAGCCTATGTGTGCCCTAGCCTAAGCCTAGGGGTGCCCTAGCCTAACCTTAGGGGTGCCTTAGCCTTAGGCTAGGGGATCCCTATCCTTAGCCTAAGCCTAAGGGTGCCCTAGCCTAAGGGTAGGGGTGCCCTAGCCTGAGCCTAGGGGTGCCTTAGCCTTAGCCTAGGGGTCCCCTAGCCTTAGTCTAAGCCTAGGGGTGCCCTAGCCTTAGCCTCGGGGTGCCTTAGCCTAAGCCTAGGGGTCCCCTAGCATTAGCCTAAGCCTAGGGTGCCTTAACCTAAGCCTTGGGGTGCCTTACCCTAAACCTAGGGGTCCCCTAGCCTTAGCCTAAGCCTAGGGGTGCGCTAGCCTGAGCCTAGGGGTGCCGTAGCCTTAGCCTAGGGGTGCCCTAGCCTAAGCCTAGGGGAGCCCTAGCTTTAGCCTAAGCCTAGGGGTGCCCTAGCCTAAACTTAGGGGTGCCCTAGCCTAAGCCTAGGGGTGCCTTAGCCTAAACCTTGGGGTCCCCTAGCCTTAGCCTAAGCCTAGGGGTGCCCTAGCCTAAGCCTATGGGTGCCCTAGCCTAAGCCTAGGGGTGCCCTAGCTATAGGCTAGGGGAGCCCTAGCCTTAGCCTACGCCTAGGGGTGCCCTAGCCTAAGTTTAGGGGTTCCCTAGCCTAAGCCTAGGGGTGCCCTAGCCTAAGCCTAGGGGTGCCGTAGCCTGAGCCTAGGGGTGCCCTAGCCTGAGCCTATGGGTGCCCTAGCCTGAGGCTAGGGGAGCCCTAGCCTTAGTCTAGCCTAGGATTGCCCTAGCCTAAGCCTAGGGGTGCCATAGCCTGAGTCTAGTGGTACACTAGCCTGTGGCTAGGGGAGCCGTAGCCTTAGCCTAAGCCTAGGGGTGCCCTAGCCTAAGCCTAGGGGTTCCATAGCCTAAGCCTAGGCGTGCCCTATCCTAAGCATACGGGTGCCCTCGCCTTAGGCTAGGGGAGCCCTAGCCTTAGCCTAAGCCTAGTGGTGTCCTAGCCTAAGCCTAGGGGTGCCCAAGCCTAAGGCTAAGGGTGCCCTTGCCTAAGCTTAGGGGTGCCCTAGGCTAAGCCTAGGGGTCCCCTAGCCTAAGCCTAGGGGTGCCCTAGGGTTAGGCTAGGGGAGCCCTAGCCTTAGCATAAGCCTAGGGGTACCCTAGCCTAAGCCTAGGGGTGCCCTAGCCTAAGCCTAGGGGAGCCCTAGCCTAAGCCTAGGGGTGCCCTAGCCTAAGATTAGGGATGCCATAACCTAAGCCTAGGGCTGCCCTAGCCTAAGCCTAGGGGTACCCTAGCCTAACCCTAGGGGTGCCCTAACCTTAGGCTAGGGAGCACTAGCCTTAGCCTAAGCCTAGGGGTGCCCTAGCGTAAGTCTAGGGGTGCCCTAGCCTAAGCCTAGGGGAGCCCTAGCCTCAGCCTAGGGGTGCCCTAGCCTAAGCTTAGGGGCGCCATAACCTAAGCTTAAGGGTGCCCTAGCCTAAGCCTAGTGGTGCCCTAGCCTTAGGCTAGGGGAGCCCTAGCCTTAGCCTAATCCTAGGGGTGCCCTAGCCTAAGACTAGGGGTGCCCTAGCCTAAGCTTAGGGGTGCCCTAGCCTTACCCTAGGGGTCCCCTAGCCTAAGCCTAGGGGTGCCCTAGGGTTAGGCTAGGGGAGCCCTAGCCTTAGCCTCATCCTAGGGGTACCCTAGCCTAAGCCTAGGAGTGCCTTAGCCAAAGCCTAGTGGTGACCTAGCCTTAGCCTAAGCCTACGGGTGCCCTAGCCTATCCCTAGGGGTGACCTAGCCTAAGCCTAGTGGTGCCATAGCCTAAGCCTTGGGGTGACCTAGCCTTAGCCTATGCCTAGGTGTGCCTTAGCCTAAGCCTAGGGGTCCCCTAGCCTTAGCCTAAGCCTAGGGTTGCCCTAGCCTAAGCCTAGGGGTGCCCTAGCCTAAGCCTAGGGGTGCCCAGGCCTTAGGATAGAGGAGCCCTAGCCTTAGCCTAAGCTTTTGGCTGCCCTAGCCTAAGCCTAGGGGTGCCGTAGCCTGAGCCTAGGGGTGCCCTAGCCTGAGCCTATGGGTGCCCTAGCCTGAGGCTAGGGGAGCCCTAGCCTTAGTCTAGCCTAGGATTGCCCTAGCCTAAGCCTAGGGGTGCCATAGCCTGAGTCTAGTGGTACACTAGCCTGTGGCTAGGGGAGCCGTAGCCTTAGCCTAAGCCAATGGTGCCCTAGCCTAAGCCTAGGGGTTCCATAGCCTAAGCCTAGGCGTGCCCTATCCTAAGCATACGGGTGCCCTCGCCTTAGGCTAGGGGAGCCCTAGCCTTAGCCTAAGCCTAGTGGTGTCCTAGCCTAAGCCTAGGGGTGCCCTACCCTAAACCTAGGGGTGCCCTAGCCTTAGGCTAGGGGAGCCCTTGCCTTAGCCTAAGCCTTGGGGCGCCCAAGTCTAAACCTAGGGCTGCCCTAGCCTAAGCCTAGGGGTGCCCTAGCCTAAGCCTAGGGGTGCCCTAGCCTAAGTCTTGGGGTGCCCTAGCCTAAGCCTAGGGGTACCCTAGCCTTAGGCTAGGGGAGCCCTAGCCTTAGCCGAAGCCTAGGGGTGCCCTAGCCTAAGCCAAGGGGTGCCCTATCATAAGCCATGGGGTGCCTAGCCTAAGCCTAGGGGTGCCCTAGCCTTAGGCTAGGGGAGCCCTAGCCTTAGCCGAAGCCTAGGGGTGCCCTAGCCTAAGCCAAGGGGTGCCCTATCATAAGCCATGGGGTGCCCTAGCCTAAGCCTAGGGGTGCACTAGCCTAAGCCTAAAGTTGCCCTAGCCTAAGCCTAGGGGTGCCCTAGCCTTAGGCTAGGGGAGCCCTAGCCTTAGCCTAAGCCTAGTGCGGCCCTAGCCTAAGCCTAGGGGTGCCCTATCCTATGCCATGGGTTGCCCTAGCCTAAGCCTAGGGGTGCCCTAGCCTTAGACTAGGGGAGCCCTAGGCTTAGCCTAAGCCTAGGGCTACCCTAGCCTAAGCCTAGGGGTGCCCTAGCCTAAGCCTTGGGGTGCCCTAGCCTTAGGCTAGGGGAGCCCTAGCCTTAGCCTAAGCCTTGGGGCGCCCTAGCCTAAACCTAGGGGTTCCCTAGCCTAAGCCTAGGGCTGCCCTAGCCTAAGCCTAGGGGTGCCCAAGCCTAAGCCTTGGGGTGCCCTAGCCTTAATCTAGTGGAGCCCTAGCCTTAGTCTAAGTTTAGGGGTGCCCTAGCCTAGGCCTAGTTGTGCCCTAGCCTTAGGCTAGTGGAGCCCTAGCCTTATCCTAAGCTTAGCGGTGCCCTAGCCTAAGCCTAGGGTTGCCCTAGCCTAAGCCTAGGGGTGCCCTAGCCTTAGGCTAGGGGAGCCCTAGCCTTAGCCTAAGCCTAGTGCGGCCCTAGCCTAAGCCTAGGGGTGCCCTATCCTATGCCATGGGGTGCCCTATCGTAAGCCTAGGGGTGCCCTAGCCTAAGCCTAGGGGTGCCCTAGGCTAAGCCTAGGGGTGCCCTAGCGTTTGGCTAGAGGAGCCCTAGCCTTAGCCTAAGACTAGGGGTGCCCTAGCCTAAGCCTAGAGGTGCCCTAGCCTAAGTCTAGGGGTGTCCTAGCCTAAGCCTAGGGGTACCCTAGCCTTAGGCTAGGGGAGCCCTAACCTTAGCCTAAGCCTAGGGGTGCCCCAGCCGAAGCCTAGGGGTGCCCTAGCCTAAGTCTAGGGGCGCCTAGCCGAAGCATAGGGGTGCCCTAACCTAAGCCTAGGGGTTCCCTACCTAAGTCTAGGGGTGCCCTAGCCTAAGCCTACGGGTGCCCTAGCCTAAGACTAGGGGTGCCCTAGCCTTAGGCTACGGAAGCCCTAGCCTTAGCCTAAGCCTAAGGGTGCCCTAGCCTAAGCCTAGGGGTGCCCTAGCCTAAGCATAGGGCTGCCATAGCCTAAGCCTAGGGCTGCCCTAGCCTAAGCCTAGGGGTGCCCTAACCTAAGCCTAGGGCTGCCCTAGCCTAAGCCTAGGGGTGCCCTAGCCTAAGCCTAGGGGTGCCCTATCCCAAGCCTAGGGGTGCCCTAGCCTAAGCCTAGGGGTGCCCTAGCCTAAGGCTAGGGTTGCCCTAGCCAAAGGCTAGGGGAGCCCTAGCCTTAGCCTAAGTCTAGGGATGCCCTAGCCTACGCCTAGGGGTGCCCTAGCCTAAGCATAGGGGTCCCCTAACATAAGCCTAGGGGTGCCCTAGCCTTAGGCTAGGGGAGCCCTAGCCTTAGCCTAAACCAAGGGGTGCCCTAGCCTAAGCCTAGGTGTGCCCTAGCCTAAGCCTAGGGGTGCCCTAGCCTAACCTTAGGGGTGCCTTAGCCTTAGGCTAGGGGATCCCTATCCTTAGCCTAAGCCTAAGGGTGCCCTAGCCTAAGGGTAGGGGTGCCCTAGCCTGAGCCTAGGGGTGCCTTAGCCTTAGCCTAGGGGTCCCCTAGCCTTAGTCTAAGCCTAGGGGTGCCCTAGCCTTAGCCTCGGGGTGCCTTAGCCTAAGCCTAGGGGTCCCCTAGCATTAGCCTAAGCCTAGGGTGCCTTAACCTAAGCCTTGGGGTGCCTTACCCTAAACCTAGGGGTCCCCTAGCCTTAGCCTAAGCCTAGGGGTGCGCTAGCCTGAGCCTAGGGGTGCCGTAGCCTTAGCCTAGGGGTGCCCTAGCCTAAGCCTAGGGGAGCCCTAGCTTTAGCCTAAGCCTAGGGGTGCCCTAGCCTAAACTTAGGGGTGCCCTAGCCTAAGCCTAGGGGTGCCTTAGCCTAAACCTTGGGGTCCCCTAGCCTTAGCCTAAGCCTAGGGGTGCCCTAGCCTAAGCCTATGGGTGCCCTAGCCTAAGCCTAGGGGTGCCCTAGCTATAGGCTAGGGGAGCCCTAGCCTTAGCCTACGCCTAGGGGTGCCCTAGCCTAAGTTTAGGGGTTCCCTAGCCTAAGCCTAGGGGTGCCCTAGCCTAAGCCTAGGGGTGCCGTAGCCTGAGCCTAGGGGTGCCCTAGCCTGAGCCTATGGGTGCCCTAGCCTGAGGCTAGGGGAGCCCTAGCCTTAGTCTAGCCTAGGATTGCCCTAGCCTAAGCCTAGGGGTGCCATAGCCTGAGTCTAGTGGTACACTAGCCTGTGGCTAGGGGAGCCGTAGCCTTAGCCTAAGCCTAGGGGTGCCCTAGCCTAAGCCTAGGGGTTCCATAGCCTAAGCCTAGGCGTGCCCTATCCTAAGCATACGGGTGCCCTCGCCTTAGGCTAGGGGAGCCCTAGCCTTAGCCTAAGCCTAGTGGTGTCCTAGCCTAAGCCTAGGGGTGCCCAAGCCTAAGGCTAAGGGTGCCCTTGCCTAAGCTTAGGGGTGCCCTAGGCTAAGCCTAGGGGTCCCCTAGCCTAAGCCTAGGGGTGCCCTAGGGTTAGGCTAGGGGAGCCCTAGCCTTAGCATAAGCCTAGGGGTACCCTAGCCTAAGCCTAGGGGTGCCCTAGCCTAAGCCTAGGGGAGCCCTAGCCTAAGCCTAGGGGTGCCCTAGCCTAAGATTAGGGATGCCATAACCTAAGCCTAGGGCTGCCCTAGCCTAAGCCTAGGGGTACCCTAGCCTAACCCTAGGGGTGCCCTAACCTTAGGCTAGGGAGCACTAGCCTTAGCCTAAGCCTAGGGGTGCCCTAGCGTAAGTCTAGGGGTGCCCTAGCCTAAGCCTAGGGGAGCCCTAGCCTCAGCCTAGGGGTGCCCTAGCCTAAGCTTAGGGGCGCCATAACCTAAGCTTAAGGGTGCCCTAGCCTAAGCCTAGTGGTGCCCTAGCCTTAGGCTAGGGGAGCCCTAGCCTTAGCCTAATCCTAGGGGTGCCCTAGCCTAAGACTAGGGGTGCCCTAGCCTAAGCTTAGGGGTGCCCTAGCCTGACCCTAGGGGTCCTCTAGCCTAAGCCTAGGGGTGCCCTAGGGTTAGGCTAGGGGAGCCCTAGCCTTAGCCTCATCCTAGGGGTACCCTAGCCTAAGCCTAGGAGTGCCTTAGCCAAAGCCTAGTGGTGACCTAGCCTTAGCCTAAGCCTACGGGTGCCCTAGCCTATCCCTAGGGGTGACCTAGCCTAAGCCTAGTGGTGCCATAGCCTAAGCCTTGGGGTGACCTAGCCTTAGCCTATGCCTAGGTGTGCCTTAGCCTAAGCCTAGGGGTCCCCTAGCCTTAGCCTAAGCCTAGGGTTGCCCTAGCCTAAGCCTAGGGGTGCCCTAGCCTAAGCCTAGGGGTGCCCAGGCCTTAGGATAGAGGAGCCCTAGCCTTAGCCTAAGCTTTTGGCTGCCCTAGCCTAAGCCTAGGGGTGCCCTAGCCTAAGCCTAGGGGTGCCCTAGCCTAAGCCTAGGGGTGCACTAGGGTTAGGATAGCTGAGCCCTAGCCTAAGCCTAAGCCTAGGGGTGCTCTAGCCTAAGCCAAGGGGTGCCCTAGCCTTAGGCTAGGGGAGCCCTAACCTTAGCCTAAACCTATGGGTGTCCTAGCCTAAGCCTAGGGGTGTCCTAGCCTAAGCCTAGGGGTGCCCTAGCCTAAGCCTAGGGGTACCCTAGCCTAAGCCTTGGGGTGCCCTAGCCTAAGCCTAGACTTGCCCTAGAATTAGGCAAGCTGATCCCTAGCCTAAGCCTAAGCCTAGGGGTGCCCTAGCCTAAGCCTAGGGGTGCCCTAGCCTAAGCCTAGGGGTACCCTAGCTTAAGACTAGGGGTGCCCTAGCCTAAGCTTAGGGGTGCCCTAGCCTAAGCCTTGGGGTGCCCTAGCCTAAGCCTCGGGGTGCCCTAGGGTTAAGCTAGGGGAGCCCTAGCCTCAGCCTAAGCCTAGGGGTGCCCTAGCCTAAGCCTAGTGGTGCCCTATCCTAAGACTAGGGGTGCCCTAGCCTAAGCTTAGGGGTGCCCTAGCCTAAGCCTAGTGGTGCCCTATCCAAAGCCTAGGTGTGCCCTAGCCTTAGGCTAGGGGAGCCCTAGCCTTACCCTAAGCCTAGGGGTGCCCTAGCCTAAGCCTAGTGGTGCCCTATCCTAAGCCTAGGGGTGCCCTAGCCTAAGCCTAGGGGTGGCCTAGCCTAAGGTTATGGGGTGCCCTAGCCTTAGTCTAGTGGAGCCCTAGCCTTAGCCTAAGCCTAGGGGTGCCCTAGCCTAAGCCTAGATGTGCCCTAGCCTAAGCCTAGGGGTGCCCTACCCTAAGCCTAGGGGTGCCCGAGCCTAAGCCTAGGGGTGCCCTAGCCTTAGGCTAGTTGAGCCCTAGCCTTAGCCTAAGCCTAGGGGTGCCCTAGCCTAAGCCTAGGGGTGCCCTATCCTAAGCCAAGGGGTGCCCTAGCCTAAGCCTAGGGGTGCCCTAGCCTTAGGCTAGGGGAGCCCTAGCCTTAGCCTAAGCCTAGGGATGCCCTAGCCTAAGACTAGGGGTGCCCTAGCCTAAGCTTAGGGGTGTCCTAGCGTAAGCCTAGGGGTGCCCTAGCCTAAGCCTAGGGGTGCCCGAGCCAAAGCCTAGAGTTGCCCGAGCCTAAGCCTAGGGGTGCCCTAGCCTAAGCCTAGGGGTGCCCTAGCCTAAGCCTAGGTATGCCCTAGCCTTAGGCTAAGGGAGCCCTAGCCTTAGCCTAAGCCTAGGGGTGCCCTAGTCTAAGCCTAGGGGTGCCCTAACCTAAGCCTAGGGGTGCCCTAGCCTAAGCCTAGGGGTGCCCTAGCCTAAGCCTACGGGTGCCCTAGCCTAAGGCTAGGGGTGCCCTAGCCTTAGTCTAGTGGAGCCCTAGCCTTAGCCGAAGCCTTGGGGTGCCCTATCCTAAGCCTAGGGGTGCCCTAGCCTAAGTCTAGGGGTGCCGTAGCCTAAGCCTAGGGGTACCCTAGCCTTAGGCTAGGGGAGCCTTACCTTAGCCTAAGCCTAGGGTTGCCCCAGCCTAAGCCTAGGGGTGCCCTAGCCTAAGTCTAGGGGTGCCTAGCCTAAGCATAGGGATGCCCTAACCTAAGCCTAGGGGTTCCCTACCTAAGCCTAGGGGTGCCCTAGCCTAAGCCTTCGGATGCCCTAGCCTAAGCCTAGGGGTGCCCTAGCCTTAGGCTAGGGGAGCCCTAGCCTTAGCCTACGCCTAGGGGTGCCCTAGCCTAAGCCTAGGGGTGCCCTAGCCTAAGCCTATGGGTGCCCTAGTCTAAGGCTAAGGGTGCCCTAGCCTTAGACTAAGGGAGCCCTAGCCTTAGCCTAAGCCTAGGGGTGCCCTAACCTAAGCCTAGGGGTGCCCTAGCCTAAGTGTAGGGGTGCCCTAGCCTGAGCCTTGGGGTGCCCTAGCCTAAGCCTAAGGGTGCCCTAGCCTAAGCCTAGAGGTGCCCTAGCCTTAGGCTAGGGGAGCCCTAGCCCTAGCCTAAACCAAGGGGTGCCCTAGCCTAAGCCTAGGGGTGCTCTAGCCTAAGCCTAAGGGTGCCCTAGCCTAAGCCTAGGGGTGCCTTAGCCTAAACCTAGGGGTCCCCTAGCCTTAGCCTAAGCCTAGGGGTGCCCTAGCCTAAGCCTAGGGGTGCCCTAGCCTAAGCATAGGGGAGCCCTAGCCTAAGCTTAGGGGTCCCCTAGCCTAAGCCTTGGGGTGCCCTAGGGTTAGGCTAGGGGAGCCCTAGCCTTAGCCTAATCCTAGGGGTGCCCTAACCTAAGCCTAGGAGTGCCTTAGCCAAAGCCTAGGGGTGCCCTAGCCTTAGGATAGGGGAGCCCTAGCCTTTGCCTAAGCCTACGGGTGCTTTAGCTTAAGCCTAGGGGTGCCCTAGCCTAAGCCTAGGGGTGCCCTAGTCTCAGCCTAGGGGTGCCCTAGCCTAAGCCTTGGAGTGCCCTAGCCTAAGCCTAGGGGTGCCCTAGCCTAAGCCTAGGAGTGCCCTAGCCTAAGCCTAGGGGTGCCCTAGCCTTAGCCTAAGCCTAGGGGTGCCCTAGCCTAAGCCTAGGGGTGCCCTAGCCTAAGCCTAGTGGTGCCTTAACCTAAGCCAAGGGTTGACCTAGCCTTAGCCTAAACCTAAGAGTGCCTTAGCCTTAGCCTAGGGGTCCCCTAGCCTTAGCCTAAGTCTAGGGGTGCCCTAGCCTAAGTCTAGGGGTGCCCTGGCCTAAGCCTAGGGGTGCCCTAGCCTAAGCCTAGGGGTGCCCAGGCCTTAGGATAGAGGAGCCCTAGCCTTAGGCTAAGCCTAGGATTGCCCTAGCCTAAGCCTAGGGGTGCCATAGCCTGAGTCTAGTGGTGTACTAGCCTGTGGCTAGGGGAGCCGTAGCCTTAGCCTAAGTCTAGGGATGCCCTAGCCTAAGCCTAGGGGTTCCCTAGCCTAAGCCTAGGCGTGCCCTATCCTAAGCATACGGGTGCCCTCGCCTTTGGCTAGGGGAAACCTAGCCTTAGCCTAAGCCTAGGGGTGCCATAGCCTAAGCCTAGGGATGCCCTAGCCTGAGCCTAGTGGTGCCCTAGCCTTAGGCTAGGGGAGCCCTAGCCTTAGCCTATGCATATCGGTGGCCTAGCCTAAGCCTAGGGGTACCCAAGCCTAAGGCTAAGGGTGCCCTTGCCTAAGCTTAGGGGTGCCCTAGCCTAAGCCTAGGGTTCCCCTAGCCTAAGCCTAGGGGTGCCCTAGGGTTAGGCTAGGGGAGCCCTGGCCTTAGCATAAGCCTAGGGGTACCCTAGCCTAAGCCTAGGGGTTCCCTAGCCGAAGCCTAGGGTAGCCCTAGCCTAAGCCTAGGGGTGCCCTAGCCTAAGCTTAGGGGTGCCATAACCTAAGCCTAGGGCTTCCCTAGCCTAAGCCTAGGGGTACCCTAGCCTAACCCTAGGGGTGCCCTAGCTTTAGGCTAGGGGAGCACTAGCCTTAGCCTAAGCCTAGGGTGCCCTAGCCTAAGCCTAGGGGTGCCCTAGCCTAAGCCTAGGGGAGCGCTAGCCTAAGCCTAGGGGTGCCCTAGCCTAAGCTTAGGGGTGCCATAACCTAAGCCTAAGGGTGCCCTAGCCTAAGCCTAAGCCTAGGGGTGCCCTAGCCTAAGACTAGGGGTGCCCTAGCCTAAGCTTAGGGGTGCCGTAGCCTAAGCCTAGGGGTCCCCTAGCCTAAGCCTAGGGGTGCCCTAGGGTTTGGCTAAGGGAGCCCTCGCCTTAGCCTCATCCTAGGGGTACCCTAGCCTAAGCCTAGGAGTGCCTTAGCCAAAGCCTAGGGGTGCCCTAGCCTCAGGATAGGGGAGCCCTAACCTTAGCCTAAGCCTACGGGTTCCCTAGCTTAAGCCTAGGTCTGCCCTAGCCGAAGCCTAGGGGTGCCCTGGCCTTAGGCTAGGGGAGCCCTAGCCTTAGACTAAGCCTATGGGTGCCCTAGCCTCAGCCTAGGGGTGCACTAGCCTAAGCCTAGGAGTGCCCTAGCCTAAGCCTAGTGGTCCCTAGCCTAAGCCTAGTTGTGCCTTAGCCTAAGCCTAGGGGTTACCTAGCCTTAGCCTAAGCCTAGAGGTGCCCTAGCCTAACCCTAGGCGTGACCTAGCCTAAGCCTAGTAGGGCCTTAGCCTAAGCCTTCGGGTGACCTAGCCTTAGCCTATGCCTAGGTGTGCCTTAGCCTAAGCCTAGGGGTCACCTAGCCTTAGCCTAAGCCTAGGGTTGCCCTAGCCTAAGCCTAGGGGTGCCCTAGCCTAAGCCTAGGGGTGCCCAGGCCTTAGGATAGAGGAGCCCTAGCCTTAGCCTAAGCCTATGGCTGCCCTAGCCTAAGCCTAGGGTTGCCCTAACCTAAGCCTAGGGGTGCCCTAGCCTAACACTAGGGGGGCCCTAGCCTTTGGCTAGGGGAGCACTAGCTTTAGCCTAAGCCTAGGGATGCCCTAGTCTAAGCCTAGGCGTGCCCTAACCTAAGCCTAGGGGTGCCCTACCCTAAGCCTATGGGTGCCCATCCCTAAGCCTAGGGGTGCCCTAGCCTAAGCCTAGGCTTGCCCTAGCCTTAGGCTAGCTGAGCCCTAGCCTAAGCCTAAGCCTATGGGTGCTCTAGCCTAAGCCAAGGGGTATCCTAGCCTTAGGCTAGGGGAGCCCCAGCCTTAGCCTAAACCTAGGGGTGTCCTAGCCTAAGCCTAGGAGTGTCCTATCCTAAGCCTAGGGGTGCCCTAGTCTAAGCCAAGGGGTGCCCTAGCCTAAGCCTAGGGGTGCCCTAGCTTAAGCCTAGGGGTGCCCTAGCCTAAGCCTAGGGGTGCCCAGGCCTTAGGCTAGAGGAGCCCTAGCCTTAGCCTAAGCCTATGCTGTCCTAGCCTAAGCCTAGGGGTGCCCTAGCCTAACCCTAGGGGTGCCCTAGCCTAACCCTAGTGGTGCCCTAGCCTTAGACTAGGGGAACACTAGCCTTAGCCTAAGCCTAGGGGTTCCCTAGCCTAAGCCTAGGCGTGGCCTAGCCTAAGCCGAGGGGTGCCCTACCCTAAGCCTAGGTGTGCCCTACCCTAAGCTTGGGGTGCCCTAGCCTAAGCCTAGACTTGCCCTAGCCTTAGGCTAGCTGAGCCCTAGCATAAGCCTAAGCCATGGGATGCCCTAGCCTAAACCTAGGGGTGCCCTAGCCTAAGCCTAGGGGTGCCATAGCCTTAGGCTAGAGGAGCCCTAGCCTTAGCCTAAGACTAGGGGTGCCCTAGCCTAAGACTAGGGGTGCCCTTGCCTAAGCTTAGGGGTGCCCTAGCCTAAGCCTGGGGGTGCCCTAGACTAAGCCTAGGGGTGCCCTAGGTTTAGGCTAGGGGAGCCCTAGCCTTAGCCTAAGCCTAGGGGTGCCCTAGCCCAAGACTAGGGGTGCCCTAGCCTAAGCCTAGGGGTGCCCTATCCTAAGCCTAGGTGTGCCCTAGCCTTAGGCTAGGGGAGCCCTAGCCTTGGCCTAGTGGTGCCCTATCCTAAGCCTAGGGGTGCCCTAGCCTAAACCGAGGGGTGCCCTAGCCTTAGGCTAATGGAGCCCTAACCTTAGCCAAACCCTAGGCGTTCCCTAGCCCAAGCTTAGGGGTGCCCTAGCCTAAGCCTAGGGGTGCCCTAGCCTAAGGCTATGGGGTGCCCTAGCCTTAGTCTGGTGGAGCCCTAGCCTTAGCCTAAGCCTAGGGGTGCCCTAGCCTAAGCCTAGATGTGCCCTGGCCTAAGCCTAGGGATGCCCTACCCTAAGCCTAGGGGTGCCCTAGCCTAAGCCTAGGGGTGCCCTAGCCTTAGGCTAGCTGAGCCCTAGCCTTTGGCTAAGCCTAGGGGTGCCCTAGCCTAAGCCTAGGGGTGCCCTAGCCTAAGCCAAGGGGTGCCCTAGCCTAAGCCTAGGGGTGCCCTAGCCTTAGGCTAGGGGAGCCCTAGCCTTAGCCTAAGCCTAGCGGTGCCCTACCCTAAGACTAGGGGTGCCCTAGCCTAAGAATAGGGGTGCCCTAGCCTAAGCTTAGGGGTGCCCTAGCGTAAACCTAGGGGTGCCCTAGCCTAAGCTTAGGGGTGCCCGAGCCTAAGCCTAGGGGTGCCCTATCCTAAGCCTAGGGGTGTCCTATCCTTAGGCTAGGGGAGCCCTAGCCTTATCCTAAGCCTAGGGGTATCCTAGCCTAAGCCTAGGGGTGACCTAGCCTAAGCCTAGGTGTACACTAGCCTTAGGGTAGGGGAGTCCTCGCCTTAGCCTAAGCCTAGGGGTACCCTAGCCTTAGGCTAGGGGAGCCTTAGCCTTAGCCTAAGCCTAGGGGTGCCCCAGCCAAAGCCTAGGGGTGCCCTAGCCTAAGTCTAGGGGTGCCTAGCCTAAGCATACGGATGCCCTAACCTAAGCGTAGGGGTTCCCTACCTAAGCCTAGGGGTGCCCTAGCCTAAGCCTACGGGTTCCCTAGCCTAAGCCTAGGGGTGCCCTAGCCTTAGGCTAGGGGAGCCCTAGCCTTAGCCTACGCCTAGGGGTGCCCTAGCCTAAGCCTAGGGGTGCCCTAGCCTAAGCCTAAGGGTGCCCTAGCCTTAGACTAAGGGAGCCCTAGCCTTAGCCTAAGCCTAGGGGTGCCCTAGCCTAAGCCTATGTTCGCCCTAGCCTAAGTCTTGCGGTGCCCTAGCCTTAGGCTAGGGGAGCCCTAGCCTTAGCCTAAACCAAGGGGTGTCCTAGCCTAAGCCTAGGGGTGCCCTAGCCTAAGCCTAGGGGTGCCCTAGCCTAAGTGTAGGGGTGCTCTAGCCTGAGCCTTGGGGTGCCCTAGCCTAAGCGTAGGCTTGCCCTAGCCTAAGCCTAGGGGTGCCCTAGCCTTAGGCTAGGGGAGCTCTAGCCTAAGCCTAAACCAAGGGGTGCCCTAGCCTAAGCCTAGGGATGCTCTAGCCTAAGCCTAGGGGTGCCCTAGCCTAAGCCTCGTGGTGCCTTAGCCTAAGCCTAGGGGTCCCCTAGCATTAGCCTAAGCCTAGGGGTGCCCTAGCGTAAGCCTAGGGGTGCCTTAGCCTAAACCTAGGGGTCCCCTAGCCTTAGCTTAAGCCTAGGGGTGCCCTAGCCTGAGCCTAGTGGTGCCCTAGCCTAAGCCTAGGGGAGCCCCAGCCTTAGGCTAGGGGAGCCCTAGCCTTAGACTAATCCTAGGGGTGCCCTAGCCTAAGCCTAGGGGTGCCCTAGCCTAAGCCTAGGGGAGCCCCAGCCTAAGCTTTGGGGTCCCCTAGCCTAAGCCTTGGGGTGCCCTAGCGTTAGGCTAGGGGAGCCCTAGCCTTAGCCTAATCTTAGGGGTGCCCTAACCTAAGCCTAGGAGTGCCTTAGCCAAAGCTTAGGGGTGCCCTAGCCTTAGGATAGGGGAGCCTTTGCCTTTGCCTAAACCTACGGGTGCCTTAGCTTAAGCCTAGGGGTGCCCTAGCCTAAACGTAGGGGTGCCCTAGCCTAAGCCTAAGGGTGCTCTAGCCTAAGCCTAGGAGTGCCCTAGCCTAAGCCTAGGGGTGCCCTAGCCTAAACCTAGGGGTGCCCTAGCCTAAGCCTAGTGGTGCCTTAACCTAAGCCTAGGGGTGACCTAGCCTTAGCCTAAACCTAGGGGTGACTTAGCCTAAGCCTAGGGGTCCCCTAGCCTTAGCCTAAGTCTAGGGGTGTCCTAGCCTAAGCTTAGGGGTGCCATAACCTAAGCCTAAGGGTGCCCTAGCCTAAGCCTAGTGGTGCCCTAGCCTTAGGCTAGGGGAGCCCAAGCCTTAGCCTAAGCCTAGGGGTGCCCTAGCCTAAGACTAGGGGTGCCCTAGCCTAACCTTAGGGGTGCCCTACCCTAAGCCTATGGGTGCCCATCCCTAAGCCTAGGGGTTCCCTAGCCTAAGCCTAGGCGTGCCCTATCCTAAGCATAAGGGTGCCCTCGCCTTAGGCTAGGGGAACCGTAGCCTTAGCCTAAGCCTAGGGGTGCCATAACCTAAGCCTAGGGATGCCCTAGCCTGAGCCTAGTGGTGCCCTAGCCTTAGGCTAGGGGAGCCCTAGCTTAGCCTCAGCCTAGCGGTGCCCTAGCCTAAGCCTAGGGGTGCCCAAGCCTAAGGCTAAGGGTGCCCTTGCCTAAGCTTAGGGGTGCCCTAGCCTAAGCCTAGGGGTCCCCTAGCCTAAGCCTAGGGGTGCCCTAGGGTTAGGCTAGGGGAGCCCTAGCCTTAGCATAAGCCTAGGGGTACCCTAGCCTAAGCCTAGGGGTGCCCTAGCCTAAGCCTAGGGGAGCCCTAGCCTGAGCCTAGGGGTGCCCTAGCCTAAGCTTAGGGGTGCCATAACCTAAGCCTAGGGCTGCCCTAGCCTAAGCCTAGGGGTACCCTAGCCTAACCCAAGGGGCGCCCTAGCCTTAGGCTAGGGGAGCACTAGCCTTAGCCTAAGCCTAGGGGTGCCCTAGCCTAAGCCTAGGGGTGCCCTAGCCTAAGCCTAGGGGAGCCCTAGCCTAAGCCTAGGGGTGCCCTAGCCTAAGCTTAGGGGTGCCATAACCTAAGCCCAAGGGTGCCCTAGCCTAAGCCTAGTGGTGCCCTAGCCTTAGGCTAGGGGAGCCCTAGCCTTAGCCTAAGCCTAGGGGTGCCCTAGCCTAAGACTAGGGGTGCCCTAGCCTAAGCTTAGGGGTGCCCTTGCCTAAGTCTAGGGCTCCCCTAGCCTAAGCCTAGGGGTGCCCTAGGGTTAGGCTAGGGGAGCCTAGCCTTAGCCTCATCCCAGGGGTACCCTAACCTTAGCCTAGGAGTGCCTTAGCCAAAGCCTAGGGGTGCCCTAGCCACAGCATAGGGGAGTCCTAACCTTAGCCTAAGTCTATGGGTGCCCTAGCTTAAGCCTAGGTCTGCCCTAGCCGAAGCCTAGGGGTGCCCTAGCCTTAGGCTAGGGAAGCCCTATCCTTAGCCTAAGCCTATGGGTGCCCTAGCCTCAGCCTAGGGGTGCACTAGCCTAAGCATAGGAGTGCCCTAGCCTAACCCTAGGGGTGACCTAGCTTAAGCCTAGTGGTGCCTTAGCCTAAGCCTTGGGGTGACCTAGCCTTAGCCTAAGCCTAGGGTTGCCCTAGCCTAAGCCTAGGGGTGCCCTAGCCTAAGCCTAGGGGTGCCCTACACTAAGCCTAGGGTTGCCCTAGCCTAACACTATGGGTGCCCTAGCCTTAGGCTAGGGGAGCACTAGCTTTAGCCTAAGCCTAGGGGTGCCCTAGTCTAAGCCTAGGCGTGCCCTAGCCTAAGCCTAGGGGTGCCCTACCCTAAGCCTATGGGTGCCCATCCCTAAGCCTAGGGGTGCCCTAGCCTAAGCCTAGGCTTGGCCTAGCCTTAGGCTAGCTGAGCCCTAGCCTAAGCCTAAGCCTAGGGGTGCTCTAGCCTAAGCCAAAGGGTGCCCTAGCCTTAGGCTAGGGGAGCCCTAGCCTTAGCCTAAACCTAGGGGTGTCCTAGCCAAAGCCTAGGGGTGTCCTAGCTTAAGCCTAGGGGTGCCCTAGCCTAAGCCTTGGGGTGCCCTAGCCTAAGCCTAGGGGTGCCCTAGCCTAAGCCTAGGGGTGCCCAGGCCTTAGGCTAGAGGAGCCCTAGCCTTAGCCTAATCCTATGCTATCCTAGCCTAAGCCTAGGGGTGCCCTACCCTAAGCCTAGGGGTGCCCTATCTTAACCCTAGTGGTGCCCTAGGGTTAGGCTAGGGGAGCCCTAGCCTTAGCATAAGCCTAGGGGTACCCTAGCCTAAGCCTAGGTGTGCCCTAGCCTAATCCTAGGGGGGCCCTAGCCTGAGCCTAGGGGTGCCCTAGCCTAAGCTTAGGGGTGCCATAACCTAAGCCTAGGGCTGCCCTAGCCTAAGCCTAGGGGTACCCTAGCCTAACCCAAGGGGTGCTCTAGCCTTAGGCTAGGGGAGCACTAGCCTTAGCCTAAGCCTAGGGGTGCCCTAGCCTAAGCCTAGGGGTGCCCTAGCCTAAGCCTAGGGGTGCCCAACCCTAAGGCTAAGGGTGCCCTTGCCTAAGCTTAGGGGTGCCCTAGCCTAAGACTAGGGGTCCCCTAGCCTAAGCCTAGGGGTGCCCTAGCGTTAGGCTAGGGGAGCCCTAGCCTTAGCATAAGCCTAGGGGTACCCTAGCCTAAGCCTAGGGGTGCCCTAGCCTAAACCTAGGGGAGCCCTAGCCTGAGCCTAGGGGTGCCCTAGCCTAAGCTTAGGGGTGCCATAACCTAAGCCTAGGGCTGCCCTAGCCTAAGCCTAGGGGTACCCTAGCCTAACCCAAGGGGTGCCCTAGCCTTAGGCTAGGGGAGCACTAGCCTTAGCCTAAGCCTAGGGGTGCCCTAGCCTAAGCCTAGGGGTGCCCTAGCCTAAGCCTAGGAGTGCCTTAGCCAAAGCCTAGGGGTGCCCTCACCACAGGATAGGGGAGTCCTAACCTTAGCCTAAGCCTATGGGTGCCCTAGCTTAAGCCTAGGTCTGCCCTAGCCGAAGCCTAGGGGTGCCCTAGCCTTAGGCTAGGGGAGTACTAGCCTTAGCCTAAGCCTATGGGTGCCCTAGCCTCAGCCAAGGGGTGCACTGGCCTAAGCATAGGAGTGCCCTAGCCTAACCCTAGGGGTGACCTAGCTTAAGCCTAGTGGTGCCTTAGCCTAAGCCTAGGGTTGCCCTAGCCTAAGCCTAGGGGTGCCCTAGCCTAAGCCTAGTGGTGCCCAGGCCTTAGGATAGAGGAGCCGTAGCCTTAGCCTAAGCCTATGGCTGCCCAAGCCTAAGCCTAGGGTTGCCCTACACTAAGCCTAGGGGTGCCCTAGCCTAACATTATGGGTGCCCTAGCCTTAGGCTAGGGGAGCACTAGCTTTACCCTAAGCCTAGGGGTGCCCTAGTCTAAGCCTAGGCGTGCCCTAGCCTAATCCTGGGGGTGCCCTAACCTAAGCCTAGGAGTGCCTTAGCCAAAGCTTATGGGTGCCCTAGCCTTAGGATAGGGGAGCCTTAGCCTTTGCCTAAACCTACGGGTGCCTTAGCTTAAGCCTAGGGGTGCCCTAGCCTAAGCCTAGGGGTGCCCTAGCGTAAGCCTTGGGGTGCCCTAGCCTAAGCCTAGGAGTGCCCTAGCCTAAGCCTAGGGGTGCCCTAGCCTTAGCCTAAGCCTAGGGGTGCCCTAGCCTAAACCTAGGGGTGCCCTAGCCTACGCCTAGTGGTGCCTTAACCTAAGCCTAGGGGTGACCTAGCCTTAGCCTAAACCTAGGGGTGCCTTAGCCTAAGCCTAGGGGTCCCCTAGCCTTAGCCTAAGTCTAGGGGTGTCCTAGCCTAAGTTTAAGGGTGCCATAACCTAAGCCTAAGGGTGCCCTAGCCTAAGCCTAGTGGTGCCCTAGCCTTAGGCTAGGGGAGCCCTAGCCATAGCCTAAGCCTAGGGGTGCCCTAGCCTAAGACTAGGGGTGCCCTAGCCTAACCTTAGGGGTGCCCTAGCCTAAGCCTATGGGTGCCCATCCCTAAGCCTAGGGGTTCCCTAGCCTAAGCCTAGGCGTGCCCTATCCTAAGCATACGGGTGCCCTCGCCTTAGGCTAGGGGAACCGTAGCCTTAGCCTAAGCCTAGGGGTGCCATAACCTAAGCCTAGGGATGCCCTAGCCTGAGCCTAGTGGTGCCCTAGCCTTAGGCTAGGGGAGCCCTAGCTTAGCCTAAGCCTAGCGGTGCTCTAGCCTAAGCCTAGGGGTGCCCAAGCCTAAGGCTAAGGGTGCCCTTGCCTAAGCTTAGGGGTGCCCTAGCCTAAGCCTAGGGGTCCCCTAGCCTAAGCCTAGGGGTGCCCTAGGGTTAGGCTAGGGGAGCCCTAGCCTTAGCATAAGCCTAGGGGTACCCTAGCCTAAGCCTAGGGGTGCCCTAGCCTAAGCCTAGGGGAGCCCTAGCCTGAGACTAGGGGTGCCCTAGCCTAAGCTTAGGGGTGCCATAACCTAAGCCTAGGGCTGCCCTAGCCTAAGCCTAGGGGTACCCTAGCCTAACCCAAGGGGTGCCCTAGCCTTAGGCTAGGGGAGCACTAGCCTTAGCCTAAGCCTAGGGGTGCCCTAGCCTAAGCCTAGGGGTGCCCTAGCCTAAGCCTAGGGAGCCCTAGCCTAAGCCTAGGGGTGCCCTAGCCTAAGCTTAGGGGTGCCATAACCTAAGCCCAAGGGTGCCCTAGCCTAAGCCTAGTGGTGCCCTAGCCTTAGGCTAGGGGAGCCCTAGCCTTAGCCTAAGCCTAGGGGTGCCCTAGCCTAAGACTAGGGGTGCCCTAGCCTAAGCTTAGGGGTGCCCTTGCCTAAGCCTAGGGCTCCCCTAGCCTAAGCCTAGGGGTGCCCTAGGGTTAGGCTAGGGGAGCCTAGCCTTAGCCTCATCCTAGGGGTACCCTAACCTAAGCCTAGGAGTGCCTTAGCCAAAGCCTAGGGGTGCCCTAGCCACAGCATAGGGGAGTCCTAACCTTAGCCTAAGCCTATGGGTGCCCTAGCTTAAGACTAGGTCTGCCCTAGCCGAAGCGTAGGGGTGCCCTAGCCTTAGGCTAGGGGAGCCCTAGCCTTAGCCTAAGCCTATGGGTGCCCTAGCCTCAGCCTAGGGGTGCACTAGCCTAAGCATAGGAGTGCCCTAGCTTAACCCTAGGGGTGACCTAGCTTAAGCCTAGTGGTGCCTTAGCCTAAGCCTTGGGGTGACCTAGCCTTAGCCTAAGCCTAGGGTTGCCCTAGCCTAAGCCTAGGGGTGCCCTAGCCTAAGCCTAGGGGTGCCGTACACTAAGCCTAGGGGTGCCCTAGCCTAACACTATGGGTGCCCTAGCCTTAGGCTAGGGGAGCACTAGCCTTAGCCTAATCCTATGCTATCCTAGCCTAAGCCTAGGGGTGCCCTACCCTAAGCCTAGGGGTGCCCTATCTTAACCCTAGTGGTGCCCTAGGGTTAGGCTAGGGGAGCCCTAGCCTTAGCATAAGCCTAGGGGTACCCTAGCCTAAGCCTAGGTGTGCCCTAGCCTAATCCTAGGGGGGCCCTAGCCTGAGCCTAGGGGTGCCCTAGCCTAAGCTTAGGGGTGCCATAACCTAAGCCTAGGGCTGCCCTAGCCTAAGCCTAGGGGTACCCTAGCCTAACCCAAGGGGTGCTCTAGCCTTAGGCTAGGGGAGCACTAGCCTTAGCCTAAGCCTAGGGGTGCCCTAGCCTAAGCCTAGGGGTGCCCTAGCCTAAGCCTAGGGGTGCCCAACCCTAAGGCTAAGGGTGCCCTTGCCTAAGCTTAGGGGTGCCCTAGCCTAAGACTAGGGGTCCCCTAGCCTAAGCCTAGGGGTGCCCTAGCGTTAGGCTAGGGGAGCCCTAGCCTTAGCATAAGCCTAGGGGTACCCTAGCCTAAGCCTAGGGGTGCCCTAGCCTAAACCTAGGGGAGCCCTAGCCTGAGCCTAGGGGTGCCCTAGCCTAAGCTTAGGGGTGCCATAACCTAAGCCTAGGGCTGCCCTAGCCTAAGCCTAGGGGTACCCTAGCCTAACCCAAGGGGTGCCCTAGCCTTAGGCTAGGGGAGCACTAGCCTTAGCCTAAGCCTAGGGGTGCCCTAGCCTAAGCCTAGGGGTGCCCTAGCCTAAGCCTAGGGGTGCCCTAGCCTAAGCCTAGGGGTGCCCTAGCCTAAGCTTAGGGGTGCCATAACCTAAGCCTAAGGGTGCCCTAGCCTAAGCCTAGTGGTGCCCTAGCCTTAGGCTAGGGGAGCCCTAGCCTTAGCCTAAGCCTAGGGGTGCCCTAGCCTAAGACTAGGGGTGCCCTAGCCTAAGCTTAGGGGTTCCCTAGCCTAAGCCTAGGGGTCCCCTAGCCTAAGCCTAGGGGTGCCCTAGGGTTAGGCTAGGGGAGCCCTAGCCTTAGCCTCATCCTAGGGGTACCCTAACCTAAGCCTAGGAGTGCCTTAGCCAAAGCCTAGGGGTGCCCTCACCACAGGATAGGGGAGTCCTAACCTTAGCCTAAGCCTATGGGTGCCCTAGCTTAAGCCTAGGTCTGCCCTAGCCGAAGCCTAGGGGTGCCCTAGCCTTAGGCTAGGGGAGCACTAGCCTTAGCCTAAGCCTATGGGTGCCCTAGCCTCAGCCAAGGGGTGCACTGGCTTAAGCATAGGAGTGCCCTAGCCTAACCCTAGGGGTGACCTAGCTTAAGCCTAGTGGTGCCTTAGCCTAAGCCTAGGGTTGCCCTAGCCTAAGCCTAGGGGTGCCCTAGCCTAAGCCTAGTGGTGCCCAGGCCTTAGAATAGAGGAGCCGTAGCCTTAGCCTAAGCCTATGGCTGCCTTAGCCTAAGCCTAGGGTTGCCCTACACTAAGCCTAGGGGTGCCCTAGCCTAACATTATGGGTGCCCTAGCCTTAGGCTAGGGGAGCACTAGCTTTACCCTAAGCCTAGGGGTGCCCTAGTCTAAGCCTAGGCGTGCCCTAGCCTAATCCTGGGGGTGCCCTAACCTAAGCCTAGGAGTGCCTTAGCCAAAGCTTATGGGTGCCCTAGCCTTAGGATAGGGGAGCCTTAGCCTTTGCCTAAACCTACGGGTGCCTTAGCTTAAGCCTAGGGGTGCCCTAGCCTAAGCCTAGGGGTGCCCTAGCGTAAGCCTTGGGGTGCCCTAGCCTAAGCCTAGGAGTGCCCTAGCCTAAGCCTAGGGGTGCCCTAGCCTTAGCCTAAGCCTAGGGGTGCCCTAGCCTAAACCTAGGGGTGCCCTAGCCTACGCCTAGTGGTGCCTTAACCTAAGCCTAGGGGTGACCTAGCCTTAGCCTAAACCTAGGGGTGCCTTAGCCTAAGCCTAGGGGTCCCCTAGCCTTAGCCTAAGTCTAGGGGTGACCTAGCCTAAGTTTAGGGGTGCCATAACCTAAGCCTAAGGGTGCCCTAGCCTAAGCCTAGTGGTGCCCTAGCCTTAGGCTAGGGGAGCCCTAGCCATAGCCTAAGCCTAGGGGTGCCCTAGCCTAAGACTAGGGGTGCCCTAGCCTAACCTTAGGGGTGCCCTAGCCTAAGCCTATGGGTGCCCATCCCTAAGCCTAGGGGTTCCCTAGCCTAAGCCTAGGCGTGCCCTATCCTAAGCATACGGGTGCCCTCGCCTTAGGCTAGGGGAACCGTAGCCTTAGCCTAAGCCTAGGGGTGCCATAACCTAAGCCTAGGGATGCCCTAGCCTGAGCCTAGTGGTGCCCTAGCCTTAGGCTAGGGGAGCCCTAGCTTAGCCTAAGCCTAGCGGTGCTCTAGCCTAAGCCTAGGGGTGCCCAAGCCTAAGGCTAAGGGTGCCCTTGCCTAAGCTTAGGGGTGCCCTAGCCTAAGCCTAGGGGTCCCCTAGCCTAAGCCTAGGGGTGCCCTAGGGTTAGGCTAGGGGAGCCCTAGCCTTAGCATAAGCCTAGGGGTACCCTAGCCTAAGCCTAGGGGTGCCCTAGCCTAAGCCTAGGGGAGCCCTAGCCTGAGACTAGGGGTGCCCTAGCCTAAGTTAGGGGTGCCATAACCTAAGCCTAGGGCTGCCCTAGCCTAAGCCTAGGGGTACCCTAGCCTAACCCAAGGGGTGCCCTAGCCTTAGGCTAGGGGAGCACTAGCCTTAGCCTAAGCCTAGGGGTGCCCTAGCCTAAGCCTAGGGGTGCCCTACCCTAAGCCTAGGGAGCCCTAGCCTAAGCCTAGGGGTGCCCTAGCCTAAGCTTAGGGGTGCCATAACCTAAGCCCAAGGGTGCCCTAGCCTAAGCCTAGTGGTGCCCTAGCCTTAGGCTAGGGGAGCCCTAGCCTTAGCCTAAGCCTAGGGGTGCCCTAGCCTAAGACTAGGGGTGCCCTAGCCTAAGCTTAGGGGTGCCCTTGCCTAAGCCTAGGGCTCCCCTAAGCCTCATCCTAGGGGTACCCTAACCTAAGCCTAGGAGTGCCTTAGCCAAAGCCTAGGGGTGCCCTAGCCACAGCATAGGGGAGTCCTAACCTTAGCCTAAGCCTATGGGTGCCCTAGCTTAAGACTAGGTCTGCCCTAGCCGAAGCGTAGGGGTGCCCTAGCCTTAGGCTAGGGGAGCCCTAGCCTTAGCCTAAGCCTATGGGTGCCCTAGCCTCAGCCTAGGGGTGCACTAGCCTAAGCATAGGGGTGCCCTAGCTTAACCCTAGGGGTGACCTAGCTTAAGCCTAGTGGTGCCTTAGCCTAAGCCTTGGGGTGACCTAACCTTAGCCTAAGCCTAGGGTTGCCCTAGCCTAAGCCTAGGGGTGCCCTAGCCTAAGCCTAGGGGTGCCGTACACTAAGCCTAGGGGTGCCCTAGCCTAACACTATGGGTGCCCTAGCCTTAGGCTAGGGGAGCACTAGCTTTAGCCTAAGCCTAGGGGTGCCCTAGTCTAAGCCTAGGCGTGCCCTAGCCTAAGCCTAGGGGTGCCCTACCCTAAGCCTATGGGTGCCCATCCCTAAGCCTAGGGGTGCCCTAGCCTAAGCCTAGGCTTGGCCTAGCCTTAGGCTAGCTGAGCCCTAGCCTAAGCCTAAGCCTAGGGGTGCTCTAGCCTAAGCCAAAGGGTGCCCTAGCCTGAGGCTAGGGGAGCCCTAGCCTTAGCCTAAGCCTAGGGGTGCCCTAGCCTAAGCCTAGGGGAGCCCTAGCCTGAGCCTAGGGGTGCCCTAGCCTAAGCTTAGGGGTGCCATAACCTAAGCCTAGGGCTGCCCTAGCCTAAGCCTAGGGGTACCCTAGCCTAACCCAAGGGGTGCCCTAGCCTTAGGCTAGGGGAGCACTAGCCTTAGCCTAAGCCTAGGTGTGCCCTAGCCTAAGCCTAGGGGTGCCCTAGCCTAAGCCTAGGGAGCCCTAGCCTAAGCCTAGGGGTGCCCTAGCCTAAGCTTAGGGGTGCCATAACCTAAGCCCAAGGGTGCCCTAGCCTAAGCCTAGTGGTGCCCTAGCCTTAGGCTAGGGGAGCCCTAGCCTTAGCCTAAGCCTAGGGGTGCCCTAGCCTAAGACTAGGGGTGCCCTAGCCTAAGCTTAGGGGTGCCCTTGCCTAAGCCTAGGGCTCCCCTAGCCTAAGCCTAGGGGTGCCCTAGGGTTAGGCTAGGGGAGCCTAGCCTTAGCCTCATCCTAGGGGTACCCTAACCTAAGCCTAGGAGTGCCTTAGCCAAAGCCTAGGGGTGCCCTAGCCACAGCATAGGGGAGTCCTAACCTTAGCCTAAGCCTATGGGTGCCCTAGCTTAAGACTAGGTCTGCCCTAGCCAAAGCGTAGGGGTGCCCTAGCCTTAGGCTAGGGGAGCCCTAGCCTTAGCCTAAGCTTATGGGTGCCCTAGCCTCAGCCTAGGGGTGCACTAGCCTAAGCATAGGAGTGCCCTAGCCTAACCCTAGGGGTGACCTAGCTTAAGCCTAGTGGTGCCTTAGCCTAAGCCTTGGGGTGACCTAGCCTTAGCCTAAGCCTAGGGTTGCCCTAGCCTAAGCCTAGGGGTGCCCTAGCCTAAGCCTAGGGGTGCCCTACACTAAGCCTAGGGGTGCCCTAGCCTAACACTATGGGTGCCCTAGCCTTAGGCTAGGGGAGCACTAGCTTTAGCCTAAGCCTAGGGGTGCCCTAGTCTAAGCCTAGGCGTGCCCTAGCCTAAGCCTAGGGGTGCCCTACCCTAAGCCTATGGGTGCCCATCCCTAAGCCTAGGGGTGCCCTAGCCTAAGCCTAGGCTTGGCCTAGCCTTAGGCTAGCTGAGCCCTAGCCTAAGCCTAAGCCTAGGGGTGCTCTAGCCTAAGCCAAAGGGTGCCCTAGCCTTAGGCTAGGGGAGCCCTAGCCTTAGCCTAAACCTAGGGGTGTCCTAGCCTAAGCCTAGGGGTGTCCTAGCTTAAGCCCAGGGGTGCCCTAGCCTAAGCCTTGGGGTGCCCTAGCCTAAGCCTAGGGGTGCCCTAGCCTAAGCCTAGGGGTGCCCAGGCCTTAGGCTATAGGAGCCCTAGCCTTAGGCTAAGCCTATGCTATCCTAGCCTAAGCCTAGGGGTGCCCTACCCTAAGCCTAGGGGTGCCCTAGCTTAACCCTAGTGGTGCCCTAGCCTTAGACTAGGGGAACACTAGCCTTAGCCTAAGCCTAGGGGTGCCCTACCCTATGCCTAGGGGTGCCCTACACTAAGCCTAGGGGTGCCCTAGCCTAAGCCTAGACTTGCCCTAGCCTTAGGCTAGCTGAGCCTTAGACTAAGCTTAAGCCTAGGGGTGCCCTAGCCTAAGCCTAGGGGTGACCTAGCCTAAGCCTAGGGGTGCCCTAGCCTAAGCCTAGGGGTGCCATAGCCTTAGGCTAGAGGAGCCCTAGCCTTAGCCTAAGACTAGGGTTGCCCTAGCCTAAGACTAGGGGTGCCCTAGCCTAAGCTTAGGGGTGCCCTAGCCTAAGCTTTGGGGTGCCCTACCCTAAGCCTAGGGGTGCCCTAGGGCTAGGATAGGGGAGCCCTAGCCTTAGCCTAAGTCTAAGGGTGCCCTAGCCTAAGACTAGGGGTGCCCTAGCCTAAGCCTAGGGGTGCCCTATCCTAAGCCTAGGTGTGCCCTAGCCTTAGGCTAGGGGAGCCCTAGCCTTAGCCTAAGCGTAGGTGTGCCCTATCCTAAGCCTAGTGGTGCCCTATCCTAAGCCTAGGGGTGCCCTAGCCTAAGCCGAGGGGTGCCTTAGCCTTAGGCTAGTGGAGCCCTAACCTTAGCCTAAGCCTAGGGGTGCCCTAGCCTAAGCTTAGGGGTGCCCTAGCCTAAGCCTAGGGGTGCCCAAGCTTAAGGCTATGGGGTGCCCTAGCCTTAGTCTAGTGGAGCCCTAGCCTTAGCCTAAGCCTAGGGGTGCCCTAGCCTAAGCCTAGATGTGCCCTATCCTAAGCCTAGGGGTGCCCTAGCCTAAGCCTAGGGGTGCCCTAGCCTTAGGCTAGCTGAGCCCTAGCCTTAGCCTAAGCCTAGGGGTGCCCTAGCCTAAGCCTAGGGGTGCCCTAGCCTAAGCCTAGGGGTGCCCTAGCCCAAGCCTAGGGATGCCCTAGCGTTAGGCTAGAGGAGCCCTAGCCTTAGCCTAAGCCTAGGGGTGGCCAAGCCTAAGCCTAGAGGTGCCCTAGCCTAAGTCTAGGGGTGCCCTAACCTAAGCCTAGGGGAACCCTAGCCTTAGGCTAGGGGAGCCCTAGCCTTAGCCTAAGCCTAGGGGTGCCCCAGCCTAAGCCTAGGGGTGCCCTAGCCTAAGTCTAGGGGTGCATAGCCTAAGCATAGGGATGCCCTACCCTAAGCCTAGGGGTTCACTACCTAAGCCTAGGGGTGCCCTAGCCTAAACCTAGGGGTGCCCTAGCCTTAGGCTAGGGGAGCCTTAGCCTTAGCCTACGCCTAGGGGTGCCCTAGCCTAAGCCTAGGGGTGCCCTAGTCTAAGCCTAAGGGTGCCCTAGCCTTAGACTAAGGGAGCCCTAGCCTTAGCCTTAGCCTAGGGGTGCCCTAGCCTAAGCCTAGGTTCGCCCTAGCCTAAGCCTAGGGGTGTCCTAGCCTAAGCCTACGGGTGCCCTAGCCTAAGCCTAGGGGTGCGTTAGCCAAGGTGTAGGGGTGCCTTAGCCTGAACCTTGGGGTGCCCTAGCCTAAGCCTAGGGGTGCCCTAGCCTAAGCCTACTGGTGCCCTAGCCTTAGGCTAGGGGAGCCCTAACCTTAGCCTAAACCAAGGGGTGCCCTAGCCTAAGCCTAGGGGTGCTCTAGCCTAAGCCTAGGGGTGCACTAGCCTAAGCATAGGAGTGCCCTAGCCTAACCCTAGGGGTGACCTAGCTTAAGCCTAGTGGTGCCTTAGCCTAAGCCTTGGGGTGACCTAGCCTTAGCCTAAGCCTAGGGTTGCCCTAGCCTAAGCCTAGGGGTGCCCTAGCCTAAGCCTAGGGGTGCCCTACACTAAGCCTAGGGGTGCCCTAGCCTAACACTATGGGTGCCCTAGCCTTAGGCTAGGGGAGCACTAGCTTTAGCCTAAGCCTAGGGGTGCCCTAGTCTAAGCCTAGGCGTGCCCTAGCCTAAGCCTAGGGGTGCCCTACCCTAAGCCTATGGGTGCCCATCCCTAAGCCTAGGGGTGCCCTAGCCTAAGCCTAGGCTTGGCCTAGCCTTAGGCTAGCTGAGCCCTAGCCTAAGCCTAAGCCTAGGGGTGCTCTAGCCTAAGCCAAAGGGTGCCCTAGCCTTAGGCTAGGGGAGCCCTAGCCTTAGCCTAAACCTAGGGGTGTCCTAGCCTAAGCCTAGGGGTGTCCTAGCTTAAGCCCAGGGGTGCCCTAGCCTAAGCCTTGGGGTGCCCTAGCCTAAGCCTAGGGGTGCCCTAGCCTAAGCCTAGGGGTGCCCAGGCCTTAGGCTAGAGGAGCCCTAGCCTTAGGCTAAGCCTATGCTATCCTAGCCTAAGCCTAGGGGTGCCCTACCCTAAGCCTAGGGGTGCCCTAGCTTAACCCTAGTGGTGCCCTAGCCTTAGACTAGGGGAACACTAGCCTTAGCCTAAGCCTAGGGGTGCCCTACCCTATGCCTAGGGGTGCCCTACACTAAGCCTAGGGGTACCCTAGCCTAAGCCTAGACTTGCCCTAGCCTTAGGCTAGCTGAGCCTTAGACTAAGCTTAAGCCTAGGGGTGCCCTAGCCTAAGCCTAGGGGTGCCCTATCCTAAGCCTAGGTGTGCCCTAGCCTTAGGCTAGGGGAGCCCTAGCCTTAGCCTAAGCGTAGGTGTGCCCTATCCTAAGCCTAGTGGTGCCCTATCCTAAGCCTAGGGGTGCCCTAGCCTAAGCCGAGGGGTGCCTTAGCCTTAGGCTAGTGGAGCCCTAACCTTAGCCTAAGCCTAGGGGTGCCCTAGCCTAAGCTTAGGGGTGCCCTAGCCTAAGCCTAGGGGTGCCCAAGCTTAAGGCTATGGGGTGCCCTAGCCTTAGTCTAGTGGAGCCCTAGCCTTAGCCTAAGCCTAGGGGTGCCCTAGCCTAAGCCTAGATGTGCCCTATCCTAAGCCTAGGGGTGCCCTAGCCTAAGCCTAGGGGTGCCCTAGCCTTAGGCTAGCTGAGCCCTAGCCTTAGCCTAAGCCTAGGGGTGCCCTAGCCTAAGCCTAGGGGTGCCCTAGCCTAAGCCTAGGGGTGCCCTAGCCCAAGCCTAGGGATGCCCTAGCGTTAGGCTAGAGGAGCCCTAGCCTTAGCCTAAGCCTAGGGGTGGCCAAGCCTAAGCCTAGAGGTGCTCTAGCCTAAGTCTAGGGGTGCCCTAACCTAAGCCTAGGGGAACCCTAGCCTTAGGCTAGGGGAGCCCTAGCCTTAGCCTAAGCCTAGGGGTGCCCCAGCCTAAGCCTAGGGGTGCCCTAGCCTAAGTCTAGGGGTGCATAGCCTAAGCATAGGGATGCCCTACCCTAAGCCTAGGGGTTCACTACCTAAGCCTAGGGGTGCCCTAGCCTAAACCTAGGGGTGCCCTAGCCTTAGGCTAGGGGAGCCTTAGCCTTAGCCTACGCCTAGGGGTGCCCTAGCCTAAGCCTAGGGGTGCCCTAGTCTAAGCCTAAGGGTGCCCTAGCCTTAGACTAAGGGAGCCCTAGCCTTAGCCTTAGCCTAGGGGTGCCCTAGCCTAAGCCTAGGTTCGCCCTAGCCTAAGCCTAGGGGTGTCCTAGCCTAAGCCTACGGGTGCCCTAGCCTAAGCCTAGGGGTGCGCTAGCCAAGGTGTAGGGGTGCCTTAGCCTGAACCTTGGGGTGCCCTAGCCTAAGCCTAGGGGTGCCCTAGCCTAAGCCTACTGGTGCCCTAGCCTTAGGCTAGGGGAGCCCTAACCTTAGCCTAAACCAAGGGGTGCCCTAGCCTAAGCCTAGGGGTGCTCTAGCCTAAGCCTAGGGGTGCCCTAGCCTAAGCCTCGGGGTGCCTTAGCCTAAGCCTAGGGGTCGCCTAGCATTAGCCTAAGCCTAGGGGTGCCCTAGCCTAAGCCTAGGGGTGCCTTAGCCTAAACCTACGGGTCCCCTAGCCTTAGCTTAAGCCTAGGGGTGCCCTAGCCTGAGCCTAGTGGTGCCCCAGCCTTAGGCTAGAAGAGCCCTAGCCTTAGCCTAAGCCTAGGGGTGCCCTAGCCTAAGCCTAGGGGTGCCCTAGCCTAAGCCTAAGGGAGCCCTAGCCTAAGCCTAGGTTCGCCCTAGCCTAAGCCTAGGGGTGTCCTAGCCTAAGCCTTCGGGTGCCCTAGCCTAAGCCTAGGGGTGCGCTAGCCAAGGTGTAGGGGTGCCTTAGCCTGAGCCTTGGGGTGCCCTAGCCTAAGCCTAGGGGTGCCCTAGCCTAAGCCTACTGGTGCCCTAGCCTTAGGCTAGGGGAGCCCTAACCTTAGCCTAAACCAAGGGGTGCCCTAGCCTAAGCCTAGGGGTGCTCTAGCCTAAGCCTAGGGGTGCCCTAGCCTAAGCCTCGGGGTGCCTTAGCCTAAGCCTAGGGGTCGCCTAGCATTAGCCTAAGCCTAGGGGTGCCCTAGCCTAAGCCTAGGGGTGCCTTAGCCTAAACCTAGGGGTCCCCTAGCCTTAGCTTAAGCCTAGGGGTGCCCTAGCCTGAGCCTAGTGGTGCCCCAGCCTTAGGCTAGAAGAGCCCTAGCCTTAGCCTAAGCCTAGGGTTGCCCTAGCCTAAGACTAGGGGTGCCCTAGCCTAAGCTTAGGGGTGCCCTAGCCTAAGCCTAAGGGTCCCCTAACCTAACCCTAGGGATGCCCTAGCCTTGGCTAGAGGAGCCCTAGCCTTAGCCTTATCCTAGGGGTGCCCTAGCCTAAGCCTAGGGGTGCCCTAGCCTAAGCCTAAGGGAGCCCTCGCCTAAGCTTAGGGGTCCCCTAGCCTAAGTCTTGGGGTGCCCTAGGGTTAGGTTAGGGGAGCCCAAGCCTTAGCCTAATCCTAAGTGTGCCCTAACCTAAGCCTAGGAGTGCCTTAGCCAAAGCCTAGGGGTGTCCTAGCCTTAGGATAGGGGAGCCCTAGCCTTTGCCTAATCCTACGGGTGCCTTAGCTTAAGCCTAGGGGTGCCCTAGCCTAAGCTTGGGGTGCCCTGGCCTCAGCCTAGGGGTGCCCTAGCCTAAGCCTAGGGGTGCCCTAGCCTAAGCCTAGGGGTGCCCTAGCCTAAGACTAGGGGTGCCCTAGCCTAACCCTAGGGGTGGCCTAGCCTTAGGCTTAGGGAACACTAGCCTTAGCCTAAGCCTAGGGGTGCCCTAGTCTAAGCCTAGGCGTGCCCTAGCCTAAGCCTAGGGGTGCCCTAAACTAAGACTAGGGGTGCCCTAGCCTAACACTATGGGTGCCCTAGCCTTAGGCTAGGGGAGCACTAGCTTTAGCCTAAGCCTAGGGGTGCCCTAGTCTAAGCCTAGCCGTTCCCTAGCCTAAGCCTAGGGGTGGCCATAGCCTTAGGCTAGGGGATCCCTAGCCTTAGCCTAAGCCTAGAGGTGCCCTAACTAAGCCAAGTGGTGCCCTATCCTAAGCCTAGGGGTGCCCTAGCCTAAGCCTAGGGGTCCCCTAGCCTTAGCTTAAGCCTAGGGTTGCCCTAGCCTAAGCCTAGGGGTGCCCTAGCCTAAGCCTAGGGGTGCCCTAGCCTAACACTAGGGGTGCCCTAGCCTTAGGCTAGGGGAGCACTAGCTTTAGCCTAAGCCTAGGGGTGCCCTAGTCTAAGCCTAGCCGTGCCCTAGCCTAAGCCTAGGGAGCCCTACCCTAAGCCCATGGGTGCCCATCCCTAAGCCTAGGGGTGCCCTAGCCTAAGCCTGGGCTTGGCCTAGCCTTAGGCTAGCTGAGCCATAGCCTAAGCCTAAGCCAAGGGGTGCCCTAGCCTAAGCCTATGGGTGCCCTAGCCTAAGCCTAGGGGTGCCCTAGCCTAAGCCTAGGGGTGCCCTAGCCTAAGCCTAGGGGTGCCATAGCCTTAGGCTAGAGGAGCCCTAGCCTTAGCCTAAGACTAGGGGTGCCCTAGCCTAAGACTAGGGGTGCCCTAGCCTAAGCTTAGGGGTACCCTAGCCTAAGCCTTGGGGTGCCCTAGCCTACATCTAGGGGTGCCCTAGGGTTAGGCTAGGGGAGCCCCAGCCTTAGCCTAAGTCTAGGGGTGCCCTAGCCTAAGACTAGGGGTGCCCTAGCCTAAGCTTAGGGGTACCCTAGCCTAAGCCTTGGGGTGCCCTACCCTACGTCTAGGGGTGCCCTAGGGTTAGGCTAGGGGAGCCCTAGCCTTAGCCTAAGTCTAGGGGTGCCCTAGCCTAAGACTAGGGGTGCCCTAGCCTAAGCCTAGGTGTGCCCTATCCTAAGCCTAGGTGTTCCCTAGCCTTAGGCTAGGGGAGCCCTAGCCTTAGCCTAAGCCTAGGTGTGCCCTAGCCTAAGCCTAGTGGTGCCCTATCCTAAGCCTAGGGGTGCCCTAGCCTAAGCCGAGGGGTGCCCTAGCATAAGGCTAGTGGAGCCCTAACCTTAGCCTAAGCCTAGGGGTGCCCTAGCCTAAGCCTAGATGTGCCCTAGCCTAAGCCTAGGGGTGCCCTATCCTAAGCCTAGGGGTGCCCTAGGCTTAGGCTAGCTGAGCCCTAGCCTTAGCCTAAGCCTAGGGGTGCCCTAGCCTAAGCCTAGGGGTGCCCTAGCCTAAGCCTAGGGGTGCCCTAGCCCAAGCCTAGGGATGCCCTAGCGTTAGGCTAGAGGAGCCCTAGCCTTAGCCTAAGCCTCGGGGTGGCCAAGCCTAAGCCTAGAGGTGCCCTAGCCTAAGTCTAGGGGTTCCCTAGCCTAAGCCTAGGGGTACCCTAGCCTTAGGCTAGGGTAGTCCTAGCCTTAGCCTAAGCCTAGGTGTGCCCCAGCCTAACCTAGGAGTGCCCTAGCCTAAGTCTAGGGGTGCCTAGCCTAAGCATAGGGATGCCCTCACCTAAGCCTAGGGGTTCCCTACCTAAGACTAGGGGTGCCCTAGCCTAAGCCTAGGGGTGCCCTAGCCTTAGGCTAGGGGAGCCCTAGCCTTAGCCTACGCCTAGGGGTGCCCTAGCCTAAGCCTAGGGGTGCCCTAGCCTAAGCCTATGGGTGCCCTAGTCTAAGCCTAAGGGTGCCCTAGCCTTAGACTAAGGGAGCCCTAGCCTTAGCCTAAGCCTAGGGGTGCCCTAGCCTAAGCCTAGGTTCGCCCTAGCCTAAGTCTAGCGGTGCCCTAGCCTTAGGCTAGGGGAGCCCTAGCCTTAGGCTAAACAAGGGGTGTCCTAGCCTAAGCCTACGGTGGCCTAGCCTAAGCCTAGAGGTGCGCTAGCCTAAGTGTAGGGGTGCGCTAGCCAAGGTGTAGGGGTGCCTTAGCCTGAACCTTGGGGTGCCCTAGCCTAAGCCTAGGGGTGCCCTAGCCTAAGCCTACTGGTGCCCTAGCCTTAGGCTAGGGGAGCCCTAACCTTAGCCTAAACCAAGGGGTGCCCTAGCCTAAGCCTAGGGGTGCTCTAGCCTAAGCCTAGGGGTGCCCTAGCCTAAGCCTCGGGGTGCCTTAGCCTAAGCCTAGGGGTCGCCTAGCATTAGCCTAAGCCTAGGGGTGCCCTAGCCTAAGCCTAGGGGTGCCTTAGCCTAAACCTAGGGGTCCCCTAGCCTTAGCTTAAGCCTAGGGGTGCCCTAGCCTGAGCCTAGTGGTGCCCCAGCCTTAGGCTAGAAGAGCCCTAGCCTTAGCCTAAGCCTAGGGGTGCCCTAGCCTAAGCCTAGGGGTGCCCTAGCCTAAGCCTAAGGGAGCCCTAGCCTAAGCCTAGGTTCGCCCTAGCCTAAGCCTAGGGGTGTCCTAGCCTAAGCCTTCGGGTGCCCTAGCCTAAGCCTAGGGGTGCGCTAGCCAAGGTGTAGGGGTGCCTTAGCCTGAGCCTTGGGGTGCCCTAGCCTAAGCCTAGGGGTGCCCTAGCCTAAGCCTACTGGTGCCCTAGCCTTAGGCTAGGGGAGCCCTAACCTTAGCCTAAACCAAGGGGTGCCCTAGCCTAAGCCTAGGGGTGCTCTAGCCTAAGCCTAGGGGTGCCCTAGCCTAAGCCTGGGGTGCCTTAGCCTAAGCCTAGGGGTAGCCTAGCATTAGCCTAAGCCTAGGGGTGCCCTAGCCTAAGCCTAGGGGTGCCTTAGCCTAAACCTAGGGGTCCCCTAGCCTTAGCTTAAGCCTAGGGGTGCCCTAGCCTGAGCCTAGTGGTGCCCCAGCCTTAGGCTAGAAGAGCCCTAGCCTTAGCCTAAGCCTAGGGTTGCCCTAGCCTAAGACTAGGGGTGCCCTAGCCTAAGCTTAGGGGTGCCCTAGCGTAAGCCTAAGGGTCCCCTAACCTAACCCTAGGGATGCCCTAGCCTTGGCTAGAGGAGCCCTAGCCTTAGCCTTATCCTAGGGGTGCCCTAGCCTAAGCCTAGGGGTGCCCTAGCCTAAGCCTAAGGGAGCCCTCGCCTAAGCTTAGGGGTCCCCTAGCCTAAGCCTTGGGGTGCCCTAGGGTTAGGTTAGGGGAGCCCAAGCCTTAGCCTAATCCTAAGTGTGCCCTAACCTAAGCCTAGGAGTGCCTTAGCCAAAGCCTAGGGGTGTCCTAGCCTTAGGATAGGGGAGCCCTAGCCTTTGCCTAATCCTACGGGTGCCTTAGCTTAAGCCTAGGGGTGCCCTAGCCTAAGCTTGGGGTGCCCTGGCCTCAGCCTAGGGGTGCCCTAGCCTAAGCCTAGGGGTGCCCTAGCCTAAGCCTAGGGGTGCCCTAGCCTAAGCCTAGGGGTGCCCTAGCCTAACCCTAGGGGTGGCCTAGCCTTAGGCTTAGGGAACACTAGCCTTAGCCTAAGCCTAGGGGTGCCCTAGTCTAAGCCTAGGCGTGCCCTAGCCTAAGCCTAGGGGTGCCCTAAACTAAGACTAGGGGTGCCCTAGCCTAACACTATGGGTGCCCTAGCCTTAGGCTAGGGGAGCACTAGCTTTAGCCTAAGCCTAGGGGTGCCCTAGTCTAAGCCTAGGCGTTCCCTAGCCTAAGCCTAGGGGTGGCCATAGCCTTAGGCTAGGGGAGCCCTAGCCTTAGCCTAAGCCTAGAGGTGCCCTAACTAAGCCAAGTGGTGCCCTATCCTAAGCCTAGGGGTGCCCTAGCCTAAGCCTAGGGGTCCCCTAGCCTTAGCTTAAGCCTAGGGTTGCCCTAGCCTAAGCCTAGGGGTGCCCTAGCCTAAGCCTAGGGGTGCCCAGGCCTTAGGATAGAGGAGCCCTAGCCTTAGCCTAAGCCTATGGCTGCCCTAGCCTAAGCCTAGGGTTGCCCTACCCTAAGCCTAGGGGTGCCCTAGCCTAACACTAGGGGTGCCCTAGCCTTAGGCTAGGGGAGCACTAGCTTTAGCCTAAGCCTAGGGGTGCCCTAGTCTAAACCTAGCCGTGCCCTAGCCTAAGCCTAGGGAGCCCTACCCTAAGCCCATGGGTGCCCATCCCTAAGCCTAGGGGTGCCCTAGCCTAAGCGTGGGCTTGGCCTAGCCTTAGGCTAGCTGAGCCATAGCCTAAGCCTAAGCCAAGGGGTGCCCTAGCCTAAGCCTATGGGTGCCCTAGCCTAAGCCTAGGGGTGCCCTAGCCTAAGCCTAGGGGTGCCTTAGCCTAAGCCTAGGGGTGCCATAGCCTTAGGCTAGAGGAGCCCTAGCCTTAGCCTAAGACTAGGGGTGCCCTAGCCTAAGACTAGGGGTGCCCTAGCCTAAGCTTAGGGGTACCCTAGCCTAAGCCTTGGGGTGCCCTAGCCTACGTCTAGGGGTGCCCTAGGGTTAGGCTAGGGGAGCCCCAGCCTTAGCCTAAGTCTAGGGGTGCCCTAGCCTAAGACTAGGGGTGCCCTAGCCTAAGCTTAGGGGTACCCTAGCCTAAGCCTTGGGGTGCCCTACCCTACGTCTAGGGGTGCCCTAGGGTTAGGCTAGGGGAGCCCTAGCCTTAGCCTAAGTCTAGGGGTGCCCTAGCCTAAGACTAGGGGTGCCCTAGCCTAAGCCTAGGTGTGCCCTATCCTAAGCCTAGGTGTGCCCTATCCTTAGGCTAGGGGAGCCCTAGCCTTAGCCTAAGCCTAGGTGTGCCCTAGCCTAAGCCTAGTGGTGCCCTATCCTAAGCCTAGGGGTGCCCTAGCCTAAGCCGAGGGGTGCCCTAGCATAAGGCTAGTGGAGCCCTAACCTTAGCCTAAGCCTAGGGGTGCCCAAGCCCAAGCTTAGGGGTGCCCTAGCCTAAGCCTAGGGGTGCCCAAGCCTAAGGCTATGGGGTGCCCTAGCCTTAGTCTAGTGGAGCCCTAGCCTTTGCCTAAGCCTAGGGGTGCCCTAGCCTAAGCCTAGATGTGCCCTAGCCTAAGCCTAGGGGTGCCCTATCCTAAGCCTAGGGGTGCCCTAGGCTTAGGCTAGCTGAGCTCTAGCCTTAGCCTAAGCCTAGGGGTGCCCTAGCCTAAGCCTAGGGGTGCCCTAGCCTAAGCCTAGGGGTGCCCTAGCCCAAGCCTAGGGATGCCCTAGCGTTAGGCTAGAGGAGCCCTAGCCTTAGCCTAAGCCTCGGGGTGGCCAAGCCTAAGCCTAGAGGTGCCCTAGCCTAAGTCTAGGGGTTCCCTAGCCTAAGCCTAGGGGTACCCTAGCCTTAGGCTAGGGTAGTCCTAGCCTTAGCCTAAGCCTAGGTGTGCCCCAGCCTAACCTAGGAGTGCCCTAGCCTAAGTCTAGGGGTGCCTAGCCTAAGCATAGGGATGCCCTCACCTAAGCCTAGGGGTTCCCTACCTAAGACTAGGGGTGCCCTAGCCTAAGCCTAGGGGTGCCCTAGCCTTAGGCTAGGGGAGCCCTAGCCTTAGCCTACGCCTAGGGGTGCCCTAGCCTAAGCCTAGGGGTGCCCTAGCCTAAGCCTATGGGTGCCCTAGTCTAAGCCTAAGGGTGCCCTAGCCTTAGACTAAGGGAGCCCTAGCCTTAGCCTAAGCCTAGGGGTGCCCTAGCCTAAGCCTAGGTTCGCCCTAGCCTAAGTCTAGCGGTGCCCTAGCCTTAGGCTAGGGGAGCCCTAGCCTTAGGCTAAACAAGGGGTGTCCTAGCCTAAGCCTACGGTGGCCTAGCCTAAGCCTAGAGGTGCGCTAGCCTAAGTGTAGGGGTGCCCTAGCCTGAGTCTTGGGGTGCCCTAGCGTAAGCCTAGGGGTGCCCTAGCCTAAGCCTAGTGGTGCCCTAGCCTTAGGCTAGGGGAGCCCTAGCCTTAGCCTAAACCAAGGGGTGCCCTAGCCTAAGCCTAGGGGTGCTCTAGCCTAAGCCTAGGGGTGCCCTAGCCTAAGCCTCGGGGTGCCTTAGCCTAAGCCTAGGGGTCCCCTAGCATTAGCCTAAGCCTAGGGGTGCCTTAGCCTAAGCCTAGTGGTGCCTTAGCCTAAACCTAGGGGTCCCCTAGCCTTAGCTTAAGCCTAGGGGTGCCGTAGCCTGAGCCTAGTGGTGCCCCAGCCTTAGGCTAGGGGAGCCCTAGCCTTAGCCTAAGCCTAGGGGTGCCCTAGCCTAAGACTAGGGGTGCCCTAGCCTAAGCTTAGGGGTGCCCTAGCCTAAGCCTAAGGGTCCCCTAACCTAACCCTAGGGATGCCCTAGCCTTAGTTTAGAGGAGCCCTAGCCTTAGCCTAATCCTAGGGGTGCCCTAGCCTAAGCCTAGGGGTGCCCTAGCCTAAGCCTAGGGGAGCCGTAGCCTAAGCTTAGGGGTCCCCTAGCCTAAGACTTGGGGTGCCCTAGGGTTAGGCTAGGGCAGCCCAAGCCTTAGCCTAATCCTAAGGGTGCCCTAACCTAAGCCTAGGAGTGCCTTAGCCAAAGCCTAGGGGTGTCCTAGCCTTAGGATAGGGGAGCCCTAGCCTTTGCCTAATCCTACGGGTGCCTTAGCTTAAGCCTAGGGGTGCCCTAGCCTAAGCTTGGGGTGCCCTAGCCTCAGCCTAAGGGTGCCCTAGCCTAAGCTTAGGAGTGCCCTATCCTAAGCCTAGGGGTGCCCTAGCCTAAGCCTAGGAGTGCCCTAGCCTAAGCCTAGGGGTGCCCTAGCCTAAGCCTAGGGATGCCCTAGCCTAACCCTAGGGGTGGCCTAGCCTTAGGCTCAGGGAGCACTAGCCTTAGCCTAAGCCTAGGGGTGCCCTAGTCTAAGCTTAGGCGTGCCCTAGCCTAAGCCGAAGGGTGACCTAGCCTTAGCCTAAACTTAGGGGTGCCTTAGCCTAAGCCTAGGGGTCCCCTAGCCTTAGCCTAAGTCTAGGGGTGCCCTAGCCTAAGCCTAGGGGTGCCCAGGCCTTAGGATAGAGGAGCCCTAGCCTTAGGCTAAGCCTATGGCTGCCCTAGCCTAAACCTAGGGTTGCCCTAGCCTAAGACTAGGTTTGCCCTAGCCTAACCCTAGGGGTGCCCTAGCCTTAGGCTAGGGGAGCACTAGCCTTAGCCTAAGCCTAGGCATGCCCTAGTCTAAGCCTAGGCGTGCCCTAGCCTAAGCCGAGGGGTGCCCTACCCTAAGCCTACGGGTGCCCTAGCCTAAGACTAGGGGTGACCTAGCATAAGCCTAGGGGTGCCATAGCCTTAGGCTGGAGGAGCCCTAGCCTTAGCCTAAGCCTAGGGGTGCCCTAGCCTAAGACTAGGGGTGCCCTAGCCTAAGCTTAGGGGTGCCCTAACCTAACTCTAGGGGTGCCCTAGCCTAAGCCTAGGGGTACCCTAGCCTTAGGCTAGGGGAGTCCTCGCTTTAGCCGAAGCCTTGGAGTGCCCTAGCCTAAGCCTAGGGGTACCCTAGCCTTAGGCTAGGGGAGTCCTCGCCTTAGCCGAAGCTTTGGGGTGCCCTAGCCTAAGACTAGGGGTGCCCTAGCCTAAGCCTAGGGGTGCCCTAGCCCAGGCTAGGGATGCCCTAGCGTTAGGCTAGAAGAGCCCTAGCCTTAGCCTAAGCCTACTGGTGCCCTAGCCTAAGCCAAGGGGTGCCCTAGCCTAAGCCTAGTGGTACCCTAGCCTTAGGCTAGGCGAGTCCTAGCCTTAGCCTAAGCCTAGGGGTGCCCCAGCATAAGCCTAGGGGTGCCCTGCCTAAGTCTAGGGGTGCCTAGCCTAAGCATAGGGGTGCCCTAACCTAAGCCTAGGGGTTCCCTACCTAAGCCTAGGGGTGCCCTAGCCTAAGCTTACGGGTGCCGTAGCCTAAGGCTAGGGGTGCCTTAGCCTTTGGCTAGGGAAGCCCTACCCTTAGCCTAAGCCTAGGGGTGCCCTAGCCTAAGCCTAGGGGTGCCCTAGCCTTAGACTCGGGGAGCCCTAGCCTTAGCCTAAGCCTAGGGGTGCCCTAGCCTTTGCCTAGGGGTGCCCTAGCCTAAGCCTAGGGGTGCCCTAGCCTTAGGCTAGGGGAGCCCTAGCTTTAGCCTAAGCCTAGGGGTGCCCTCGCCTAAGCCTAGCGGTGCCCTAGCCTAAGCCTAGGAGTACCCTAGCCTACGCCTAGGGGTGCCCTAGCCTAAGCCTAGTGGTGCCTTAGCCTTAGGCTAGGGGAGCCCTAGCCTTAGCCTAAGCCTAGAGGTGCCCTAGCCTAAGACTAGGGATGCCCTAGCCTAAGGTTAGGGGTGCCCTAGCCTAAGCCTAGGGGTGCCCTAGCCAAAGTTTAGTGGTGCCCTAGCCTAAGCCTAGGGGTGCCCTAGCCTAAGCCTAGTGGTGTCCTAGCCTAATCCTAGGTGTGCCTTAGCCTAAGGCTAGGGGTACCCTAGCCAAAGCCCAGAGGTGCCCTAGCCTAAGGCTAAGGGTGCCCTAGCCTTAGTCTAGTGGAGCCCTAGCCTTAGCCTAAGCCTAGGGGTGTCCTATCCTAAGCCAATAGATGCCCTAGCCTAAGCCTAGGGGTGCCCTAGCCTAAGCCTATGGGTGCCCTAGCCTTAGGCTAAGGGTGCCCTAGCCTTAGTCTAGTGGAGCCCTAGCCTTAGCCTAAGCCTAGGGGTGCCCTATCCTAAGACTAGGGATGCCCTACCCTAAGCCTACGGGTGCCCTAGCCTAAGCCTAGTGTTGCCCTAGCCTAAGATTAGGTGTGCCCTAGCCTAAGCTTAGTGGTCCCCTAGCCTTAGGCTAGGGGAGTCCTCGCCTTAGCCTAAGCCTAGGGGTGCCCTAGCCTAATCCTATGGGTGCCCTAGTCTAAGCCTAACGGTGCCCTAGCCTTAGACTAAGGTAGCCCTAGCCTTAGCCTAAGCCTAGAGGTGCCCTAGCCTAAGCCTAGGTTCGCCCTAGCCTAAGTCTAGCGGTGCCCTAGCCTTAGGCTAGGGGAGCCCTAGCCTTAGCCTAAACCAAGGGGTGTCCTAGCCTAAGCCTAGGGGTGCCCTAGCCTAAGCCTAGGGGTGCCCTAGCCTAAGTGTAGGGGTGCCCTAGCCTGAGCCTTGGGGTGCCCTAGCCTAAGCGTAGGGGTACCCTAGCCTAAGCCTAGGGGTGCCCTAGCCTTAGGCTAGGGGAGCTCTAGCCTTAGCCTAAACCAAGGGGTGCCCTAGCCTAAGCCTAGGGGTGCTCTAGCCTAAGCCTAGGGGTGCCCTAGCCTATGCCTCGGGGTGCCTTAGCCTAAGCCTAGGGGTCCCCTAGCATTAGCCTAAACCTAGGGGTACCCTAGCCTAAGCCTAGGGGTGCCTTAGCCTAAACCTAGGGGTCCCCTAGCCTTAGCTTAAGCCTAGGGGTGCCCTAGCATGAGCGTAGTGGTGCCCTAGCCTAAGACTAGGGGTGCCCTAGCCTAAGCTTAGGGGTGCCCTAGCCTAAGCCTAAGGGTCCCCTAACCTAACCCTAGGGATGCCCAAGCCTTAGGCTAGGGGAGCCCTAACCTTAGACTAATCCTAGGGGTGCCCTAGCCTAAGCCTAGGGGTGCCCTAGCCTAAGCCTAGGGGAGCCCTAGCCTAAGCTTAGGGGTCCCCTAGCCTAAGCCTTGGGGTGCCCTAGGGTTAGGCTAGGTGAGCCCTAGCCTTAGCCTAATCCTAGGGGTGCCCTAACCTAAGCCTAGGAGTGTCTTAGCCAAAGCTTAGGGGTGCCCTAGCCTTGGGATAGGGGAGCCCTAGACTTTGCCTAAGCCTACGGGTGCCTTAGCTTAAGCCTAGGGGTGCCTTAGCCTAAGCCTAGGGGTGCCCTAGCCTAAGCCTAGGGGTGCGCTAGCCTAAGCCTAGGAGTGCCCTAGCCTAAACCTAGGGGTGCCCTAGCCTTAGCCTAAGCCTAGGGGTGCCCTAGTCTAAACCTAGGGGTGCCCTAGCCTAAGCCTCGTGGTGCCTTAACCTAAGCCTAGGGGTGACCTAGCCTTAGCCTAAACCTAGGGGTGCCTTAGCCTAAGCCTAGGGGTCCCCTAGCCTTAGCCTAAGTCTAGGGGTACCCTAGCCTAAACCTAGGGGTGCCCTAGCCTAAGCCTAGTGGTGCCCTAGCCTAAGCCTAGGGGTGCCCAGGCCTTAGGATAGAGGAGCCCTAGCCTTAGGCTAAGCCTAGGATTGCCCTGGCCTAAGCCTAGGGGTGCCATAGCCTCAGTCTAGTGGTGCACTAGCCTGTGGCTAGGGGAGCCGTAGCCTTAGCCTAAGCCTAGGGGTGTCCTAGCCTAAGCCTAGGGGTTCCCTAGCCTAAGCATAGGTGTGCCCTATCCTAAGCATACGGATGCCCTCGCCTTAGGCTAGGGGAACCCTGGCCTTAGCCTAAGCCTAGGGGTGCCATAGCCTAAGCCTAGGGATGCCCTAGCCTGAGCCTAGTGGTGCCCTAGCCTTAGTCTAGGGGAGCCCTAGCCTTAGCCTAAGCCTAGCGGTGCCCTAGCCTAAGCCTAGGGGTGCCCAAGCCTAAGGCTAAGGGTGCCCTTGCTTAAGCTTAGGGATGCCCTAGCCTAAGCCTAGGGGTCCCCTAGCCTAAGCCTAGGGGTGCCCTAGCCTAAGCCTAGGGGAGCCCTAGCCTGAGCCTAGGGGTGCCCTAGCCTAAGCTTAGGGGTGCCATAACCTAAGCCTAGGGCTGCCCTAGCCTAAGCCTAGGGGTACCCTAGCCTAACCCTAGGGGTGCCCTAGCCTTAGGCTAGGAGAGCACAAGCCTTAGCCTAAGCCTAGGGGTGCCCTAGCCTAAGCCTAGGGGTGCTCTAGCCTAAGCCTAGGGGAGCCCTAGCCTAAGCCTAGGGGTTCCCTAGCCTAAGCTTAGGGGTGCCATAACCTAAGCCTAAGGGTGCCCTAGCCTAAGCCTAGTGGTGCCCTAGCCTTAGGCTAGGGGAGCCTTAGCCTTAGCCTAAGCCTAGGGGAGCCCTAGCCTAAGCCTAGGGGTGCCCTAGCCTAAGCTTAGGGGTGCCATAACCTAAGCCTAAGGGTGCCCTAGCCTAAGCCTAGTGGTGCCCTAGCCTTAGGCTAGGGGAGCCCTAGCCTTAGCCTAAGCCTAGGGGTGCCCTAGCCTAAGACTAGGGGTGCCCTAGCCTAAGCTTAGGGGTTCCCTAGCCTAAGCCTAGGGGTCCCCTAACCTAAGCCTAGGTGTGCCCTAGGGTTAGGCTATGGGAGCCCTAGCCTTAGCCTCATCCTAGGGGTACCCTAGCCTAAGCCTAGGAGTGCCTTAGCCAAAGCCTAGGGGTGCCCTAGCCACAGGATAGGGGAGCCCTAACCTTAGCCTAAGCCTACGGGTGCCCTAGCTTAAGCCTAGGTCTGCCCTAGCCGAAGCCTAGGGGTGCCCTAGCCTTAGGCTAGGGGAGCCCTAGCCTTAGCCTAAGCCTATGGGTGCCCTAGCCTCAGCCTAGGGGTGCACTAGCCTAAGCATAGGAGTGCCCTAGCCTAACCCTAGGGGTGACCTAGCTTAAGCCTAGTGGTGCCTTAGCCTAAGCCTTGGGGTGACCTAGCCTTAGCCTATGCCTAGGTGTGCCTGAGCCTAAGCCTAGGGGTCCCCTAGCCTTAGCCTAAGCCTAGGGTTGCCCTAGCCTAAGCCTAGGGGTGCCCTAGCCTAAGCCTAGGGGTGCCCAGGCCTTAGGATAGAGGAGCCCTAGCCTTAGCCTAAGCCTATGGCTGCCCTAGCCTAAGCCTAGGGTTGCCCTACCCTAAGCCTAGGGGTGCCCTAGCTTAACACTAGGGGTGCCTTAGCCTTAGGCTAGGGGAGCCCTAGCCTTAGCCTAAGCCTAGAGGTGCCCTAGCCTAAGACTAGGGATGCCCTAGCCTAAGGTTAGGGGTGCCCTAGCCTAAGCCTAGGGGTGCCCTAGCCAAAGTTTAGTGGTGCCCTAGCCTAAGCCTAGGGGTGCCCTAGCCTAAGCCTAGTGGTGTCCTAGCCTAATCCTAGGTGTGCCTTAGCCTAAGGCTAGGGGTACCCTAGCCAAAGCCCAGAGGTGCCCTAGCCTAAGGCTAAGGGTGCCCTAGCCTTAGTCTAGTGGAGCCCTAGCCTTAGCCTAAGCCTAGGGGTGTCCTATCCTAAGCCAATAGATGCCCTAGCCTAAGCCTAGGGGTGCCCTAGCCTAAGCCTATGGGTGCCCTAGCCTTAGGCTAAGGGTGCCCTAGCCTTAGTCTAGTGGAGCCCTAGCCTTAGCCTAAGCCTAGGGGTGCCCTATCCTAAGACTAGGGATGCCCTACCCTAAGCCTACGGGTGCCCTAGCCTAAGCCTAGTGTTGCCCTAGCCTAAGATTAGGTGTGCCCTAGCCTAAGCTTAGTGGTCCCCTAGCCTTAGGCTAGGGGAGTCCTCGCCTTAGCCTAAGCCTAGGGGTGCCCTAGCCTAATCCTATGGGTGCCCTAGTCTAAGCCTAACGGTGCCCTAGCCTTAGACTAAGGTAGCCCTAGCCTTAGCCTAAGCCTAGAGGTGCCCTAGCCTAAGCCTAAGTTCGCCCTAGCCTAAGTCTAGCGGTGCCCTAGCCTTAGGCTAGGGGAGCCCTAGCCTTAGCCTAAACCAAGGGGTGTCCTAGCCTAAGCCTAGGGGTGCCCTAGCCTAAGCCTAGGGGTGCCCTAGCCTAAGTGTAGGGGTGCCCTAGCCTGAGCCTTGGGGTGCCCTAGCCTAAGCGTAGGGGTACCCTAGCCTAAGCCTAGGGGTGCCCTAGCCTTAGGCTAGGGGAGCTCTAGCCTTAGCCTAAACCAAGGGGTGCCCTAGCCTAAGCCTAGGGGTGCTCTAGCCTAAGCCTAGGGGTGCCCTAGCCTATGCCTCGGGGTGCCTTAGCCTAAGCCTAGGGGTCCCCTAGCATTAGCCTAAACCTAGGGGTGCCCTAGCCTAAGCCTAGGGGTGCCTTAGCCTAAACCTAGGGGTCCCCTAGCCTTAGCTTAAGCCTAGGGGTGCCCTAGCATGAGCGTAGTGGTGCCCTAGCCTAAGACTAGGGGTGCCCTAGCCTAAGCTTAGGGGTGCCCTAGCCTAAGCCTAAGGGTCCCCTAACCTAACCCTAGGGATGCCCAAGCCTTAGGCTAGGGGAGCCCTAACCTTAGACTAATCCTAGGGGTGCCCTAGCCTAAGCCTAGGGGTGCCCTAGCCTAAGCCTAGGGGAGCCCTAGCCTAAGCTTAGGGGTCCCCTAGCCTAAGCCTTGGGGTGCCCTAGGGTTAGGCTAGGTGAGCCCTAGCCTTAGCCTAATCCTAGGGGTGCCCTAACCTAAGCCTAGGAGTGTCTTAGCCAAAGCTTAGGGGTGCCCTAGCCTTGGGATAGGGGAGCCCTAGACTTTGCCTAAGCCTACGGGTGCCTTAGCTTAAGCCTAGGGGTGCCTTAGCCTAAGCCTAGGGGTGCCCTAGCCTAAGCCTAGGGGTGCGCTAGCCTAAGCCTAGGAGTGCCCTAGCCTAAACCTAGGGGTGCCCTAGCCTTAGCCTAAGCCTAGGGGTGCCCTAGTCTAAACCTAGGGGTGCCCTAGCCTAAGCCTCGTGGTGCCTTAACCTAAGCCTAGGGGTGACCTAGCCTTAGCCTAAACCTAGGGGTGCCTTAGCCTAAGCCTAGGGGTCCCCTAGCCTTAGCCTAAGTCTAGGGGTACCCTAGCCTAAACCTAGGGGTGCCCTAGCCTAAGCCTAGTGGTGCCCTAGCCTAAGCCTAGGGGTGCCCAGGCCTTAGGATAGAGGAGCCCTAGCCTTAGGCTAAGCCTAGGATTGCCCTGGCCTAAGCCTAGGGGTGCCATAGCCTCAGTCTAGTGGTGCACTAGCCTGTGGCTAGGGGAGCCGTAGCCTTAGCCTAAGCCTAGGGGTGTCCTAGCCTAAGCCTAGGGGTTCCCTAGCCTAAGCATAGGTGTGCCCTATCCTAAGCATACGGATGCCCTCGCCTTAGGCTAGGGGAACCCTGGCCTTAGCCTAAGCCTAGGGGTGCCATAGCCTAAGCCTAGGGATGCCCTAGCCTGAGCCTAGTGGTGCCCTAGCCTTAGTCTAGGGGAGCCCTAGCCTTAGCCTAAGCCTAGCGGTGCCCTAGCCTAAGCCTAGGGGTGCCCAAGCCTAAGGCTAAGGGTGCCCTTGCTTAAGCTTAGGGATGCCCTAGCCTAAGCCTAGGGGTCCCCTAGCCTAAGCCTAGGGGTGCCCTAGCCTAAGCCTAGGGGAGCCCTAGCCTGAGCCTAGGGGTGCCCTAGCCTAAGCTTAGGGGTGCCATAACCTAAGCCTAGGGCTGCCCTAGCCTAAGCCTAGGGGTACCCTAGCCTAACCCTAGGGGTGCCCTAGCCTTAGGCTAGGAGAGCACAAGCCTTAGCCTAAGCCTAGGGGTGCCCTAGCCTAAGCCTAGGGGTGCTCTAGCCTAAGCCTAGGGGAGCCCTAGCCTAAGCCTAGGGGTTCCCTAGCCTAAGCTTAGGGGTGCCATAACCTAAGCCTAAGGGTGCCCTAGCCTAAGCCTAGTGGTGCCCTAGCCTTAGGCTAGGGGAGCCTTAGCCTTAGCCTAAGCCTAGGGGAGCCCTAGCCTAAGCCTAGGGGTGCCCTAGCCTAAGCTTAGGGGTGCCATAACCTAAGCCTAAGGGTGCCCTAGCCTAAGCCTAGTGGTGCCCTAGCCTTAGGCTAGGGGAGCCCTAGCCTTAGCCTAAGCCTAGGGGTGCCCTAGCCTAAGACTAGGGGTGCCCTAGCCTAAGCTTAGGGGTTCCCTAGCCTAAGCCTAGGGGTCCCCTAACCTAAGCCTAGGTGTGCCCTAGGGTTAGGCTATGGGAGCCCTAGCCTTAGCCTCATCCTAGGGGTACCCTAGCCTAAGCCTAGGAGTGCCTTAGCCAAAGCCTAGGGGTGCCCTAGCCACAGGATAGGGGAGCCCTAACCTTAGCCTAAGCCTACGGGTGCCCTAGCTTAAGCCTAGGTCTGCCCTAGCCGAAGCCTAGGGGTGCCCTAGCCTTAGGCTAGGGGAGCCCTAGCCTTAGCCTAAGCCTATGGGTGCCCTAGCCTCAGCCTAGGGGTGCACTAGCCTAAGCATAGGAGTGCCCTAGCCTAACCCTAGGGGTGACCTAGCTTAAGCCTAGTGGTGCCTTAGCCTAAGCCTTGGGGTGACCTAGCCTTAGCCTATGCCTAGGTGTGCCTGAGCCTAAGCCTAGGGGTCCCCTAGCCTTAGCCTAAGCCTAGGGTTGCCCTAGCCTAAGCCTAGGGGTGCCCTAGCCTAAGCCTAGGGGTGCCCAGGCCTTAGGATAGAGGAGCCCTAGCCTTAGCCTAAGCCTATGGCTGCCCTAGCCTAAGCCTAGGGTTGCCCTACCCTAAGCCTAGGGGTGCCCTAGCTTAACACTAGGGGTGCCCTAGCCGTAGGCTAGGGGAGCACTAGCTTTAGCCTAAGCCTAGGGGTGCCCTAGTCTAAGCCTAGCCGTGCCCTAGCCTAAGCCTAGGGAGCCCTACCCTAAGCCTATGGGTGCCCATCCCTAAGCCTAGGGGTGCCCTAGCCTAAGCCTAGGCTTGGCCTAGCCTTAGGCTAGCTGAGCCCTAGCCTAAGCCTAAGCCAAGGGGTGCCCTAGCCTTAGGCTAGGGGAGCCCTAGCCTTAGCCTAAACCTAGGGGTGTCCTAGCCTAAGCCTAGGGGTGTCCTAGCTTAAGCCTAGGGGTGCCCTAGCCTAAGCCTTGGGGTGCCCTAGCCTAAGCCTAGGGGTGCCCTAGCCTAAGCCTAGGGGTGCCCAGGCCTTAGGCTAGAGGAGCGCTAGCCTTAGCCTAAGCCTATGCTGTCCTAGCCTAAGCCTAGGGGTGCCCTAGCCTAAGCCTAGGGGTGCCCAAGCCTAACCCTTTTGGTGCCCTAGCCTTAGACTAGGGGAACACTAGCCTTAGCCTAAGCCTAGGGGTGCCCTACCCTAAGCCTAGGGGTGCCCTACCCTAAGCCTAGGGGTGCCCTAGCCTAAGCCTAGACTTGCCCTAGCCTTAGGCTAGCTGAGCCTTAGACTAAGCCTAAGCCTATGGGTGCCCTAGCCTAAGCCTAGGGGTGCCCTAGCCTAAGCCTAGGGGTGCCCTAGCCTAAGCCTAGGGGTGCCATAGCCTTAGGCTAGAGGAGCCCTAGCCTTAGCCTAAGACTAGGGGTGCCCTAGCCTAAGACTAGGGGTGCCCTAGCCTAAGCTTAGGGGTACCCTAGCCTAAGCCTTGGGGTGCCCTAGCCTACGTCTAGGGGTGCCCTAGGGTTAGGCTAGGGGAGCCCTAGCCTTAGCCTAAGTCTAGGGGTGCCCTAGCCTAAGACTAGGCGTGCCCTAGCCTAAGCCTAGGTGTGCCCTATCCTAAGCCTAGGTGTGCCCTAGCCTTAGGCTAGGGGAGCCCTAGCCTTAGCCTAAGCCTAGGTGTGCCCTAGCCTAAGCCTAGTGGTGCCCTATCCTAAGCCTAGGGGTGCCCTAGCCTAAGCCGAGGGGTGCCCTAGCATTAGGCTAGTGGAGCCCTAACCTTAGCCTAAGCCTAGGGGTGCCCAAGCCCAAGCTTAGGGGTGCCCTAGCCTAAGCCTAGGGGTGCCCAAGCCTAAGGCTATGGGGTGCCCTAGCCTTAGTCTAGTGGAGCCCTAGCCTTTGCCTAAGCCTAGGGGTGCCCTAGCCTAAGCCTAGATGTGCCCTAGCCTAAGCCTAGGGGTGCCCTAGCCTAAGCCTAGGGGTGCCCTAGGCTTAGGCTAGCTGAGCCCTAGCCTTAGCCTAAGCCTAGGGGTGCCCTAGCCTAAGCCTAGGGGTACCCTAGCCTAAGCCTAGGGGTGCCCTAGCCCAAGCCTAGGGATGCCCTAGCGTTAGGCTAGAGGAGCCCTAGCCTTAGCCTAAGCCTCGGGGTGGCCAAGCCTAAGCCTAGAGGTGCCCTAGCCTAAGTCTAGGGGTGCCCTAGCCTAAGCCTAGGGGTACCCTAGCCTTAGGCTAAGGTAGTCCTAGCCTTAGCCTAAGCCTAGGTGTGCCCCAGCCTAACCTAGGAGTGCCCTAGCCTAAGTCTAGGGGTGCCTAGCCTAAGCATAGGGATGCCCTAACCTAAGCCTAGGGGTTCCCTACCTAAGACTAGGGGTGCCCTAGCCTAAGCCTAGGGATGCCCTAGCCTTAGGCTAGGGGAGCCCTAGCCTTAGCCTACCCCTAGGGGTGCCCTAGCCTAAGCCTAGGGGTGCCCTAGCCTAAGCCTATGGGTGCCCTAGTCTAAGCCTAAGGGTGCCCTAGCCTTAGACTAACGGAGCCCTAGCCTTAGCCTAAGCCTAGGGGTGCCCTAGCCTAAGCCTAGGTTCGCCCTAGCCTAAGTCTAGCGGTGCCGTAGCCTTAGGCTAGGGGAACCCTAGCCTTAGGCTAAACAAGGGGTGTCCTAGCCTAAGCCTACGGTGGCCTAGCCTAAGCCTAGGGGTGCGCTAGCCTAAGTGTAGGGGTGCCCTAGCCTGAGCCTTGGGGTGCCCTAGCCTAAGCCTAGGGGTGCCCTAGCCTAAGCCTAGGGGTGCCCTAGCCTTAGGCTAGGGGAGCCCTAGCCTTAGCCTAAACCAAGGGGTGCCCTAGCCTAAGCCTAGGGGTGCTCTAGCCTAAGCCTAGGGGTGCCCTAGCCTAAGCCTCGGGGTGCCTTAGCCTAAGCCTAGGGGTCCCCTAGCATTAGCCTAAGCCTAGGGGTGCCCTAGCCTAAGCCTAGTGGTGCCTTAGCCTAAACCTAGGGGTCCCCTAGCCTTAGCTTAAGCCTAGGGGTGCCCTAGCCTGAGCCTAGTGGTGCCCCAGCCTTAGGCTAGGGGAGCCCTAGCCTTAGCCTAAGCCTAGGGGTGCCCTAGCCTAAGACTAGGGGTGCCCTAGCCTAAGCTTAGGGGTGCCCTAGCCTAAGCCTAAGGGTCCCCTAACCTAACCCTAGGGATGCCCTAGCCTTAGGTTAGAGGAGCCCTAGCCTTAGCCTAATCCTAGGGGTGCCCTAGCCTAAGCCTAGGGGTGCCCTAGCCTAAGCCTAGGGGAGCCATAGCCTAAGCTTAGGGGTCCCCTAGCCTAAGACTTGGGGTGCCCTAGGGTTAGGCTAGGGCAGCCCAAGCCTTAGCCTAATCCTAAGGGTGCCCTAACCTAAGCCTAGGAGTGCCTTAGCCAAAGCCTAGGGGTGTCCTAGCCTTAGGATAGGGGAGCCCTAGCCTTTGCCTAATCCTACGGGTGCCTTAGCTTAAGCCTAGGGGTGCCCTAGCCTAAGCTTGGGGTGCCCTAGCCTCAGCCTAGGGGTGCCCTAGCCTAAGCTTAGGAGTGCCCTAGCCTAAGCCTAGGGGTGCCCTAGCCTAAGCCTAGGGATGCCCTAGCCTAACCCTAGGGGTCCCCTAGCCTTAGCCTAAGTCTAGGGGTGCCCTAGCCTAAACCTAGGGGTGCCCTAGCCTAAGCCTAGTGGTGCCCTAGCCTAAGCCTAGGGGTGCCCAGGCCTTAGGATAGAGGAGCCCTAGCCTTAGGCTAAGCCTAGGATTGCCCTGGCCTAAGCCTAGGGGTGCCATAGCCTGAGTCTAGTGGTGCACTAGCCTGTGGCTAGGGGAGCCTTAGCCTTAGCCTAAACCTAGGGGTGTCCTAGCCTAAGCCTAGGGGTTCCCTAGCCTAAGCCTAGGTGTGCCCTATCCTAAGCATACGGATGCCCTCGCCTTAGGCTAGGGGAACCCTGGCCTTAGCCTAAGCCTAGGGGTGCCATAGCCTAAGCCTAGGGATGCCCTAGCCTGAGCCTAGTGGTGCCCTAGCCTTAGGCTAGGGGAGCCCTAGCCTTAGCCTAAGCCTAGCGGTGCCCTAGCCTAAGCCTAGGGGTGCCCAAGCCTAAGGCTAAGGGTGCCCTTGCTTAAGCTTAGGGGTGCCCTAGCCTAAGCCTAGGGGTCCCCTAGCCTAAGCCTAGGGGTGCCCTAGCCTAAGCCTAGGGGAGCCCTAGCCTGAGCCTAGGGGTGCCCTAGCCTAAGCTTAGGGGTGCCATAACCTAAGCCTAGGGCTGCCCTAGCCTAAGCCTAGGGGTACCCTAGCCTAACCCTAGGGGTGCCCTAGCCTTAGGCTAGGGGAGCACTAGCCTTAGCCTAAGCCTAGGGGTGCCCTAGCCTAAGCCTAGGGGTGCTCTAGCCTAAGCCTAGGGGAGCCCTAGCCTAAGCCTAGGGGTGCCCTAGCCTAAGCTTAGGGGTGCCATAACCTAAGCCTAAGGGTGCCCTAGCCTAAGCCTAGTGGTGCCCTAGCCTTAGGCTAGGGGAGCCCTAGCCTTAGCCTAAGCCTAGGGAAGCCCTAGCCTAAGCCTAGGGGTGCCCTAGCCTAAGCTTAGGGGTGCCATAACCTAAGCCTAAGGGTGCCCTAGCCTAAGCCTAGTGGTGCCCTAGCCTTAGGCTAGGGGAGCCCTAGCCTTAGCCTAAGCCTAGGGGTGCCCTAGCCTAAGCCTAGGTTCGCCCTAGCCTAAGTCTAGCGGTGCCCTAGCCTTAGGCTAGGGGAACCCTAGCCTTAGGCTAAACAAGGGGTGTCCTAGCCTAAGCCTACGGTGGCCTAGCCTAAGCCTAGGGGTGCGCTAGCCTAAGTGTAGGGGTGCCCTAGCCTGAGCCTTGGGGTGCCCTAGCCTAAGCCTAGGGGTGCCCTAGCCTAAGCCTAGGGGTGCCCTAGCCTTAGGCTAGGGGAGCCCTAGCCTTAGCCTAAACCAAGGGGTGCCCTAGCCTAAGCCTAGGGGTGCTCTAGCCTAAGCCTAGGGGTGCCCTAGCCTAAGCCTCGGGGTGCCTTAGCCTAAGCCTAGGGGTCCCCTAGCATTAGCCTAAGCCTAGGGGTGCCCTAGCCTAAGCCTAGTGGTGCCTTAGCCTAAACCTAGGGGTCCCCTAGCCTTAGCTTAAGCCTAGGGGTGCCCTAGCCTGAGCCTAGTGGTGCCCCAGCCTTAGGCTAGGGGAGCCCTAGCCTTAGCCTAAGCCTAGGGGTGCCCTAGCCTAAGACTAGGGGTGCCCTAGCCTAAGCTTAGGGGCGCCCTAGCCTAAGCCTAAGGGTCCCCTAACCTAACCCTAGGGATGCCCTAGCCTTAGGTTAGAGGAGCCCTAGCCTTAGCCTAATCCTAGGGGTGCCCTAGCCTAAGCCTAGGGGTGCCCTAGCCTAAGCCTAGGGGAGCCGTAGCCTAAGCTTAGGGGTCCCCTAGCCTAAGACTTGGGGTGCCCTAGGGTTAGGCTAGGGCAGCCCAAGCCTTAGCCTAATCCTAAGGGTGCCCTAACCTAAGCCTAGGAGTGCCTTAGCCAAAGCCTAGGGGTGTCCTAGCCTTAGGATAGGGGAGCCCAAGCCTTTGCCTAATCCTACGGGTGCCTTAGCTTAAGCCTAGGGGTGCCCTAGCCTAAGCTTGGGGTGCCCTAGCCTCAGCCTAGGGGTGCCCTAGCCTAAGCTTAGGAGTGCCCTAGCCTAAGCCTAGGGGTGCCCTAGCCTAAGCCTAGGGATGCCCTAGCCTAACCCTAGGGGTCCCCTAGCCTTAGCCTAAGTCTAGGGGTGCCCTAGCCTAAACCTAGGGGTGCCCTAGCCTAAGCCTAGTGGTGCCCTAGCCTAAGCCTAGGGGTGCCCAGGCCTTAGGATAGAGGAGCCCTAGCCTTAGGCTAAGCCTAGGATTGCCCTGGCCTAAGCCTAGGGGTGCCATAGCCTGAGTCTAGTGGTGCACTAGCCTGTGGCTAGGGGAGCCGTAGCCTTAGCCTAAGCCTAGGGGTGTCCTAGCCTAAGCCTAGGGGTTCCCTAGCCTAAGCCTAGGTGTGCCCCATCCTAAGCATACGGATGCCCTCGCCTTAGGCTAGGGGAACCCTGGCCTTAGCCTAAGCCTAGGGGTGCCATAGCCTAAGCCTAGGGATGCCCTAGCCTGAGCCTAGTGGTGCCCTAGCCTTAGGCTAGGGGAGCCCTAGCCTTAGCCTAAGCCTAGCGGTGCCCTAGCCTAAGCCTAGGGGTGCCCAAGACTAAGGCTAAGGGTGCCCTTGCTTAAGCTTAGGGGTGCCCTAGCCTAAGCCTAGGGGTCCCCTAGCCTAAGCCTAGGGGAGCCCTAGCCTGAGCCTAGGGGTGCCCTAGCCTAAGCTTAGGGGTGCCATAACCTAAGCCTAGGGCTGCCCTAGCCTAAGCCTAGGGGTACCCTAGCCTAACCCTAGGGGTGCCCTAGCCTTAGGCTAGGGGAGCACTAGCCTTAGCCTAAGCCTAGGGGTGCCCTAGCCTAAGCCTAGGGGTGCTCTAGCCTAAGCCTAGGGGAGCCCTAGCCTAAGCCTAGGGGTGCCCTAGCCTAAGCTTAGGGGTGCCATAACCTAAGCCTAAGGGTGCCCTAGCCTAAGCCTAGTGGTGCCCTAGCCTTAGGCTAGGGGAGCCCTAGCCTTAGCCTAAGCCTAGGGAAGCCCTAGCCTAAGCCTAGGGGTGCCCTAGCCTAAGCTTAGGGGTGCCATAACCTAAGCCTAAGGGTGCCCTAGCCTAAGCCTAGTGGTGCCCTAGCCTTAGGCTAGGGGAGCCCTAGCCTTAGCCTAAGCCTAGGGGTGCCCTAGCCTAAGCCTAGGTTCGCCCTAGCCTAAGTCTAGCGGTGCCCTAGCCTTAGGCTAGGGGAACCCTAGCCTTAGGCTAAACAAGGGGTGTCCTAGCCTAAGCCTACGGTGGCCTAGCCTAAGCCTAGGGGTGCACTAGCCTAAGTGTAGGGGTGCCCTAGCCTGAGCCTTGGGGTGCCCTAGCCTAAGCCTAGGGGTGCCCTAGCCTAAGCCTAGGGGTGCCCTAGCCTTAGGCTAGGGGAGCCCTAGCCTTAGCCTAAACCAAGGGGTGCCCTAGCCTAAGCCTAGGGGTGCTCTAGCCTAAGCCTAGGGGTGCCCTAGCCTAAGCCTCGGGGTGCCTTAGCCTAAGCCTAGGGGTCCCCTAGCATTAGCCTAAGCCTAGGGGTGCCCTAGCCTAAGCCTAGTGGTGCCTTAGCCTAAACCTAGGGGTCCCCTAGCCTTAGCTTAAGCCTAGGGGTGCCCTAGCTGAGCCTAGTGGTGCCCCAGCCTTAGGCTAGGGGAGCCCTAGCCTTAGCCTAAGCCTAGGGGTGCCCTAGCCTAAGACTAGGGGTGCCCTAGCCTAAGCTTAGGGGTGCCCTAGCCTAAGCCTAAGGGTCCCCTAACCTAACCCTAGGGATGCCCTAGCCTTAGGTTAGAGGAGCCCTAGCCTTAGCCTAATCCTAGGGGTGCCCTAGCCTAAGCCTAGGGGTGCCCTAGCCTAAGCCTAGGGGAGCCGTAGCCTAAGCTTAGGGGTCCCCTAGCCTCAGAGTTGGGGTGCCCTAGGGTTAGGCTAGGGCAGCCCAAGCCTTAGCCTAATCCTAAGGGTGCCCTAACCTAAGTCTAGGAGTGCCTTAGCCAAAGCCTAGGGGTGTCCTAGCCTTAGGATAGGGGAGCCCTAGCCTTTGCCTAATCCTACGGGTGCCTTAGCTTAAGCCTAGGGGTGCCCTAGCCTAAGCTTGGGGTGCCCTAGCCTCAGCCTAGGGGTGCCCTAGCCTAAGCTTAGGAGTGCCCTAGCCTAAGCCTAGGGGTGCCCTAGCCTAAGCCTAGGGATGCCCTAGCCTAACCCTAGGGGTCCCCTAGCCTTAGCCTAAGTCTAGGGGTGCCCTAGCCTAAACCTAGGGGTGCCCTAGCCTAAGCCTAGTGGTGCCCTAGCCTAAGCCTAGGCGTGCCCAGGTCTTAGGATAGAGGAGCCCTAGCCTTAGGCTAAGCCTAGGATTGCCCTGGCCTAAGCCTAGGGGTGCCATAGCCTGAGTCTAGTGGTGCACTAGCCTGTGGCTAGGGGAGCCGTAGCCTTAGCCTAAGCCTAGGGGTGTCCTAGCCTAAGCCTAGGGGTTCCCTAGCCTAAGCCTAGGTGTGCCCCATCCTAAGCATACGGATGCCCTCGCCTTAGGCTAGGGGAACCCTGGCCTTAGCCTAAGCCTAGGGGTGCCATAGCCTAAGCCTAGGGATGCCCTAGCCTGAGCCTAGTGGTGCCCTAGCCTTAGGTTGGGGAGCCCTAGCCTTAGCCTAAGCCTAGCGGTGCCCTAGCCTAAGCCTAGGGGTGCCCAAGCCTAAGGCTAAGGGTGCCCTTGCTTAAGCTTAGGGGTGCCCTAGCCTAAGCCTAGGGGTCCCCTAGCCTAAGCCTAGGGGTGCCCTAGCCTAAGCCTAGGGGAGCCCTAGCCTGAGCCTAGGGGTGCCCTAGCCTAAGCTTAGGGGTGCCATAACCTAAGCCTAGGGCTGCCCTAGCCTAAGCCTAGGGGTACCCTAGCCTAACCCTAGGGGTGCCCTAGCCTTAGGCTAGGGGAGCACTAGCCTTAGCCTAAGCCTAGGGGTGCCCTAGCCTAAGCCTAGGGGTGCTCTAGCCTAAGCCTAGGGGAGCCCTAGACTAAGGCTAGGGGTGCCCTAGCCTAAGCTTAGGGGTGCCATAACCTAAGCCTAAGGGTGCCCTAGCCTAAGCCTAGTGGTGCCCTAGCCTTAGGCTAGGGGAGCCCTAGCCTTAGCCTAAGCCTAGGGGAGCCCTAGCCTAAGCCTAGGGGTGCCCTAGCCTAAGCTTAGGGGTGCCATAACCTAAGCCTAAGGGTGCCCTAGCCTAAGCCTAGTGGTGCCCTAGCCTTAGGCTAGGGGAGCCCTAGCCTTAGCCTAAGCCTAGGGGTGCCCTAGCCTAAGCCTAGGTTCGCCCTAGCCTAAGTCTAGCGGTGCCCTAGCCTTAGGCTAGGGGAACCCTAGCCTTAGGCTAAACAAGGGGTGTCCTAGCCTAAGCCTACGGTGGCCTAGCCTAAGCCTAGGGGTGCCCTAGCCTAAGTGTAGGGGTGCCCTAGCCTGAGCCTTGGGGTGCCCTAGCCTAAGACTAGGGGTGCCCTAGCCTAAGCCTAGGGGTGCCCTAGCCTTAGGCTAGGGGAGCCCTAGCCTTAGCCTAAACCAAGGGGTGCCCTAGCCTAAGCCTAGGGGTGCTCTAGCCTAAGCCTAGGGGTGCCCTAGCCTAAGCCTCGGGGTGCCTTAGCCTAAGCCTAGGGGTCCCCTAGCATTAGCCTAAGCCTAGGGGTGCCCTAGCCTAAGCCTAGTGGTGCCTTAGCCTAAACCTAGGGGTCCCCTAGCCTTAGCTTAAGCCTAGGGGTGCCCTAGCCTGAGCCTAGTGGTGCCCCAGCCTTAGGCTAGGGGAGCCCTAGCCTTAGCCTAAGCCTAAGGGTGCCCTAGCCTAAGACTAGGGGTGCCCTAGCCTAAGCTTAGGGGTGCCCTAGCCTAAGCCTAAGGGTCCCCTAACCTAACCCTAGGGATGCCCTAGCCTTAGGTTAGAGGAGCCCTAGCCTTAGCCTAATCCTAGGGGTGCCCTAGCCTAAGCCTTGGGGTGCCCTAGCCTAAGCCTAGGGGAGCCGTAGCCTAAGCTTAGGGGTCCCCTAGCCTCAGACTTGGGGTGCCCTAGGGTTAGGCTAGGGCAGCCCAAGCCTTAGCCTAATCCTAAGGGTGCCCTAACCTAAGCCTAGGAGTGCCTTAGCCAAAGCCTAGGGGTGTCCTAGCCTTAGGATAGGGGAGCCCTAGCCTTTGCCTAATCCTACGGGTGCCTTAGCTTAAGCCTAGGGGTGCCCTAGCCTAAGCTTGGGGTGCCCTAGCCTCAGCCTAGGGGTGCCCTAGCCTAAGCTTAGGAGTGCCCTAGCCTAAGCCTAGGGGTGCCCTAGCCTAAGCCTAGGGATGCCCTAGCCTAACCCTAGGGGTCCCCTAGCCTTAGCCTAAGTCTAGGGGTGCCCTAGCCTAAACCTAGGGGTGCCCTAGCCTAAGCCTAGTGGTGCCCTAGCCTAAGCCTAGGGGTGCCCAGGCCTTAGGATAGAGGAGCCCTAGCCTTAGGCTAAGCCTAGGATTGCCCTGGCCTAAGCCTAGGGGTGCCATAGCCTGAGTCTAGTGGTGCACTAGCCTGTGGCTAGGGGAGCCGTAGCCTTAGCCTAAGCCTAGGGGTGTCCTAGCCTAAGCCTAGGGGTTCCCTAGCCTAAGCCTAGGTGTGCCCCATCCTAAGCATACGGATGCCCTCGCCTTAGGCTAGGGGAACCCTGGCCTTAGGCTAAGCCTAGGGGTGCCATAGCCTAAGCCTAGGGATGCCCTAGCCTGAGCCTAGTGGTGCCCTAGCCTTAGGCTAGGGGAGCCCTAGCCTTAGCCTAAGCCTAGCGGTGCCCTAGCCTAAGCCTAGGGGTGCCCAAGCCTAAGGCTAAGGGTGCCCTTGCTTAAGCTTAGGGGTGCCCTAGCCTAAGCCTAGGGGTCCCCTAGCCTAAGCCTAGGGGTGCCCTAGCCTAAGCCTAGGGGAGCCCTAGCCTGAGCCTAGGGGTGCCCTAGCCTAAGCTTAGGGGTGCCATAACCTAAGCCTAGGGCTGCCCTAGCCTAAGCCTAGGGGTACCCTAGCCTAACCCTAGGGGTGCCCTAGCCTTAGACTAGGGGAGCACTAGCCTTAGCCTAAGCCTAGGGGTGCCCTAGCCTAAGCCTAGGGGTGCTCTAGCCTAAGCCTAGGGGAGCCCTAGCCTAAGGCTAGGGGTGCCCTAGCCTAAGCTTAGGGGTGCCATAACCTAAGCCTAAGGGTGCCCTAGCCTAAGCCTAGTGGTGCTCTAGCCTTAGGCTAGGGGAGGCCTAGCCTTAGCCTAAGCCTAGGGGAGCCCTAGCCTAAGCCTAGGGGTGCCCTAGCCTAAGCTTTGGGGTGCCATAACCTAAGCCTAAGGGTGCCCTAGCCTAAGCCTAGTGGTGCCCTAGCCTTAGGCTAGGGGAGCCCTAGCCTTAGCCTAAGCCTAGGGGTGCCCTAGCCTAAGCCTAGGTTCGCCCTAGCCTAAGTCTAGCGGTGCCCTAGCCTTAGGCTAGGGGAACCCTAGCCTTAGGCTAAACAAGGGGTGTCCTAGCCTAAGCCTACGGTGGCCTAGCCTAAGCCTAGGGGTGCGCTAGCCTAAGTGTAAGGGTGCCCTAGCCTGAGCCTTGGGGTGCCCTAGCCTAAGCCTAGGGGTGCCCGAGCCTAAGCCTAGGGCTGCCCTAGCCTAAGCCTAGGGGTACCCTAGCCTAACCCTAGGGGTGCCCTAGCCTTAGGCTAGGGGAGCACTAGCCTTAGCCTAAGCCTAGGGGTGCCCTAGCCTAAGCCTAGGGGTGCTCTAGCCTAAGCCTAGGGGAGCCCTAGCCTAAGCCTAGGGTTGCGCTAGCCTAAGTGTAGGGGTGCCCTAGCCTGAGCCTTGGGGTGCCCTAGCCTAAGCCTAGGGGTGCCCTAGCCTAAGCCTAGGGGTGCCCTAGCCTTAGGCTAGGGGAGCCCTAGCCTTAGCCTAAACCAAGGGGTGCCCTAGCCTAAGCCTAGGGGTGCTCTAGCCTAAGCCTAGGGGTGCCCTAGCCTAAGCCTCGGGGTGCCTTAGCCTAAGCCTAGGGGTCCCCTAGCATTAGCCTAAGCCTAAGGGGGCCCTAGCCTAAGCCTAGTGGTGCCCTAGCCTTAGGCTAGGGGAGCCTTAGCCTTAGCCTAAGCCTAGGGGAGCCCTAGCCTAAGCCTAGGGGTGCCCTAGCCTAAGCTTAGGGGTGCCATAACCTAAGCCTAAGGGTGCCCTAGCCTAAGCCTAGTGGTGCCCTAGCCTTAGGCTAGGGGAGCCCTAGCCTTAGCCTAAGCCTAGGGGTGCCCTAGCCTAAGACTAGGGGTGCCCTAGCCTAAGCTTAGGGGTTCCCTAGCCTAAGCCTAGGGGTCCCCTAACCTAAGCCTAGGGGTGCCCTAGGGTTAGGCTATGGGAGCCCTAGCCTTAGCCTCATCCTAGGGGTACCCTAGCCTAAGCCTAGGAGTGCCTTAGCCAAAGCCTAGGGGTGCCCTAGCCACAGGATAGGGGAGCCCTAACCTTAGCCTAAGCCTACGGGTGCCCTAGCTTAAGCCTAGGTCTGCCCTAGCCGAAGCCTAGGGGTGCCCTAGCCTTAGGCTAGGGGAGCCCTAGCCTTAGCCTAAGCCTATGGGTGCCCTAGCCTCAGCCTAGGGGTGCACTAGCCTAAGCATAGGAGTGCCCTAGCCTAACCCTAGGGGTGACCTAGCTTAAGCCTAGTGGTGCCTTAGCCTAAGCCTTGGGGTGACCTAGCCTTAGCCTATGCCTAGGTGTGCCTGAGCCTAAGCCTAGGGGTCCCCTAGCCTTAGCCTAAGCCTAGGGTTGCCCTAGCCTAAGCCTAGGGGTGCCCTAGCCTAAGCCTAGGGGTGCCCAGGCCTTAGGATAGAGGAGCCCTAGCCTTAGCCTAAGCCTATGGCTGCCCTAGCCTAAGCCTAGGGTTGCCCTACCCGAAGCCTAGGGGTGCCCTAGCTTAACACTAGGGGTGCCCTAGCCTTAGGCTAGGGGAGCACTAGCTTTAGCCTAAGCCTAGGGGTGCCCTAGTCTAAGCCTAGCCGTGCCCTAGCCTAAGCCTAGGGAGCCCTACCCTAAGCCTATGGGTGCCCATCCCTAAGCCTAGGGGTGCCCTAGCCTAAGCCTAGGCTTGGCCTAGCCTTAGGCTAGCTGAGCCCTAGCCTAAGCCTAAGCCAAGGGGTGCCCTAGCCTTAGGCTAGGGGAGCCCTAGCCTTAGCCTAAACCTAGGGGTGTCCTAGCCTAAGCCTAGGGGTGTCCTAGCTTAAGCCTAGGGGTGCCCTAGCCTAAGCCTAGGGGTGCCCTAGCCTAAGCCTAGGCTTGGCCTAGCCTTAGGCTAGCTGAGCCCTAGCCTAAGCCTAAGCCAAGGGGTGCCCTAGCCTTAGGCTAGGGGAGCCCTAGCCTTAGCCTAAACCTAGGGGTGTCCTAGCCTAAGCCTAGGGGTGTCCTAGCTTAAGCCTAGGGGTGCCCTAGCCTAAGCCTTGGGGTGCCCTAGCCTAAGCCTAGGGGTGCCCTAGCCTAAGCCTAGGGGTGCCCAGGCCTTAGGCTAGAGGAACCCTAGCCTTAGCCTAAGCCTATGCTGTCCTAGCCTAAGCCTAGGGGTGCCCTAGCCTAAGCCTAGGGGTGCCCAAGCCTAACCCTTTTGGTGCCCTAGCCTTAGACTAGGGGAACACTAGCCTTAGCCTAAGCCTAGGGGTGCCCTACCCTAAGCCTATGGGTGCCCTACCCTAAGCCTAGGGGTGCCCTAGCCTAAGCCTAGACTTGCCCTAGCCTTAGGCTAGCTGAGCCTTAGACTAAGCCTAAGCCTATGGGTGCCCTAGCCTAAGCCTAGGGGTGCTCTAGCCTAAGCCTAGGGGTGCCCTAGCCTAAGCCTCGGGGTGCCTTAGCCTAAGCCTAGGGGTCCCCTAGCATTAGCCTAAGCCTAAGGGGGCCCTAGCCTAAGCCTAGTGGTGCCCTAGCCTTAGGCTAGGGGAGCCTTAGCCTTAGCCTAAGCCTAGGGGAGCCCTAGCCTAAGCCTAGGGGTGCCCTAGCCTAAGCTTAGGGGTGCCATAACCTAAGCCTAAGGGTGCCCTAGCCTAAGCCTAGTGGTGCCCTAGCCTTAGGCTAGGGGAGCCCTAGCCTTAGCCTAAGCCTAGGGGTGCCCTAGCCTTAGACTAGGGGTGCCCTAGCCTAAGCTTAGGGGTTCCCTAGCCTAAGCCTAGGGGTCCCCTAACCTAAGCCTAGGGGTGCCCTAGGGTTAGGCTATGGGAGCCCTAGCCTTAGCCTCATCCTAGGGGTACCCTAGCCTAAGCCTAGGAGTGCCTTAGCCAAAGCCTAGGGGTGCCCTAGCCACAGGATAGGGGAGCCCTAACCTTAGCCTAAGCCTACGGGTGCCCTAGCTTAAGCCTAGGTCTGCCCTAGCCGAAGCCTAGGGGTGCCCTAGCCTTAGGCTAGGGGAGCCCTAGCCTTAGCCTAAGCCTATGGGTGCCCTAG